>NC_041226.1:46507917-46533690 GCF_002837175.3 Physeter macrocephalus | reverse complement strand
CATCCCTATTCCTTTGTCTCTGTTTTTTCTTTTTTCTTTTGCCCTACCCAGGTACGTGGGGAGTTTCTTGCCTTTTGGGAGGTCTGAGGTCTTCTGCCAGCATTCAGTAGGTGTTCTGTAGGAGCTGTTCCACATGTAGATGTATTTCTGATGTATTTGTGGGGAGGAAGGTGATCTCCACGTTTTACTCTTCCGCCATCTTGAAGCTCCTCCTCTCGAGTTGTGAAGGTCAAATTTAATAAAGTTTTTTATGAGCATATTCCTAGTTATATTTTGTAAACATAGAAGTATTTAATTTCAAAAGTTTTGGTTTCTTTGAGAATCTGAAATTTATTATGAAATAAGAACCTGTGTCTGAATTGCTTAATTTTAGTCAATTTTATGGCTAATTTAATTAGGGAAACTTAGATATAACAATAAACATATTTGTAAGAGAAAGAAATATTTCTTTAGGGAAACCATTTTATAAATTGAAAATCCTCCAGTGAATAATCCTAGTACTCTGACTGTGAGGAAATCAGTCAGGCTGCAGCAATTCAAGTACTTAAAATACTTACTTAGTTGAACCTTATATTTAATTTTTCTTAAAACTTATTAGTTGGATTATTTTGGTTTGAAAAGTCATATATGCTAACAGATTATTTCAGTTAGCTGTAACTTCTTTTGATGCTATGTGGGAATAAATCAATGCCTGAGTTCTCTGAGAAAGACTCGAAGTTTGCATGCAGAAGTTCATTGGGATGTATTCTTTGGATCAACAACTGGAAGAGTGAAGAAAATAAGACTGGGCAAAGGGAGAAGGTGAAATTCAGTGATGTTCAAAGAAGGGCCTCAGCCAATCCCAAAGGAACTGGGATGACTCTACAAAGTTGTACAACATAAAGGCAAGAAAGGCTGGGCTCCACAGCCTTGCAGGAAGCAGTTATTAGAAATGTTTTTTTTTTTTTTTTCCAGAAAGGGGCACATGACTTTCAATGAAAGTTTTGGAGAGGTACTCAAATAAATGATGTTAGTAGTTGATAAGTCCAACAGCTAAAGGAATGAGTCTTGAAGAGGGGACATGTGCGAATTACCATGGCATCCATTACAATTAAAAGAAAAACAACAACAAAGAAACTAGAAATATCTTCCCATATTGCACAGCTCATTTTCAGAAACAGGAATATGATTCACAATACAGCACCTCTATAACAATAGGTATTAATGAGCTTTCTCATCATATACTTACTGTTCTTTACCTTTTATCTTTTTTTTATTCTTTGTACTTTTTCAGCTGTGTTCTGTCTCTGGTTTTCATTGCTGCAGCTACTGCTGTTACTGGCTAACTTATCTTTTAAATCATCTAAGTCTTCAGAGATAACACAGCCTTCTTTCCGTGGGTGCTCCTTCTTTCTATACACTCTACTGTCTGCTTCTTATCTCACATTCTAATTCCCTAGGGGAGAGAATGTTATTGTTTTAGACCCTCACCATTCAATAAAATGTGTCTCTTGGGCAAATCTTTTGTGCCATGTCCTATTAAGTGTTGATCTACATAAATGACTGCCTTTGAGTATGTGATGTGGCCAAATTAGTGAGATCACAGGGCATAAAACATGATGATCTATTTATAAAGAACTTCCCAGAAAGAAGTTCTGAGTGAGGCAGGAAATAAGGGGCTACTCTATAGGGGTCGATTTAAACTGAAGCTCATTGCCTGGCTTACAAATTCATAGTAACGACCCCCTTACAGGGATTTACCCCCCTCCCCCATACTGTTTGACCCAGCTGGGATTATCAAATTTCACTCTGCACTTAACATTTAGGAAGATAGTTTAAAATGAAGATTGTTAGGGTAACAAGAAATATTTTGTATCCATTAGGCTGCAGATAACAACACAACTCTAGTTAGTTTCAGAAGAAAGAGCTTTCAAGGAGGCAACCAGATGCTTACAAATCTTGGGGGGTGTTTGCACACCTGGCTCCTGTTTCGACTTCCAGTAATAACTCTCAATACAACATCATGGAACTGGCTTATCGAGAGGGCTACTTCCCCGACTGTAATCAGGTCGTTAGGGAATAAAGCAGTCTCTGCCACAACACATCAGCAAATGGACAGCACACACCTTCCCTGTTGGCACCAAAAAGCTATGGAAGAGGCACAAGCATCTATCTTACAGCTGTCGCAGGAAAATCTGACCACACCATAACCTTAAATGCAGCAGAAATAGGGGAGGCAGCAGAAGCAGAGTCTGCTTCATGATATTCACTTTCATCTTGCAAACTATTACAGATGCATCTACCTGCAGAAGATAATCCTACATGGAATCAAGAGGAAGGCAGTCTTGAGAAAGTTTCCCTATCTTCTAATCTACAATGAGTAAACTAACCTGAACCATTTGCCAAAACCCTCAGTGAATCTGATACTGGTGTCCATGAACCACAAATTGAGAAAGCAGATTATCAGATGGTAACTCATTGGGTAGAAGTTAGTGCATTCTAATAAAGAAAACAAGAAAGTAAATAGGGAATGATACTACCAAACATTAAAGAAGAATTAATACCAATCCTTCTCAAACTCTTCCAAAAAACAGAAAAGGAGTGACCTCTTCTAAACTTATTTTATGAGACCAGCATTATCCTGATGCCAAAATGAGCCAAAGATGGCATAAGAAAAGAAAATTGCAGGCCAATATCCCTGATGAACATAAATGAAAAAATCCTCAGCAAGTTACTAGCAAACCAAGTTCAACAATACATTCAAAGGATCATATGCCATGATTAAGTGGGATTTATTCCAGGGATGCAAGGATGGTTCATCATCTGCAAATTAGTCAGTGTGAAACACCACATTAAAAAATTGAAGAGTGAAAATCAAATGACCATCTCAATAGATGAAAAACTAGCATTTGACAAAATTCAACATTCATTTATGATAAAAACTCTCAACAAAGTGGGCATAGAGGAAATGTACCACAACATAATAAGGTCATATATGACAAGCCCACAGTTAACATCAGGTTGAGTTTCTATATACTAATAATGAAAGAGAAATTTTAAAAAATAATCCCATCAGAAAGAATAAAATACCTAGGAATAAATTTAAACAAAGAGGTGAAAACTTATATATTGAAAAGTATAAGACATTAATGAAAGAAATTGCAGAGTACACCAATAAATAGAAAAATATTCTGTATCCATGGATTGAAATAATCAATATTGTTAAAATATCCATACTACCCAAAGCAATGTACAGATTTAATATGCTCCCTGTCAAAATTCCAATGGTATTTTTCAAAGAAATAAAACAAATAATCCTAAAATTCATATGGAACCACAAAAAACACTGAATAGCCAAAGCAATCTTGGGAAAGAGCAACAAAGCTGAAGGCGTCATGCTCTCTGATTTCAAACCATATTACAAAGCTATAGTAATTAAAACAGTATGGTGTTGACACAAAAACAGACACATAGATCAATGGAACAGAATAGACAGCCCAGAGATAATAAACCTATTCATATATGGTCAATTAATTTATGACAAACCAGGCAAGAATATGCAATGGGGAAAGGACAGTCTCTTTAATAATGGTGTTGGGAAAACTGGACAGCCACAGGCAAAACAATAAAATTGAACTACTATATTACACCAAACACACACAAAAAAACCCCCAAATAGATTAAAGACTTCAATTTAAGGCCTGCAACATGAAACTTATAGAAGAAAACATAGATGGTATGTTCCTTGACAAAGGTCTTGGCAATGATTTTTTGAATCTGACACCAAAAGCAAAAGCAACAAAAGCAAAAATAAATAAGTGGAAATATATTGTACTGAAAAGATTCTGCACAGCAAAGAAAGCCATCAACAAAATGAAAAGACAAGATACTGAATGGAAGAAAGTATTTGCAAATCATTTATCTCATAATGGGCTAATATCCAAAATATGTGAAGAACACATACATTTCAATAGCAAAAAACAAACTGGTACCGAGTCCAAGCTCATACTTCTTGACAAGCCAAAAAATCAAGAGATGAGTTGTTGGGGCAAGGAATAGTGACTTTATTTGAAAAGACAGCAGACTGAGAATATGGTGGACTAGTGTTCCAAAGAACCGTCTTACCTGAGTTACAATTCAGGATTCTTTTATACCAAAAGGGAGGGGATGTGGTTGGTTATTGCAAATTTCTTGGTGCTAAAATACTTTCTTTTTGCATCTCTCCATGTAGGTCAGGTCAGGATGTTCCTGTAAACAAGACAAATGTTATTCTCTGTCCTGCAACTTTTTATCTTTATATGAATGGGAAAGTGTTGCACCTTTAAAGGTCAGAACATTGAGAATGGGCTATCCTGTATATTTCAGGCTATAAGCAACATTCTTAACTTGTAGCAAAAGTGGTAGAATACAAAAGTCAAAGTAAAAGAAACAGATCCAATATGGAGTCATATTTGTTCTTCCCCATTACAAAACAATCCAATTAAAAAATGGGCAGAAAATCTGAATAGACATTTTTCCAAAGACATATAGATCACCAACAGGTACATGAAAATATATTCAACACTGTTAATCATCAGGGAAATACAAATCAAAACCACAATGAGATATCACCTTATACACGTTAGAAAGGCTATCATCAAAAAGATAAGAAATAACAAGTGTCGACAAGGATATCGAGAAAAGAGAACCCTTGTGCTCTATTGGTGGGAATGTAAATTGGTACATCCAACATGGAAAACAGTGTGGAGGTTCCTTAAAAAATTTAAAATTGAACTACTATATGATCCAAAAATTTTGCTTCTGGAGTATTTGTTCAAACAAAATGAAAACACTAATTTGAAAATATATATGCTCTATATTCATTGCAGCATTATTCATAACAGTCAAGATATGGAAACTACCTAAGGGTCCATCAATGACTGAATAAAGAAACTGTGGTATATATATACAGTGGAATATGATTCAGCCATAAAAAGAATGATGTCTTGATATTTGCAGAAATATGGGAGGGCCTCAAGGGCATTATGTTTGGGAACTAAGTTAGACAGAGGTAGACTAATACCATGACCTCTCTTATATGTGGAATCTAAAAAATAATAATAAAAGTTTATAAGTGTGGAGAATAGAATGGTGGTTGTCAGAGGTGGGGGGTGGGAGAAATGGGTGAATGTGGTATAAATTTATTACAAAATAAATAATTAATAGTGATCTTTTAAAAAAAAAGATCATTCAGAATAGTCATCTGAAGATTTCTTAAAATTAAAAAAAATTGTGAACAATTTAAATTTACAAAAATGTAGAGAAAAGTTATAAAATTATATATCAAATACCATATGTACCATATATGCATTATGCTATATTTGTCATAATTATTTTCTATCACTTTTCTTAAAGGTAATAACATTTATGGATACAACTAGGAACTCAGCCCATCCTTCCCCCTTTCTTACTTGCTCAAAAAAAAAAAAAATGGGTGGGGGGAGTAGCCTTTCTTAACATGTCTGGATTCTACAGTGTTATTAAATAAGTCCTAATTACTTTAAAGTACATAAAGATACTATCTATGATTTTCCTCTTTCTTTTGGTAAAATATTTGTGGACTTTTAAATAGATACAGATACAGCATTGAATGTTATAGTTTATTAATCTTTGACCTTAAATATTAAAATTTAAACTAATGGATAATATTGTCAACTACATTAAAACAATGGACTGATTACTTAATAAAATCATAGTAAATATGGCCCCAAGGCATATCATCCAGAATTCCTCTTTAGTGCTGTTTCCTGCCTTGTTTCTAGGGCTGATAAAGCAGAGAGGAAGGAGACAAGAGGAGATAATGCATGAAGCAACAGCACTGAGGGCAGCCAAGGCATCACTTAGCAATTGCCACTCACTCAGGGACAAATGTGCTACTTGCTTCTTTCACTGCACCCTCTGCCATAGGTGAAGTCCCATGAAATTAATACAATCTACAGATTTTTCCTTTTAATTTGTAAAACAAGAAAACTGGATAAAACCTATTGTGTTGCCACATGAGTTTCTGTAACACAAACTAGCTAACACACATTTGGTAAAAATGGGAATGTCATAGAAACATTGTATTGACTTGATTTTTCCCCACAGAATTCCCCAGTTAATTAATCCAGGGGATTTAATTTAGGGGCAGAGGGGTTGGAAGAGATACCACACAGCTTTAGGTAATTACTAGATTCCACCTGCTCCTTCCATAACTCTTATCCTGACAGTGGCTCCTACATCCATTCCTTCTACAGCCCTGCACACAGACTGCTGATGTTCAGGAGGTGATGCTGTGCCTCAGTGAGATTCTCCCCTGACACTGACAATTCATTATGTGCCTGAATTTTCCTTATTATGGTAGGAAAAGAGATGTCAAATGCAAGGGACTTCTTAGTCCACAGTTGTTTAAATACGCCATCTTTCATATCTTTCTTCTCCCCCTATTCCCAAAGCACCCCTTCTAAGGGAGGTAACACTGAACTGAAAATGAAGTTATCTGCTTGCTGGAAGATTTTCCCTCTGGCCCTCTGTTCATGGTATCTGATTTATAAATTTGCTCATTGAATACTTTCAAAATCAGTAAAACATGCCTACTAATTTTTATGTGAAAACAAAGACCCTCTTATCTGGTCCAAGTGGTCTTGTTAGTTTTAAAAGACTAAAACTGGAAGTGGGTCCTCATTTTTCCTTAGTGTAGACCTTCATGTGGCTTGCACTCAAGGGGCATTTCATCTGGGTAGTGAACAAAACTGGCTACTTTACAAGGGCTCCCTTGAACTGGATTCATGCTGGGAGAATCTTGAAGGACGGTCATTTTCTGAAGTAGTCATTTCACTTTTTTTTTTCTTTGAATTTGAGCAAGGTTTTCCATCTTTTCACCAATAGAAGATTCAAGTCCTCTAGGACTTTGTTCCTTTGTTTCTCACCAGCTTTGTTTCAGATATTTTTCTGTTTAAAGCTGTTCTCTCTGCCTGTTGCAGGTCACAATCCACCAGCTGATCTTTGCTCATTGTTGGATAGTACAGGTAGGGAGTTATGAAGCACCTTTTCCCAATCATCCAGAAAGCCTCTCCCTGACCTTTGCCCTATAACACCATTCCCCCCACTTCACAGGCCTCATTCATAATTTGAGGATTTCTCATGGTTTTGTGAGAGATGGAAATGTGATAAAGCAACCCTACTGACTTCATTCCAGAAGCAGTACACACTTTATCTCCAAATAAGCATTATTGGATATTTGGGGACTCCTGCACCAACAATTTAAGATGATGTTTCATCTTGAAGGCACCGAGTACAGTTTTTCTGGTGGCGTCTTTAAAATCTTAGCATCATGGCCACTGTTATTCTTCTGCAGGAGGCTTGATACTGTTACTGAGCAAGGTTCTTGGACTCCTTAATCAATAGAAACTGATAAGTGTCCAGACAACAAATTCAGGCAAGGCTTTATTGGGAGCAAAAACAAGTAACAGGTTCCCTTGTTTGCCCCCTAGAGGAGGGGAGGGTGGGAGCTGGTCCCTTAAATCAGGTGAGGGTAGGGGCAGGATCAGGGGGCAGGGTGGAGGAGTAGTTTGGGTGATCTTCCTACCTCCTTGGTGGTGCCATGTGCAGGGATCATGTGTAGTACCCTGCTTTTGCTCAGGACACCTCAGAAGTGGCAGTTGGGTTTTTGGTCTTTCTGTATCTTGCTGTCTATGATTTGCCCCAGCTGTACATGCATGCAGTTATTTCTAGTCCCTTATCGTTTCTTTGCATTCTGTTACTCAAGGAGACATTTGTCCAGGTGCCAGCACTGCAGCAAAGGGTCCCAGCCTGTCTCAACACTACCATATACATATTAGTGGAGGAAAATATTAAGAACCTTTGATGGGGCACTATGTTAGGGCATGTTATATCATCACATAATTATCTAATTGAATCATAATCATAAGCAATATTATGAGGTATTATTAGACCTGTCATAAAAATAAAGAGATAAAGCCATGAAATTTAGGTGATGTTCCTGAGGTCACACAGCTAGAAAGTGGAGGAGTGAATAATAGGATTCAATTTGTCCTACTCTACAATCATTCTCTCAGAAATCTTTCCATTATACCTGGCTACTTATTGTTTTTATATATACATGAAATAATCAGGGGATGCTGTTAAATATATGTTTATTAGAAAAAAATTAGTATCCAATAGGGCAGTTTAGATCAACATTTCACAAACTTGAATGATATTTTAAAGCACAAGCAATTCCATCAAACCCCATTGTTGTTTTAAATTCTTTAAGTACTTCAGTATATACAAATATGAAAGGAAGGATAAAAATCTTTTACTTATAACCCCAAGAACCAAACAATTTTATACACTAAATGAAGCAAACCCCAAAACACATAAGCTCTAAGTTCATATTATATTATGGTTGATGGTGTTGTGCTGAAATGAAATCATTCCTTGCAGCAGCGGTGTCCAACATTTTTGGCACCAGGGACAGGTTTCATGGAGGAATATTTTTCCACAGACCAGGGTGGGGGGGTGGGTATGGGAGGGGCTAGGGTACAGTTGGTAATGCGAGTGATGGGGAGCGAGCAGCAGATGAAGCTTTGTTCGCTTGCCTGCCACTCACCTCCAGCTGTGTGGCCTGGTTCCTAACAGGCTGGGGGTGGGGGACCCCTGCCTTACAGAATAAATATGGTAATGACTATTATAGTCAGACTCTTATATTTGACATACCTATACTGCTGTTTGCTAGGGGATGGCACAAATATCTCACTCCTACCTCCTTTTCAAATGACTGTGAAATCTTTTCCAGAATGTTCTAAGGTGATGTGGCATTTATTTGGCACAAAAGCGTAGTTTATTAAAGCACCATATATTAAATCTTCCTCTGTTCTTTTTCATCAATGTGAGCCAACCCAAGTAAAATGGTGTGATATACAAGTTAATGCAAACCTGATTGCCAGTTTGGACATTAAAATTTGAAGGTGTTTCTTGAACCAGATAACCCAGAGTATACATATGATAATTTTTTAGAATGTTCTGGCTTTATATTATTTGCATTAATTTGGGGCTGATATACACCCTTCATGAACCTTAGTTTACTTATCCATAAAATTAAGATAAAAATAATAGCTACCTTATAAATTATGTAAGTATTAAAAAAGTTAAAATGTGTTCAATCCTTAGAAAATGTCTTTCACACTCAACTCTCAATAACTATTAATTTTTATTCTTAAAAATTTTTATCCTAAAACGAACACAAGCTATTTTAGAAATTAGTATTAAAAGCTAACCAACAAAACTCTTAGAAGAAAAACATAGACAGAACATTCTTTGACATAAAATTGTAGCAAAATTTTTTTGGAGCTGCCTCCTAAAGCAAAGGAAAGAAAAGCAAAAATAAACAAATGGGACCGAATTAAATGTAAAAGATTTTGGAAAGGAAACCATCAACAAGATGAAAAGACAACCTATTGAATGGGAGAGAATATTTGCAAATGATATGACCAATAAGGGGTTAATATTGAAAAATATAAACAGCTCATACAACTGAATATTTAAAAAAAACTAGTTGAAAAATGGGTAGAAGTCCTGAACAGACATTTTTCCAAAAAGATATACAGAGGGTTAACAGGCACATGAAAAGATGTTCAACGTCTCTAAACATTAGAGAAACGCAAATCAAGACCACAATAAGATATCATCTCACAATTATCAGATATGGGCACCATCAAAAAGAACACAAATAACAAATTCTGGTGAGGATATGGACAAAAGGGAACCTTAGTACACTGTCGGTAGGGATGTAAACTGGTGTGGCCACTATGGAAAATAGTATGAAGTTTCCTCAAGAAACTAAAAATAAAACTATCATATGATCCAGCAATTCCACTCATGGGTGTAAATCCGAAGAAAACAAAAGCAATGATTTGAAAAGATATAGTCACCTCAGTGTTCATAGCAGCATTAGCTACAACAGCCAAGATATGGAAGCAACCTAAATGTCCATCAACAGGTGAATGGATAAAGAAGATGTGACATATATATATACACACACATATATATATATGCACACACAATGGACGATTACTTGGCCATGAAAAGGAATAAAATTCTGCCATTTGCAACAACATGGATGGACCTAACTGGTATGATGTTTAGTGAAATATGACAGAGACAGACAAATACTGTCATCTATACATGTATTCTAAAAATTAAATAAATACATATAGGAATATAACAAAACAGATACATGATCAGAGATACAGAGAACAAACTATGGTTACCGGTGGGGAGAGGGAAGGAAGGAAGGGCAATGTAGTGGTAGGGGATTAAGAGGTACAAACTACTATGTGAAAAATATATAAAATACAAGGACACAAGAGCTTCAAGATGGCGGAAGAGTAAGATGTAGAGATCACCTTCCTCCTCACAAATACATCAGAAATACATCTACATGTGGAACAACTCCTACAGAACACCTACGGAACGCTGGCAGAAGACCTCAGACCTCCCAAAAGGCAAGAAACCCCCCACGTACCTGGGTAGGGCAAAAGAAAAAAGAAAAAACAGAGACAAAAGAATAGGGATGGGACCTGCACCACTGGGAGGGAGCTGTGAAGGAGGAAAGGTTTCCACACACTAGAAGCCCCTTCGCGGGTGGAGACTGCGGGTGGCGGAGAGGGGAAGCTTCAGAGCCGCGGAGGAGAATGCAGCAACAGGGGTGCAGAGGGCAAAGCAGAGAGGTTCCTGCATGGAGGATCGGTGCCAACCAGCACACACCAGCCTGAGAGGCTTGTCTGCTCACCCGCCAGGACATGCGGGGATTGAGAACTGAGGCTTAGGTTTCGGAGGTCATATCCCAGGGAGAGGATGGGGTTGGCTGGGTGAACAAAGCCTGAATGGGGGGAGTGCACCACGGCTACCAGGGAGGGAGTCCGGGAAAAAGTCTGGAGCTGCCGAAGATGCAAGAGACTTTTTTTGCCTCTTTGTTTCCTGGGGCGCGAGAAAAGGGGATTAAGAGTGCCACTTAAAGGAGCTCCAGAGAGGGGCACGAGCCACTTCTATCAGTGTGGACCCCAGAGACAGGCATGGGATGCTAAGGCTGCTGCTGCAGCCACCAAGAAGCCTGTGCACAAGCACAGGTCACTCTCCACATCTCCCCTCCTGGGAGCCTGTGCAGCCCGCCACTGCCAGGGTCCCGTGATCCAGGGACAACTTCCCCGGGAGAACACATGGCACGCCTCAGGCTAGTACAACATCAGGTCGGCCTCTGCCACTGCAGGCTCACCCCACATCCGTACCCTTCCCTCCCCCCGGCCTGAGTGAGCCACAGCACCTGAAGCAGCTGCTCCTTTAACCCCGTCCAGTCTGAGTGAAGAACAGACGCCCTCAGCGAACTACATGCAGAGGCGGGGCCAAATCCAAAGCTTAGCCCCAGGAGCTTTGCGAACAAACAAGAGAAAGGGAAATTTCTCCCAGCAGCCTAAGGAGCAGCGGATAAAATCTCCACAATCAACTTGAGGTACCCTGAATCTGTGGAATACCTGAACAGACAACGAACCATCCCAAATTGAAGAGGTGGACTTTGGGAGCAACAATATATATATATATTTTTTTCCCTTTTTCGCTTTTTGTGAGTGTGTATGTGTATGCTTCAGTGTGTGATTTTTTCTGTATATCTTAGCTTTACCATTTGTCCTAGGGTTCTGCCTGTTGTTTTTTTTCTTGTTTTTTTTTTTAGTATAATTTTTAGCACATGTTATCATTGGTGGATTTGTTCTTTGGTTTTATTGCTCTCTTCTTCCTTTCTTTCATTTTTCATTACTTAAAAAATTATTAATAATTATTTTTTATTTCAATAAATTTATTTTATTTCACTTTATTTTATTTTATTTTATTTTATCTTCTTCTTTCTTTCTTTCTTTTTTTCTCCCTTTTATTCTGAGCCATGTGGAGGACAGGCTCTCAGTGCCCCAGTCAGACATCCGGGCTGTGCCTCTGAGGTGAGAGAGCCAAGTTCAGGGCACTGGTGTCCAAGAGACCTCCCAGGCCCATGTAACATCAAATGGGGCAAATCTCCCAGAGATCTCCATCTCAACACCAAGACCCAGCCCCACTCAATGACCAGTAAGGTACAATGCTACAGACACATAGATCAATGGAACAGAATAGACAGCCCAGAGATAATAAACCTATTCATATATGGTCAATTAATTTATGACAAACCAGGCAAGAATATGCAATGGGGAAAGGACAGTCTCTTTAATAATGGTGTTGGGAAAACTGGACAGCCACAGGCAAAACAATAAAATTGAACTACTATATTACACCAAACACACACACAAAAACACCCAAATAGATTAAAGACTTCAATTTAAGGCCTGCAACATGAAACTTATAGAAGAAAACATAGATGGTATGTTCCTTGACAAAGGTCTTGGCAATGATTTTTTGAATCTGACACCAAAAGCAAAAGCAACAAAAGCAAAAATAAATAAGTGGAAATATATTGTACTGAAAAGATTCTGCACAGCAAAGAAAGCCATCAACAAAATGAAAAGACAAGATACTGAATGGAAGAAAGTATTTGCAAATCATCTATCTCATAATGGGCTAATATCCAAAATATGTGAAGAACACATACATTTCAATAGCAAAAAACAAACTGGTACCGAGTCCAAGCTCATACTTCTTGACAAGCCAAAAAATCAAGAGATGAGTTGTTGGGGCAAGGAATAGTGACTTTATTTGAAAAGACAGCAGACTGAGAATATGGTGGACTAGTGTTCCAAAGAACCGTCTTACCCGAGTTACAATTCAGGATTCTTTTATACCAAAAGGGAGGGGATGTGGTTGGTTATTGCAAATTTCTTGGTGCTAAAATACTTTCTTTTTGCATCTCTCCATGTAGGTCAGGTCAGGATGTTCCTGTAAACAAGACAAATGTTATTCTCTGTCCTGCAACTTTTTATCTTTATATGAATGGGAAAGTGTTGCACCTTTAAAGGTCAGAACATTGAGAATGGGCTATCCTGTATATTTCAGGCTATAAGCAACATTCTTAACTTGTAGCAAAAGTGGTAGAATACAAAAGTCAAAGTAAAAGAAACAGATCCAATATGGAGTCATATTTGTTCTTCCCCATTACAAAACAATCCAATTAAAAAATGGGCAGAAAATCTGAATAGACATTTTTCCAAAGACATATAGATCACCAACAGGTACATGAAAATATATTCAACACTGTTAATCATCAGGGAAATACAAATCAAAACCACAATGAGATATCACCTTATACACGTTAGAAAGGCTATCATCAAAAAGATAAGAAATAACAAGTGTCGACAAGGATATCGAGAAAAGAGAACCCTTGTGCTCTATTGGTGGGAATGTAAATTGGTACATCCAACATGGAAAACAGTGTGGAGGTTCCTTAAAAAATTTAAAATTGAACTACTATATGATCCAAAAATTTTGCTTCTGGAGTATTTGTTCAAACAAAATGAAAACACTAATTTGAAAATATATATGCTCTATATTCATTGCAGCATTATTCATAACAGTCAAGATATGGAAACTACCTAAGGGTCCATCAATGACTGAATAAAGAAACTGTGGTATATATATACAGTGGAATATGATTCAGCCATAAAAAGAATGATGTCTTGATATTTGCAGAAATATGGGAGGGCCTCAAGGGCATTATGTTTGGGAACTAAGTTAGACAGAGGTAGACTAATACCATGACCTCTCTTATATGTGGAATCTAAAAAATAATAATAAAAGTTTATAAGTGTGGAGAATAGAATGGTGGTTGTCAGAGGTGGGGGGTGGGAGAAATGGGTGAATGTGGTATAAATTTATTACAAAATAAATAATTAATAGTGATCTTTTAAAAAAAAAGATCATTCAGAATAGTCATCTGAAGATTTCTTAAAATTAAAAAAAATTGTGAACAATTTAAATTTACAAAAATGTAGAGAAAAGTTATAAAATTATATATCAAATACCATATGTACCATATATGCATTATGCTATATTTGTCATAATTATTTTCTATCACTTTTCTTAAAGGTAATAACATTTATGGATACAACTAGGTACTCAGCCCATCCTTCCCCCTTTCTTACTTGCTCAAAAAAAAAAAATGGGTGGGGGGAGTAGCCTTTCTTAACATGTCTGGATTCTACAGTGTTATTAAATAAGTCCTAATTACTTTAAAGTACATAAAGATACTATCTATGATTTTCCTCTTTCTTTTGGTAAAATATTTGTGGACTTTTAAATAGATACAGATACAGCATTGAATGTTATAGTTTATTAATCTTTGACCTTAAATATTAAAATTTAAACTAATGGATAATATTGTCAACTACATTAAAACAATGGACTGATTACTTAATAAAATCATAGTAAATATGGCCCCAAGGCATATCATCCAGAATTCCTCTTTAGTGCTGTTTCCTGCCTTGTTTCTAGGGCTGATAAAGCAGAGAGGAAGGAGACAAGAGGAGATAATGCATGAAGCAACAGCACTGAGGGCAGCCAAGGCATCACTTAGCAATTGCCACTCACTCAGGGACAAATGTGCTACTTGCTTCTTTCACTGCACCCTCTGCCATAGGTGAAGTCCCATGAAATTAATACAATCTACAGATTTTTCCTTTTAATTTGTAAAACAAGAAAACTGGATAAAACCTATTGTGTTGCCACATGAGTTTCTGTAACACAAACTAGCTAACACACATTTGGTAAAAATGGGAATGTCATAGAAACATTGTATTGACTTGATTTTTCCCCACAGAATTCCCCAGTTAATTAATCCAGGGGATTTAATTTAGGGGCAGAGGGGTTGGAAGAGATACCACACAGCTTTAGGTAATTACTAGATTCCACCTGCTCCTTCCATAACTCTTATCCTGACAGTGGCTCCTACATCCATTCCTTCTACAGCCCTGCACACAGACTGCTGATGTTCAGGAGGTGATGCTGTGCCTCAGTGAGATTCTCCCCTGACACTGACAATTCATTATGTGCCTGAATTTTCCTTATTATGGTAGGAAAAGAGATGTCAAATGCAAGGGACTTCTTAGTCCACAGTTGTTTAAATACGCCATCTTTCATATCTTTCTTCTCCCCCTATTCCCAAAGCACCCCTTCTAAGGGAGGTAACACTGAACTGAAAATGAAGTTATCTGCTTGCTGGAAGATTTTCCCTCTGGCCCTCTGTTCATGGTATCTGATTTATAAATTTGCTCATTGAATACTTTCAAAATCAGTAAAACATGCCTACTAATTTTTATGTGAAAACAAAGACCCTCTTATCTGGTCCAAGTGGTCTTGTTAGTTTTAAAAGACTAAAACTGGAAGTGGGTCCTCATTTTTCCTTAGTGTAGACCTTCATGTGGCTTGCACTCAAGGGGCATTTCATCTGGGTAGTGAACAAAACTGGCTACTTTACAAGGGCTCCCTTGAACTGGATTCATGCTGGAAGAATCTTGAAGGACGGTCATTTTCTGAAGTAGTCATTTCACTTTTTTTTTTCTTTGAATTTGAGCAAGGTTTTCCATCTTTTCACCAATAGAAGATTCAAGTCCTCTAGGACTTTGTTCCTTTGTTTCTCACCAGCTTTGTTTCAGATATTTTTCTGTTTAAAGCTGTTCTCTCTGCCTGTTGCAGGTCACAATCCACCAGCTGATCTTTGCTCATTGTTGGATAGTACAGGTAGGGAGTTATGAAGCACCTTTTCCCAATCATCCAGAAAGCCTCTCCCTGACCTTTGCCCTATAACACCATTCCCCCCACTTCACAGGCCTCATTCACGATTTGAGGATTTCTCATGGTTTTGTGAGAGATGGAAATGTGATAAAGCAACCCTACTGACTTCATTCCAGAAGCAGTACACACTTTATCTCCAAATAAGCATTATTGGATATTTGGGGACTCCTGCACCAACAATTTAAGATGATGTTTCATCTTGAAGGCACCGAGTACAGTTTTTCTGGTGGCGTCTTTAAAATCTTAGCATCATGGCCACTGTTATTCTTCTGCAGGAGGCTTGATACTGTTACTGAGCAAGGTTCTTGGACTCCTTAATCAATAGAAACTGATAAGTGTCCAGACAACAAATTCAGGCAAGGCTTTATTGGGAGCAAAAACAAGTAACAGGTTCCCTTGTTTGCCCCCTAGAGGAGGGGAGGGTGGGAGCTGGTCCCTTAAATCAGGTGAGGGTAGGGGCAGGATCAGGGGGCAGGGTGGAGGAGTAGTTTGGGTGATCTTCCTACCTCCTTGGTGGTGCCATGTGTAGGGATCTTGTGTAGTACCCTGCTTTTGCTCAGGACACCTCAGAAGTGGCAGTTGGGTTTTTGGTCTTTCTGTATCTTGCTGTCTATGATTTGCCCCAGCTGTACATGCATGCAGTTATTTCTAGTCCCTTATCGTTTCTTTGCATTCTGTTACTCAAGGAGACATTTGTCCAGGTGCCAGCACTGCAGCAAAGGGTCCCAGCCTGTCTCAACACTACCATATACATATTAGTGGAGGAAAATATTAAGAACCTTTGATGGGGCACTATGTTAGGGCATGTTATATCATCACATAATTATCTAATTGAATCATAATCATAAGCAATATTATGAGGTATTATTAGACCTGTCATAAAAATAAAGAGATAAAGCCATGAAATTTAGGTGATGTTCCTGAGGTCACACAGCTAGAAAGTGGAGGAGTGAATAATAGAATTCAATTTGTCCTACTCTACAATCATTCTCTCAGAAATCTTTCCATTATACCTGGCTACTTATTGTTTTTATATATACATGAAATAATCAGGGGATGCTGTTAAATATATGTTTATTAGAAAAAAATTAATATCCAATAGGGCAGTTTAGATCAACATTTCACAAACTTGAATGATATTTTAAAGCACAAGCAATTCCATCAAACCCCATTGTTGTTTTAAATTCTTTAAGTACTTCAGTATATACAAATATGAAAGGAAGGATAAAAATCTTTTACTTATAACCCCAAGAACCAAACAATTTTATACACTAAATGAAGCAAACCCCAAAACACATAAGCTCTAAGTTCATATTATATTATGGTTGATGGTGTTGTGCTGAAATGAAATCATTCCTTGCAGCAGCGGTGTCCAACATTTTTGGCACCAGGGACAGGTTTCATGGAGGAATATTTTTCCACAGACCAGGGTGGGGGGGTGGGTATGGGAGGGGCTAGGGTGCAGTTGGTAATGCGAGTGATGGGGAGCGAGCAGCAGATGAAGCTTTGTTCGCTTGCCTGCCACTCACCTCCAGCTGTGTGGCCTGGTTCCTAACAGGCTGGGGGTGGGGGACCTGTGCCTTACAGAATAAATATGGTAATGACTATTATAGTCAGACTCTTATATTTGACATACCTATACTGCTGTTTGCTAGGGGATGGCACAAATATCTCACTCCTACCTCCTTTTCAAATGACTGTGAAATCTTTTCCAGAATGTTCTAAGGTGATGTGGCATTTATTTGGCACAAAAGCGTAGTTTATTAAAGCACCATATATTAAATCTTCCTCTGTTCTTTTTCATCAATGTGAGCCAACCCAAGTAAAATGGTGTGATATACAAGTTAATGCAAACCTGATTGCCAGTTTGGACATTAAAATTTGAAGGTGTTTCTTGAACCAGATAACCCAGAGTATACATATGATAATTTTTTATAATGTTCTGGCTTTATATTATTTGCAATGACTTGGGGCTGATATACACCCTTCATGAACCTTAGTTTACTTATCCATAAAATTAAGATAAAAATAATAGCTACCTTATAAATTATGTAAGTATTAAAAAAGTTAAAATGTGTTCAATCCTTAGAAAATGTCTTTCACACTCAACTCTCAATAACTATTAATTTTTATTCTTAAAAATTTTTATCCTAAAACGAACACAAGCTATTTTAGAAATTAGTATTAAAAGCTAACCAACAAAACTCTTAGAAGAAAAACATAGACAGAACATTCTTTGACATAAAATTGTAGCAAAATTTTTTTGGAGCTGCCTCCTAAAGCAAAGGAAAGAAAAGCAAAAATAAACAAATGGGACCGAATTAAATGTAAAAGATTTTGGAAAGGAAACCATCGACAAGATGAAAAGACAACCTATTGAATGGGAGAGAATATTTGCAAATGATATGACCAATAAGGGGTTAATATTGAAAAATATAAACAGCTCATACAACTGAATATTTAAAAAAAACTAGTTGAAAAATGGGTAGAAGTCCTGAACAGACATTTTTCCAAAAAGATATACAGAGGGTTAACAGGCACATGAAAAGATGTTCAACGTCTCTAAACATTAGAGAAACGCAAATCAAGACCACAATAAGATATCATCTCACAATTATCAGATATGGGCACCATCAAAAAGAACACAAATAACAAATTCTGGTGAGGATATGGACAAAAGGGAACCTTAGTACACTGTTGGTAGGGATGTAAACTGGTGTGGCCACTATGGAAAATAGTATGAAGTTTCCTCAAGAAACTAAAAATAAAACTATCATATGATCCAGCAATTCCACTCATGGGTGTAAATCCGAAGAAAACAAAAGCAATGATTTGAAAAGATATAGTCACCTCAGTGTTCATAGCAGCATTAGCTACAACAGCCAAGATATGGAAGCAACCTAAATGTCCATCAACAGGTGAATGGATAAAGAAGATGTGACATATATATATACACACACATATATATATATGCACACACAATGGACGATTACTTGGCCATGAAAAGGAATAAAATTCTGCCATTTGCAACAACATGGATGGACCTAACTGGTATGATGTTTAGTGAAATATGACAGAGACAGACAAATACTGTCATCTATACATGTATTCTAAAAATTAAATAAATACATATAGGAATATAACAAAACAGATACATGATCAGAGATACAGAGAACAAACTATGGTTACCGGTGGGGAGATGGAAGGAAGGAAGGGCAATGTAGTGGTAGGGGATTAAGAGGTACAAACTACTATGTGAAAAATATATAAAATACAAGGACACAAGAGCTTCAAGATGGCGGAAGAGTAAGATGTAGAGATCACCTTCCTCCTCACAAATACATCAGAAATACATCTACATGTGGAACAACTCCTACAGAACACCTACGGAACGCTGGCAGAAGACCTCAGACCTCCCAAAAGGCAAGAAACCCCCCACGTACCTGGGTAGGGCAAAAGAAAAAAGAAAAAACAGAGGCAAAAGAATAGGGATGGGACCTGCACCACTGGGAGGGAGCTGTGAAGGAGGAAAGGTTTCCACACACTAGAAGCCCCTTCGCGGGTGGAGACTGCGGGTGGCGGAGAGGGGAAGCTTCAGAGCCGCGGAGGAGAATGCAGCAACAGGGGTGCAGAGGGCAAAGCAGAGAGGTTCCTGCATGGAGGATCGGTGCCAACCAGCACACACCAGCCTGAGAGGCTTGTCTGCTCACCCGCCAGGACATGCGGGGATTGAGAACTGAGGCTTAGGTTTCGGAGGTCATATCCCAGGGAGAGGATGGGGTTGGCTGGGTGAACAAAGCCTGAATGGGGGGAGTGCACCACGGCTACCAGGGAGGGAGTCCGGGAAAAAGTCTGGAGCTGCCGAAGATGCAAGAGACTTTTTTTGCCTCTTTGTTTCCTGGGGCGCGAGAAAAGGGGATTAAGAGTGCCACTTAAAGGAGCTCCAGAGAGGGGCACGAGCCACTTCTATCAGTGTGGACCCCAGAGACAGGCATGGGATGCTAAGGCTGCTGCTGCAGCCACCAAGAAGCCTGTGCACAAGCACAGGTCACTCTCCACATCTCCCCTCCTGGGAGCCTGTGCAGCCCGCCACTGCTAGGGTCCCGTGATCCAGGGACAACTTCCCCGGGAGAACACATGGCACGCCTCAGGCTAGTACAACATCAGGTCGGCCTCTGCCACTGCAGGCTCACCCCACATCCGTACCCTTCCCTCCCCCCGGCCTGAGTGAGCCACAGCACCTGAAGCAGCTGCTCCTTTAACCCCGTCCAGTCTGAGTGAAGAACAGACGCCCTCAGCGAACTACATGCAGAGGCGGGGCCAAATCCAAAGCTTAGCCCCAGGAGCTTTGCGAACAAACAAGAGAAAGGGAAATTTCTCCCAGCAGCCTAAGGAGCAGCGGATAAAATCTCCACAATCAACTTGAGGTACCCTGAATCTGTGGAATACCTGAACAGACAACGAACCATCCCAAATTGAAGAGGTGGACTTTGGGAGCAACGATATATATATATATTTTTTTCCCTTTTTCGCTTTTTGTGAGTGTGTATGTGTATGCTTCAGTGTGTGATTTTTTCTGTATATCTTAGCTTTACCATTTGTCCTAGGGTTCTGCCTGTTGTTTTTTTTCTTGTTTTTTTTTTTAGTATAATTTTTAGCACATGTTATCATTGGTGGATTTGTTCTTTGGTTTTATTGCTCTCTTCTTCCTTTCTTTCATTTTTCATTACTTAAAAAATTATTAATAATTATTTTTTATTTCAATAAATTTATTTTATTTCACTTTATTTTATTTTATTTTATTTTATCTTCTTCTTTCTTTCTTTCTTTTTTTCTCCCTTTTATTCTGAGCCATGTGGAGGACAGGCTCTCAGTGCCCCAGTCAGACATCCGGGCTGTGCCTCTGAGGTGAGAGAGCCAAGTTCAGGGCACTGGTGTCCAAGAGACCTCCCAGGCCCATGTAACATCAAATGGGGCAAATCTCCCAGAGATCTCCATCTCAACACCAAGACCCAGCCCCACTCAATGACCAGTAAGGTACAATGCTGTACACCCTATGCCAAACAACTAGCAAGACAGCAACAAAATCCCGTCCATTAGTAGGGAGGCTGCCTACAATCATAATAAGGCCACAGACACCCCAAAACACACCACCAGACATGGACCAGCCCACCAGAAAGACAAGGTCCAGCCTCATACACCAGAACACAGGCACTAGTCCCCTCGACAAGTTAGCCTACACAACCCACTGAACCAACACTAGCCACTGAGGACAGACACCAAAAACAACTGGAACTACAAACCTGCAGCCTGCAAAAAGGACACCCCAAACACAGTAAGTTAAGCAAAATGAGAAGACAGAGAAACACACAGGAGATGAAGGAGCAAGAAAAAACCCCACCAGACCTAACAAAGGAAGAGGAAATAGTCAGTCTACCTGAAAAAGAATTCAGAATACTGATAGTAAAGATGACCCAACATCTTGGAAATAGAATGGAGAAAAGACAAGAAACGTTTAAAAAGGTCCTAGAAGAACTAAAGAGCAAACAAATAGTGATAAACAACACAACAAAAAAGATTAAAAATTCTCTAGAAGGGAACAATAGCAGAATAACTGAGGCAGAAGAATGGATAAGTGACCTGGGAGATAAAATAATGGAAATAACTACTGCAGAGCAGAATAAAGAAAAAAGAATGAAAAGAATTGAGGACAGTCTCAGAGACATCCGGAACCACATTAAACACACCAACATTCGAATTAAACGGGTCCCAGAAGAAGAAGAGAAGAAGAAAGAGGCTGAGAAAATATTTGAAGAGCTTATAGTTGAAAACTTCCCTAACATGGGAAAGGAAATAGTTAATCAACTCCAGGAAGCACAGAGAGTCCCATACAGGATAAATCCAAAGGGAAACACGCCAAGACACATATTAATCAAACTATCAAAAATTAAATACAGACAAAAATTATTAAGAGAAGCAAGGGAAAAACAACAAATAACACACAAGGGAATCCCCATAAGTTTAACAGCTGATCTTTCAGCAGAAACTCTGCAAGCCAGAAGAGAGAGGCAGAACATAGTTAAAGTGATGAAGGAGAAAATCCCACAACCAAGATTACTCTACCCAGCAAGGATCTCATTCAGATTTGGTGGATAAATTAAAAGCTTTACAGACAAGCAAAAGCTAAGAGAATTCAGCACTACCAAACGAGCTTTACAACAAATGCTAAAGGAACTTCTCTATGCAGGAAACACAAGTGAAGGAAAAGACCTACAATAACAAACACAAAGCAATTAAGTAAATGGTAATAGGAAAATACATATAGATAATTACCTTAAATGTAAATGGATTAAATGCTCCAACCAAAAGACACAGATTGGCTGAATGGATCCAAAAACAAGACCCATATATATGCTGTCTACAAGAGAACCACTTCAGACCTAGGGACACAGAAGATATAACAATTGTAAATATTTATGCACACAACATAGGAGCACCTCAATACATAAGGCAAATGCTAACTGCCATAAAAGGGGAAATCAACAGTAACACAATCATAGTAGGGGACTTTAACACGCCACTTTCACCAATGGACAGATCATCCATAATGAAAATAAATAAGGAAAACAAGCTTAAATAATACATTAAACAAGATAGACTTAATGATATTTATAGGACATTGCATCCAAAAACAACAGAATACACATTCTTCTCAAATGCTCATGGAACATTCTCCAGGATAGATCATATATTGGGTCACAAATCTAGCCTTGGCAAATTTAAGAAAATTGAAATCATATCAAGTATCTTTTCTGACCACAACGCTATGAGACTAGATATCAATTACAGGAAAAGATCTGTAAAAAATACAAACACATGGAGGCTAAACAATACACTACTTAATAACGAAGTGATCACTGAAGAAATCAAAGAGGAAATCAAAAAATACTTAGAAACAAATGACAATGGAGACACGACGACCCAAAACCTATGGGATGCAGCAAAAGCAGTTCTAAGAGGGAAGTTTATAGCAATACAATCCTACCTTAAGAAACAGGAAACATCTCGAATAAACAACCTACCTTTGCACCTAAAGCAATTAGAGAAAGAAGAACAAAAGAACCCCAAATTTAGCAGAAGGAAAGAAATCATAAAGATCAGATCAGAAATAAATGAAAAAGAAATGAAGAAAACAGTAGCAAAGATCAATAAAACTAAAAGCTGGTTCTTTGAGAAGATAAATAAAATTGATAAACCATTAGCCAGACTCATCAAGAATAAAAGGGAGAAGACTCAAATCAATAGAATTAGAAATGAAAAAGGAGATGTAACAACTGACACTGCAGAAATACAAAAGATTATTAGAGATTACTACAAGCAGCTGTATGCCAATAAAATGGACATCCTGGCAGAAATGGACAAATTCTTAGAAATGCACAAGCTGCCGAGACTGAACCAGGAAGAAATAGAAAATATGAACAGACCAATCACAAGCACTGAAATTGAAACTGTGATTAAAAATCTTCCAACAAACAAAAGCCCAGGACCAGATGGCTTCACAGGCGAATTCTATCAAACATTTAGAGAAGAGCTAACACCTATCCTTCTCAAACTCTTCCAAAAGATAGCAGAGGGAGGAACACTCCCAAACTCATTCTATGAGGCCACCATCACCCTGATACCAAAACCAGACAAAGACGTCACAAAGAAAGAAAACTACAGGCCAATATCACTGATGAACATAGATGCAAAAATCCTCAACAAAATACTAGCAAACAGAATCCAACAGCATATTAAAAGGATCATACCCCATGATCAAGTGGGGTGTATCCCAGGAATGCAAGGATACTTCAATATACACAAATCAATGTGATACAACATATTAACAAATTGAAGGAGAAGAAACATATGATCATCGGAATAGATGCAGAGAAAGCTTTTGACAAAATTCAACACCCATTTATGATAAAAACCCTCAAGAAAGTAGGCATAGAGGGAACTTTCCTCAAGGTAATAAAGGCCATATATGACAACCCCACAGCCAACTTCGTCCTCATTGGTGAAAATCTGAAACCAGTTCCACTAAGATCAGGAACAAGACAAGGTTGTCCACTCTCACACTACTATTCCACATAGTTTTGGAAGTTTTAGCCACAGGAATCAGAGAAGAAAAAGAAATAAAAGGAGTCAAATTGGAAAAGAAGTAAAGCTGTCACTGTTTGCAGAGGAGTTGATACTATACATAGAGAATTCTAAAGATGCTACCAGAAAACTACTAGACCTAATCAATGAATATGGTAAAGTAGCAGGATACAAAATTAATGCACAGAAATCTCTGGCATTCCTATACACTAATGATGAAACATCTGAAAGTGAAATTAAGAAAACACTGTTATTTACCATTGCAACAAGAATAATAAAATATCTAGGAATAAATCTACAAAAGAGACAAAAGACCTGTATGCAGAAAATTATAAGACACTGATGAAAGAAATTAAAGATGTTACAAATAGATTTAGAGATATACCATGTTCTTGGACTGGAAGAGTCAACATTGTGAAAATGACTATACTAAATCTTGAGAACAAAAAATAGAGCTGGAGGAATCAGGCTCCCTGACTTCAGACTATGCTACAAAACTACAGTAATCAAGACAGTATGGTACTGGCAGAAAAACAGAAATATAGATCAATGGAACAGGATAGAAAGCCCAGAGATAAACCCACGCACATATGGTCATCTTCCTTTTGATAAAGCAGGCAAGAATATACAATGGAGAGAATACATCCTGTTCAATAAGTGGTACTGGGAAAACTGGACAGCTACATGTAAAAGAATGAATTTAGAACACTCCCTAACACCATACACAAGAATAAACTCAAAATGGATTAAAGACCTAAATGTAAAGCCAGACACTATCAAACTCTTAGAGGAAAACATAGGCAGAACACTCTTTGACATAAATCACAGCAAGATCCTTTTTGACCCACCTACTAGAGAAATTGAAAGAAAACCAAAAATAAACAAATGGGACCTAATGAAACTTAAAAGCTTTTGCACAGCAAAGGAAACCATAAACAAGATGAAAAGACAGCCCACAGAATGGATGAAAATATTTGCAAATGAAGCAACTGAAAAAGGATGAATCTCCAAAATTCACAAGCAGCTCATACAGCTCAATATCAAAAAATCAAACAACTGAATCCTAAAATGGGCAGAAGACCTAAATAGATATTTCTAAAGATGTACAGATTGCCAACAAACACATGAAAGAATGCTCAACATCATTAATCATTAGAGAAATGCAAATCAAAACTACAATGAGATATCATCTCACACCGGTCAAAACGGCCATCATCAAAAAATCTAGAAACAATAAATTCTGGAGAGGGTGTCGACAAAAGGTAACCCTCTGGCACTGTTGGTGGGAATGTAAATTGATACAGCCATTATGGAGAACAGTATGGTGGTTCCTTAAAAAACTAAAAATAGAACTACCATATGACCCAGCAATCCCACTACTGGGTATATACCCTGAGAAAACCATAATTCAAAAAGAGCCATGTACCAGAATGTTCATTGCAGCTCTCTTTACAATAGCCAGGACATGGAAGCTACCTAAGAAGATTGGCACATATATACAATGGAATATTACTCAGCCATAAAAAAAACGAAATTGAGTTATTTGTAATGAGGAGGATGGACCTAGAGTCTATCATACAGAGTGAAGTAAGTCAGAAAGAGAAAAACAAATACTGTATGGTAACACACATATATGGAATAAAAAAAAAAAAGTTCTGAAAAACCTAGGGGCAAGAAGGGAATTAAAGATGCAGACCTACTAGAGAATGGACTTGAGGATTCCGGGAGGGGGAAGGGTAAGCTGGGACAAAGTGAGAGAGTGGCATGGACATATATACACTACCAAACGTAGGGTGGATAGCTAGTGGGAAGAAGCTGCATAGCACAGGGAGATCAGCTAGGTGGTTTGTGACCACCTAGAGGGGTGGG
>NC_041226.1:46497540-46507907 GCF_002837175.3 Physeter macrocephalus | reverse complement strand
GACCACCTAGAGGGGTGGGATAGGGGCTGTGGGAGGGAGGGAGATGCAAGAGGGAAGAGATATGGGGACATATGTATATGTATAACTGATTCACTTTGTTATAAAGCAGAAACTAACACACCATTGTAAATCAATTATACTCCAATAAAGATGTTAAAAAATAAATCAAGTATATATTGTGTAGCACAGAGAATATAGCCAATCTTATATAATAATTTTAAGTGTAGTATAATCTATAAAAATACTGAATCACTATGTTGTGCACCTGAAACTAATATAATATTGTAAATCAACTATACTTCAGTTAATAAAACAAAAATACTAACCAACCTCTGAGAATATATCCATAGCATCCAGTATTATAGAAACCCAGTTTGACAAATGCCATTTTGACTCTCTATACTATCTATGTCACAGAGCTGTGATTCACACATAACAATATTATACAGAATAATTATTTCCAGGTTAAATGCTTCTATTTTGCAAAAATTATTTCCTTAAACGTATGAATAGGAAATTTCTGCTGTTTACCTGTCTACAGGCTCAACTATCAAATCATCTGTCAAATTTTGAATATTTACATTTAAATATTCTGAGCTTTTTATCACAAGTGATCTGGCACTGGATTATTTTTCTTTTTAATTCCTAGAAAATTTGGACTGAAATGAGTTTGGCCAAAAATGTGGATTTGTATTGATATACTCTTTTCTTTTTCCTTATGTATAAATTATACATCTTTTAGAGTCATCACATCTTATTGATTACTTTAAAAGCTCCAGACATTTCACAATTCCTATTTATTTGGATTCAGTCCAAAAAAACTGTCAAATTATTCCACCCACTTTTTCCAAATTCTCTTTACCATGAGCCTCAAAGCTGTGGAAATTAGATGCATGATTACATGGGAAAGCAGATGTTGTGCTGACCCCAGTTGAGACAACCCATAGTCATTTGGGCTTCTCTTGCGAGCATGGACCCTATTGAAGCTGCGTTTCCACAGGCCAATGACAATGTCTTTTCCCCTCAAAGGTAGAAATTGTTTGCTATGTGAAACTCCTGAAAGAATGAAACTCAATTTTAAAATGGGAGAGAATTGAGGACAGGCAAAGAATGAATTCTCCTCCCTCTTCCCCCACAGATTTATGAGAAATTGGTAATTCACTATTTTAAAATTTTTGTTTACTTTTTTATTGTCAAGAAATAGAAGATCATAAAACTTTATGAGATTCATGTGTCATTTATTAAAAGTTGTAGTCCTCAATTCCACCTAGATAAAAATCATTAGAATATCACTAAATTTTATGAATTGTCAGGATCTTTTTTTTTTCTCCTTGCTGGAGAGTTAGTCATAAAAAAAGAATATTAATTCAAACAAGAAGCTGTAAGTTAGTTATTGAAAAAAATCTCTACAAAAATCTATCAGTAATTATTTAATTCTTCTGCTGCTAGCCATTTACTATCAGAGTGAAAGCATGATTTCTGTCATACATACCACTTTCTCTTCAAGGAAAGAAAGCACAAAGTTTACTACAATCCAGTTTTCTTTGTAGAGCTATTAGGTTACATGAAGACCCTATATTTATGTATTTCTTGCAGGCTTTTTCAACAAGATCACTTACAGCTTTGAGAATCAATTTTCCTAGCAATATCATGGCTTGCTTACATACTCAACTACATAAAATTTTTACTCATCTTTCTGGACTGTGTGTTCTAACTAATTAGTTCTACTGAATTCTGAACATTTTTAAAATGGTCCATATCATTTAAAAAGACAATGCAAGACTCTACAATGTCCAGCAGGATAAACTAACTTGGTGACAGCCCGATTATCACATTACTGCTTCCTACCTGAAACATCTTCCAAAAGTTTTATAATTGAACTGTACAAAACAACAACTACCACATGAGCCACAACAATGATAATGTCATCAATTGCATAAAGGAGATTAAATTCAGTAAAGATAATAATAGAAGTTTCCTCATATTTGGCTTGTACCGGATTGGTTTCAGTTCTCTGTAACATAGATGCTACTGATCACAAAGTAATTGTCAGGAAAAGAAAATCAGCCAGCTAGATCCTATGAGCTGATTAGCATAAGGGAAATCTACACTTGTGAACACAGACAAAACCTAGCTTTGCAGAACACAATGATTGTGATTGGCATAACTGTTTGACCCCTAGTTGAAGCGGGGATTCTTTTGGTTCCATTCTTCTTTTAGAGTCATGGTATGAAATGAAGGCAGAATGCTTCCATTCTAACCCTTTCGATTTCTCTTCTCCCCTCTATTAGTCAGCTTATAAAGCTCTTACTGCTAGCCCTAAGATCCTGGTTGTGTGATAAAGGAGCAAATGTTGCCATTGGAAACTTTAGTTTGGCTCATTTACTGTCCTGGAAACAACAACAAAAAGAAGCAAAAGAGAAATGTACTTTGTAAGTGCTTTAAAGAACGGCCAAAATGATGAAAACCAATCTAACAAAGAATCTGTGAATCAAATAGCCAGCACTTTGCTTTACACCATCAGTATAATTTCCCCTATCAGTTTAAAAATGATATTGAGACTGAAACTCACCTTTTTTACAGTGTAAAAACAACTTACCTATTTATATCTGTGTATTTTACTGTTGTAGGGATTAAATTCACTTTTATACAGTCTGCCTGGTGATGTGTCTTGGATGACATTTCAACTGTGACTCAGCTTCCAACAACAAAATTCAGAATATGTGCCCGTCTAAAAATTATTTGCTGAAATTAGTGGTCATAAAATAGTTAAGATATATTGAACACTTTATGCCAGGTTCTCTTCTAAGTGCTTTTACAAGTATTAACTCATTTGACCCTACTAATAAGCCTATGAAAGAGGAATTAATATTATCCCCATTTTATAGATGAGGGCACTGAGAGCCAGTGAGGTAAATGTTCCCAGAACTCATAAGTAATCAAACTTGAATTCAAAACCAGGCAGTCTTGCTTCAAATCCATTCTCCTAACCACTATATGAGACATGCCAATATAAAGTAAATGATTAAGGAGATAATATGGTACTGTGGAACTGGATTTAAACTCTAAGTTCCACAACCAAGCTGTCTGTTCTTGAGCAAAATAGTTCATTGTACTGGGACTCAGTTTTTCCATCTGTAAGCTAAGGGCATGATTTTCAAATTATATGTATAATTTGTATAAATGTGTATTTTGATCTATTATATATTGCATATGTATATTTTGCAAATAAATTTTTTCTAGAATTAATGCTGATCTCCATTTATGCACTGTGTTGCATGGACCTCTTTACAACAATGAAAGTGGAATAACTGCAAGTCTCTGAATGAGCATAATGTTGTATCTACGTTCTCTCTGTACCCACTTTATAAGTGATAAGTGAGTTTATTTTTCCACTCTGAATTTGCTGCATTCCTTTTGTGCTATAACTTAGAGTATTCATTAACATATTAGGAATTTGCTGATGGCTAGGTTTTCTAAATTTTGTGTTCCAGTGAGAAAAGAAAAATTATGCGAGACACACTGTGGACACACAAATTATGTCCAATACTGTTCTCTTTCTTTTTTTCAGTTTCATTGGGAAGTAACTGACATACATCACTGTATAAGTTTAAAGCATATAGCATGCTGGTTTGATTTACATATACTATGAAGTGATCACCATAGTAGGTTTAGCTAACATCCATCTTCTCTTATAGATACAATAAAAAGAAAAGAAAGAGATAAAAAAGGAAAATAATTTTCTTCTTATCAACACTGCTTTTGAACATTCATTGCAAAATTTACTACATCATGAAGAGGAAAATGAGCTCCATGCAAAGATCATAAAACACTAAAGGTGAAGAGATTTTAAAATATAATAATCATATTCTAAAACAATTATCTGAGAAATCAAACATAACCATAAAAACAAACAAACAAAAGTAAATAAAAATCATTTGGTAAAGATGTTGGCCTTTCAGGTTATGATCAATTTTTATGGAAATTCCTTGTGAGAACTAAGATGAAAGTAAAGTGAGAAAATGATTTTAAAGCTTTGTGTCTTTCAGAGAGGTTATTCAAAACACATAAATATCATGCCCTTTCACCCCTGTGTGGTTAATATGAGACCCCTTGTCTTAACTGAAACACATATGTAATTGAAGGAAATTAAAACAAATTAAAATTTCATATTTTGATGGATATTTAATGACTATCTTGATACCAATCTTGTGCTGCTCAGCAACAATAATCCTTCATTATTCCCCACCACATTTATACAAAAGCAAAAAGAAGAAGAAAAAAAGAAACCTTTTCCCACTCCTTTGTTCATTCTTCTGAATCCAGCTAAATTTTCACCAAATGTTTCCCTTGAAGTAGCCTATACCACCCCCGGCAACAAATTAGATTTAAGTGTCCACTTCCTTGTATCACTATATGAAAAGTGCTTTGTATCCTAGGCTCCCTTGCCTAGTGATTTCTTAGGATATGAAAATATGGTACGGCTTATAGGTACATGGGAGAAAATCCTATCACACTTCTGTGACGTATATCCCATACAGGAACAGTATGTTGTTATATCTTAGACTCATCAATTGGTGTTTTAAAAAACTCAGCAATTTTCACCCATGCCTTTCTTCTATATTTTGTGTGTGAGTGATGGTGCAAACTCTGAACTGAGTAAAATATTTTATCAATTATACTCATCATTTTATTCCTTACTATGTGTAGTTTTTTTTTTAAAGCTGTTGTTTAGCTTTTCTCCTGTACCTTTCTATCGAAAGGATCATTGATTATATTCAGGTTGTTAATATTTCATATCTGCTTGCTACAACCATATCATAGCCTGTCTTGCTGCCTCATTTTTATTTCATTCGATTGTATTTTGTTCATAGCTACTAGAAGGTGATTGTATACATTAGATAATGTGATGTGATCTCCTTTCCACTTGATAGCAGTATGTTTGTTAATGAGATTTAATTACTTTTCCATGTGATACATTAGGTCAATTGTCTGACAGGACCACACAACATTTATTCCTAGCTAAATATATTATTAATTTCATTTTAATTCACACTTAAAATATACATATAATTCAAACATATAGCATAATTTGGAGTATACTTCTATGAGTTTTGAAAATTCATACAGATATGTAACCGTCAACATAATCAAGATACAGAATAGTTCCATCACTCCCTAAAATGACATTATGCTGAACTTTTGAGTCAGTTTCTCCATCCAACCACTGATCTTTATTCTATTTCTATAACACTGCCTCTCCAAAATATCACATAGATGGAATCATATAATATATAATCTTCTCAGTCTGGCCACTTTCATCTGCATAATGTGTTTGTGATTTAGCCATGTTGTTTGGTATATCAGTAATTTTTTTCCCTTATTTTCTCTGAGTAATATTTCAGTTTATCCACTCACTAGTCGAAGAATGTTGTTTCTAGTTTTTGATGATTATGAATAAAGCTGTTAAAACATGTGTGTACAGATTGGGGCGTTAATATAAGTTTACATTTCCTTTAGGTAAATACTTATAAGTACAGTTACTGGGATATTTAGTAAGTACATGATCAGCTTCATATGAAACTGCCCAACTGTTTTCCAAAGTGGCTGTACCAGTGTGCACTCCAACCAGCAGTGAAGGAGAATTCCAGCTACTTTACATCCTCTCTAGTACTTGATATGGTCTGATTTTTATTTTTTTTTATATTAACACTGTGATAGATGTGTTAGGGAACCATTCACCAGAACCACCCACCTTGGCCAGGCATGGAAATAACTGCTTGCCTGAGTTATCTCACAACAGGAGGTCCCAATAAGGAACACAGAACTGACAAGCTACCTACCGTCAGCCAAAACAATCTGGAAGGCGCCAAAAGGAGGGAAGAGATGTCAAACCATAATATGTCCTGTCAACCTCCCAGAAACCCTCACACTGGAATCCATCTTGGCTGATAGATGTGTGTGCCCCCAGGAAGGACCCTGAAGCAGACCAAATATGGGCACAAGCAAGATGACTGACTAGAGACAACCTGGAAAACTAGCCCCATTCCCATAAAACCTGAGACTGTGAGCCATGTGGCAGAGCAGTTCTCCTGGGTTCCCTTACACTCCTGCTCTCTGCCTGAGCACCCCTTTACAATAAAGTTTTTTTTGTATTTTCAATATGTTCGTCTCTTTGGACAATTCATTTCTGAGTGTTAGACAAGAGCTCACTCCCAGGCCCTGGAAGGGATCCCCCTCCAGTAACAGATGTAGTGGTATTCCACTGCAAATTTAAAAATAGCTTATTTGAGGTATAATTGTTATAAAATAAACTAAGTAGTTACCATATCCTGTGTTCTTCATTTCTTTATATTGATTCATATTTTCATTTGGTATCATTTTGCTTCTGAAAGAAGGACTTTCTTTAACATTTTCTGTTGTATGGATCTCCTGATGACAACTCCTTTCAGCTTTTAGCTGTTTTTTTTTTCTTTCAATACTTTAAATATGCTATCTGCTGTCTTTTCACTTGTATTATTTCCAACAAAAACAATCTGCTGACATCTTCATCTTTGTTCCTCTGTTTATAATGTATTCTCCTCCCCTCTGGCTTTTAAAGTGTTTTATCACTGATTTTTAGCAACTGGATTATGAGGTGTAAGTTATCTTTATGTTTTTTTTAGGTGAAGTTTTCTTTATGGTTTTGTGTTTGGGGTTCTGTGGATCTACAGTTTTCTTTAAATTTGAAAACTTTGGGGTCATTATTTCTTCCATTTTTATCTATTCCTCTCTACTCTCCTTTGGGGACTCTTAATTACATGTGTTTCAGAGCTCTGGAAGTTGTCTCACTTACTGATTCTCTATTCATTAAAAAAAAAATTCTCTCTGTTTCATTCTGGAAATTACTATCGCCAAATTCATTATGCTTTGTGTTCAAATTTACCAATCTTCTGTAAAGTCTAATCAGCCAATGATTCCACCTAATGTAATTTTTACCTCACACATTGTAGTTTTCAACTCTAGAACTGTGATTTGGGTCTTTCTCTCTCTTTCTCTCACTCTTTAAAACATATTTATATAAGTGTCTGAACTTAACTTTTTGAACTTATGGAATATACAGTTTTAATGTCAATATCTGCTAATTCTAATACCTGTGTGGGTTCAGGGTCAGTTTTGATAGATTGATTTTTTCCCCCTCATTTTAGGTCATATTTTCCTGCTTGTTTGCATGTCTGGTGACATTTTATTGGCAATTTTAACTTGGCACAGTCTCAATATTTTGGTATTATTGTAAAATTCTTTAACTTTTCTCTGGGATGCAGTTACTTGGAAATAGTTTGATCTTTTCAGGTCTTGCTTTTGAGATTTATTAGTAGGACCTCACTCTAGGATCAATTATTACAACTGACAAAAAAACATTTTGTGTGCTCCACCCAATGTCCTGTTAATTATGAGATTTTTCCAGTATAATTGGTGAGAACAGGCTCTTTTCCTAGCCTTGTATGAGTTCAGTGTACTGTCTCCTCTCATTTTTTCAGGTGATTCTTTTCCCAACCTTAAGTAGTTTCCTCACATGTATGTGTGATCTGTACTCAGGTGAATACTGCAAAGGACTCCTCTCTGGATCTCCAGAGTTCTCTCTCTGTGCAACTCTCTCATCTCTGTACTCCAGCAACTTTGAGCTCCCGGGATTCTTCACTTCAGAGTTTGCTGGCTAAACTGGTATTTTTCTTTTCTCCATATGCCACAGCTTGGAAACTCTCTCAAGGCTGTGAACGGGGGCAATCCTAAGGCTCACTTGCTTTTTTACCATCTCTCAAGGATCAATGTCCTTCATTGCCTTATGCCCAGTGTCTTGAAGACCACTTTGATATATTTTGTCTTTTTGGTTGCTGTTTTTTGAAGTAGGAAAGAAAATCAAGTCCCTGTTAATCCATCTTGATTGAGAGCAGAAGTCAATTCTGCTCGTTTCTAAACCTCCTCTAATGTATGCTAAATTAAGAAAAGATGTCAAAACCCAAAAGGATAGAGAAAGTGTAGGAGGGATGATAGTTGAAAGGAATATTAAGGAAGTTTGGGATATGAAAAAAAGATGAGCAAGTGGCATCTGATTTAGTTGAGCAGAGGAAACTTGAACCCAAGTACTTGCATTGCAAGCAGCCATTCAGAGTCAAAATGATTCATAGTTGGAGAATTCCAGATTGTCTCAGGAACTCTGAGGAACTTCTTGTTCAGAGCAAATATTTTATTACAAGAGAAATCCCTGGTTTTTTTTTTTTTTTTAAAGGTAGTGGAGGTGGTGGTGGTTCAGTGAGGCATCATATACAACAAGGAGCAAAACTTGTAGCCAAGAACTCAGAGTTCCTTCTGTGGCCTCATTCATGTGTCTTTGTTAGCTCTAAGACAGAAAGGAGATAAATTTTCAAACTTTTATTAAGAAAACTCTGTCAAATATGATCAAGATTGTAGAGGCAGGGACTGAGTCCTCAAGGAAAGGAATCCTGGCCTTCTGCAGCTGGAGTCCCAGAGGTAAAGGACTGGCAGGAGATCCTGGGAGCAGTCAGTTTCAGAGTTCTAGAATCTGTATTTGTCTAGGGAAGACAGCCCTATTTTTTCACCAGTTGTTCTTCAGTTCCAGGGCCAAATATAGAAGAAATAGATAACATTCTATAAAAGGGTACGTTAGACATCCGTGTACTTTACCGGCTCTCATATCACTCAAATAACTACCCCCTTTTTGCCCCTATACAAGATTGAATATATGTCTGAAGATGTTGAATTAGACAATCTCAGGATTTATGAACATCAAGCAGAGCTGAAGGCAAGAAAATTAAGTAATTATCTCCTTACATAAAACAGCATGACCTAGTTTTTTTCCTCTACTACGTTCCCACAGTGCTGGCATTCAGGCTTACAACCTCAAGAAAGACACTGAAATACTCCTCTGTGGGAAACTTGCTAGTCTAGGAGAAAAAGTTTCTGAAGACAGATATTTGAAAGTCCCTCAGGGAAAGAGTGAAATCCCCACACACTTACCCTGTGGTGAGGTTGACCAGTCTACACACCCTTACCATGCACACTTTTTGATGACTCATTTTTTACTTATGAAATAAGAGCCCATCGTTGGTCATCCTATTAATAACTTAGAGGAAATTCTATCATGAAAAACAGCAAAACAAAACAAAGCAATGCAAAAGTCAATTTCCATGAGCACATATAAAGGAAAGATTCAGAGAAATTATAATGATATCTTTACAGAGGTAAAGTATAATACTCATCCATTAAAAAAGAAATAAGATGCTATCAAATACAAAAATTTAGAGAATAAAAAACCTCAAAGAAATAAAAATATAGTAATTCCAGTGATAAAATTTTCCACTGATGTTGTAGGAGAGGAAGTTGAGAATTCTAAAGGAATTTTAAAGGAAATTAGGACAAATTTCAGAAATGGAAATTCTGAAAGAAGTGGAAAGACATTAGAATATCAATACATGAGAGCTTATGAGTCACTAATAGGAACTGAAGAATGATAATGGAGAAAATGCAAAGGAGGAAATTATCAAGAAAATTTTACAGAATAAAAAAAGATAAGATTATTTATATCAATTCGACCCAAAGAGAGCCCAGCAAATTAATTGAAAAGACTGATACAAACATCAAGGCAAAGAATATGAACCTTTTCAAAACATCGGGGCAAAGAATATGAATCTTTTAAAGAAGGTAACATACAAATAAGCACACATACATACACATAGTTTATCCTTATTTTTCATGAATTCCGTACTTGCAAATTTTTCTAGTCAATAAATTTTATTTATAACTCCCAAATCAATATTCCCTGTGCTTTCTCATCACACACGTAAGCGAATGAGTGGTGAAAAATTTGAATCGCCCAGTGTGCACATTCCCAATTAGATTGAATAAGGCAGCACTGCCTTCTTGTTCCATCTCTCATAGTATAAACAAGTGTCCTATCTTTGGTCTGTTTAGTGCTATTTATTTCTCAGTTTCGTGCTCCGTGTTGGTGATTTTGCTGTTGAAAATGGTACCCAAGCTCATTGTTGAAGTGCTGTCCAGTATTCCTAACGGCAAGAAAGCTGTGATGTGCCTCAAAGAGACAATACAGGTGTTAGATAAGCTTTCCTCAGTCCTGAGTTATTGTGCTGTTTGCTGTGAGTTCAATGTTAACAAATCAACGATATATATTAAATAAGGTGTCTGTAAATAGAAATACATATAAGGGATTTGAGAAGATGGTGGAAGAGGAAGACGCGTAGATCACCTTCCTCCCCACAGATACATCAGAAATACATCTACACGTGGAACTGCTCCTAGAGAACACCCACTGAACGCTGGCAGAAGACCTCAGACCTCCCAAAAGGCAA
>NC_041226.1:46495763-46497494 GCF_002837175.3 Physeter macrocephalus | reverse complement strand
AGGGAGCTGTGAAGGAGGAAAGGTTTCCACACACTAGAAGCCCCTTTGCAGGTGGAGACTGCGGGTGGCAGAGGGGGAAGCTTCAGAGCCACGGAGGAGAGCGCAGCAACAGGGGTGCGGAGGGCAAAGCGGAGAGATCCCTGCACAGAGGATCCGTGCCGACCAGCACTCACCAGCCCGAGAGGCTTGTCTGCTCACCCGCCGGGGCGGGCGGGGGCTGGGAGCTGAGGATCGGGCTTCGGTCGGATCCCAGGGAGAGGACTGGGGTTGGCTGCGTGAACAAAGCCTGAAGGGGCTAGTGCGCCACAGGTAGCCGGGAAGGAGTCTGGGAAAAAGTCGGACCGGCCGAAGAGGCAAGATACTTTTTCTTGCCTCTTTGCTTCCTGGTGCACGAGGAGAGGGTATTAAGGGTGCTGCTTAAAGGAGCTCCAGAAACGGGTGCAAGCCACGGCTCACAGCGCGGACCCCAGAGATGGGCATGAGATGCTAAGGCTGCTGCTGCCACCACCAAGAAGCCTGTGTGCGAGCCCAGGTCACTATCCACACCTCCTCTCCCGGGAACTTGTGCAGCCCGCCACAGCCAGGGTCCCGTGATCCAGGAACAACTTCCCCGGGAGAATGCACAGCGCACCTCAGGCTGGTGCAACGTCACACTGGCCTCTGCCAATGCGGGCTCGCCCCGCATCCGTGCCCCTCCCTTCCCCTGGCCTGAGTGTGCCAGAGCCCCTGAATCAGCTGCTCCTTTAACCCCATCATGTCTGAGCAAAGAACAAACGCCCTCAGGCGACCTACACACAGAGGTGGGTCCAAATCCAAGCTGAATCCCAGGAGCTGAGCAAACAAAGAAGAGAAAGGGAAATCTCTCCCAGCAGCCTCAGGAGCAGTGGATTAAAGCTCCACAATCAACTTGATGTACCCCGCACCTGTGGAATACCTGAATAGACAACGAATCATTCCAAATTGAGGAGGTGGACTTTGGGAGCAAAGATATATTATTTTTTCCCCATTTCCTCTTTTTGTGAGTGTGTATGAGTATGCTTCTGTGTGCGATTTTGTCTGTATAGCTTTGCTTTCACCATTTGTCCTAGGGTTCTGTCCATCCGTATTTCTTTTTTTTACTTAAAAATTTTTTTTCTTAATAATTATTTTTTATTTTAATAACTTTATTTTATTTTATCCTCTTCCTTCCTTCCTTCCTTCCTTCCTTCCTTCCTCCCTCCCTTTCTTTCTTCCTTTCTTCCTCCCTTCCTTCCTTCCTTCCTTCCTTCCTTCCTTCCTTCCTTCCTTTCTTTCTTTTTTTTCTCCCTTTTATTCTGAGCCGTGTGGATGAAAGGCTCTTGGTGCTCCAGCCAGGTGTCAGGGCTGTGCCTCTGAGGTGGGAGAGACAACTTTAGGACACTGGTCCACAAGAGACGTCCCAGCTCCACATAATATCAAATGGCAAAAATCTCCCAGAGATCTCCATCTCAACACCAAGACCCAGCCCCACTCAATGACCAGCAAGGTACAATGCTGGAAACCCTATGCCAAAAAATTAGCAAGACAGGAACACAGCCCCATCCATTAGCAGAGAGGCTGCCTAAAATCATAATAAGGCTACCAACATCCCCAAACACACCACCAGACGTGGACCTGCCCACCAGAAGGACAAGATCCAGCCTCATCCACCAGAACAGAGGCACTAGTCCCCCCAACCAGGAAACCTACTCAACCCACTGAACCAACCTTAGC
>NC_041226.1:46491215-46495736 GCF_002837175.3 Physeter macrocephalus | reverse complement strand
GAATGGAGAAAATACAAGAAACACTTAACAAGGATCTAGAAGAACTAAAGAGCAAACAAACAGTGATGAACAACACAATAACTGAAATTTAAAACACTCTGGAGGAATCAATAACACGATAAATAAGGCAGAAGGACGGATAAGTGACCTGGAAGATAAAATAGTGGAAATAACTACTGCAGAGCAGAATAAAGAAAAAAGAATGAAAGGAATTGAGAACAGTCTCAGAGACCTCTGTGACAACATTAAATGCACCAACATTCGAATTATAGGGGTCCCAGAGGAAGAAGACAAACAGAAAGGGACTGAGAAAATATTTGAAGAGATTATAGTAGAAAACTACCCTAATATGGGAAAGGAAATAGTTAATCAAGTCCAGGAAGCACAGAGTCCCATACTGGAAAAATCCAAGGGAAAACATATTAAAAGCAGCAAGGGAAAAACAACAAATAACACACAAAGGAATCCCCATAAGGTTAACATCGGATCTTTCAGCAGAAACTCTCCAAGCCAGAAGGGAGTGGCAGGACATATTTAAAGTGATGAAGGAAAAAACCCTACAACCCAGATTACTCTACCCAGCAAGGATCTCATTCAGATTTGATGGAGAAATTAAAACCTTTACAGACAAGCAAAAGCTGAGAGAGTTCAGCACCACCAAACCAGCTTTACAACAAATGCTAAAGGAACTTCTCTAGGCAAAAATCACAAGAGAAGGAAAAGACCTACAACAGCAAACCCAAAACAATTAAGAAAATGGGAATAGGAACATACATATCGATAATTACCTTAAATGTAAATGGATTTTATGCTTCACCAAAAGACACAGGCTGGCTGAATGGATCCAAAAACAAGACCCATATATATGCTGTCTACAAGAGAACCACTTCAGACCTAGGGACACATACAGACTGAAAGTGAGGGGATGGATGTTCCATGCAAATGGAAATCAGAAGAAAGCTGGAGTAGCAATTCTCATATCAGACAAAATAGACTTTAAAGTAAAAACTATAACAAGAGACAAAGAAGGACACTATATAATGATCAAGGGATCGATCCATGAAGAAGATATAACAATTGTAAATATTTATGCACCCAACATAGGAGCACCTCAATACATAAGGCAAATACTAACAGCCATAAAAGGGGAAATCGACAGTAACACAATCATAGTAGGGGACTTTAACACCCCACTTTCACCAATGGACAGATCATCCAAAATGAAAATAAATAAGGAAACACAAGCTTTAAATGATACATTACACAAGATGGACTTAATTGATATTTATAGGACATTCCATCCAAAAACAACAGAATACACATTCTTCTCAAGTGCTCATGGAACATTCTCCAGGATAGATCATATATTGGGTCACAAATCTAGCCTTGGCAAATTTAAGAAAATTGAAATCATACCAAGTATCTTTTCTGACCACAACGCTATGAGACTAGATATCAATTACAGGAAAAGATCTATAAAAAATACAAACACATGGAGGCTAAACAATACACTACTTAATAACGAAGTGATCACTGAAGAAATCAAAGAGGAAATCAAAAAATACTTAGAAACAAATGACAATTGAAATCATATCAATTATCTTTTCCGACCACAACGCTATGAGACTAGATATCAATTACAGGAAAAAATCTGTAAAAAATACAAACACATGGAGGCTAAACAATACACTACTTAATAACAAAGAGATCACTGAAGAAATCAAAGAGGAAATAAAAAAAATACCTAGAAACAAATGACAATGAAAACACGATGACCCACAACCTATGGGATTCAGCAAAAGCAGTTCTAAGAGGGAAGTTTATAGCAATACAATCCTACCTTAAGACACAGGAACATCTCAAATAAACAACCTAAACTTGCACCTAAAGCAATCAGAGAAAGAAGAACAAAAAAACCCCAAAGTTAGCAGAAGGAAAGAAATCATAAATATCAGATCAGAAATAAATGAAAAAGAAATGAAGGAAATGATAGCAAAGATCATTAAAACTAAAAGCTGGTTCTTTGAGAAGATAAAAAAAAAAGATAAACCATTAGCCAGACTTATCAAAAAAAAAAGGGAGAAGACTCAAATCAATAGAAATAGAAATGAAAAAGGAGAAGTAACAACTGACAGTGCAGAAATACAAAGGGTCATGAGAGATTACTACAAGCAACTCTATGCCAATAAAATGGACAACCTGGAAGAAATGGACAAATTCTTAGAAATGCACAACCTACTGAGACTGAACCAGGAAGAATAGAAAATATGAACAGACCAATCACAAGCACTGAAATTGAAACTGATTATAAATCTTCCAACAAAAAAAAAGCCCAGGACCAGATGGCTTCATAGGCGAATTCTGTCAAACATTTCGAGAAGAGCTAACACCTATCCTTCTCAAACTCTTCCAAAATATAGCAGAGGATGGAACACTTCCAAACTCATTCTACGGGGCCATCATCACCCTGATACTAAAACCAGACAAAGATGTCACAAAGAAAGAAAACTACAGGCCAATATCACTGATGAACATTGATGGAAAATCCTCAACAAAATACTAGCAAACAGAATCCAACAGCACATTAAAAAGATCATACACCATGATCAAGTGGGGTTTATTCCAGGAATGCAAGGATTCTTCAATATACGCAAATCAATCAATGTGATACACCATATCAACAAACTGAAGGAGAGAAACCAGATGATCATCTCAATAGATGCAGTGAAATCTTTTGACAAAATTCAACACCCATTTATGATGAAGGAGAAAAATCATATGATCATCTCAATAGATGCAGAGAAAGCTTTTGACAAAATTCAACACCCATTTATGATAAAAACCCTGCAGAAAGTAGGCATAGAGGGAACTTTCCTCAACATAATAAAGGCCATATATGACAAACCCACAGCCAGCATTGTTCGCAATGGTGAAAAACTGAAACCATTTCCACTAAGATCAGGAACAAGACAAGGTTGCCCACTCTCACCACTCTTATTCAACATAGTTTTGGAAGTTCTAACCACAGCAATCAGAGAAGAAAAAGAAATAAAAGGAATCCAAGTAGGAAAAGAAGAAGTAAAGCTGTCACTGTTTGCAGATGACATGATACTATATAGAGAGAATCCTAGAGATACTACCAGAAAACTACTAGAGCTAATCAATGAAGTTGCTAAAGTAGTAGCATACAAAATTGATGCACAGAAATCTGTGACACTCCTATACACTAATGATGAAACATCTGAAAGTGAAATCAAGAAAACACTCCCATTTACCATTGCAACAAAAACAATAAAATATCTAGAAATAAACCTACAAAAGAGACAAAAGACCTGTATGCAGAAAATTATAAGACACTGATGAAAGAAATTAAAGATGATACAAGTTGATTGAGAGATATACAATGTTCTTGGATTGGAAGAGTCAACACTGTGAAAATGACGATACTACCCAAAGCAATCTACAGATTCAGTGCAATCCCTATCAAGCTACCACTGGGATTTTTCACAGAACTAGGACAAAAAATTTCACAATTTGTATGGAAACACAACAGACCTCAAATAGCCAAAGCAATCTCAAGAAAGAAAAATGGAGCTGGAGGAATCAGGCTCCCTGACTTCAGACTAAACTATAAAGCTACAGTAAAGACAGTATGGTACTGGCAGAAAAACAGAAATATAGATCAATGGAACAGGATAGAAAGCCCAGAGATAAACCCACACACATATGGTCACCTTATCTTTGATAAAGGAGGGAAGGATATACAGTGGAGAAAAGACAGACTCTTCAATAAGTGGTGCTGGGAAAACTGGACAGCTACATGTAAAAGTATGAAATTAGAACACTCCCTAACACCACACACAAAAATAAACTCAAAATGGATTAAAGACCTAAATATAAGGCCAAAACTATCAGACTCTAAGAGGAAAACAGAGGCAGAACACCCTATGACATAAATCACAGCAAGATCCTTTTTGACCCATCTCCTAGAGAAATGGAAATAAAAACAAACCTCCCAGAGAAATAGAAATAAAAACAAAAATAAACAAATGGGACCTAATGAAACTTAAAAGCTTTTGCACAGCAAAGGAAACCATAAATAAGACCAAAAGGCAACCTTCAGAATGGGAGAAAATATTTGTAAATGAAACAACTGACCAAGGATTAATCTCCAAAATTTACAAGCAGCTCATGCAGCTCAATAACAAAAAAACAAACAACCCAATCCAAAAATGGGCAGGAGACCTAAGCAGACATTTCTCTAAAGAAGATATACAGATTGCCAGCAAACACATGAAGGAATGCTCAACAACATTAATCATTACAGAAATGCAAATCAAAACTACAAGGAGATATCATCTTACACCGGTCAGAATGGCCATCATCAAAATATCTAGAAACAATAAATGCTGGAGAGGGTGTGGAGAAAAGGGAACACTCTTGCACTGTTGGTGAGAATGTAAATTGATACAGCCACTATGGAGAACAATATGGAGGTTCCTTAAAAAACTACAAATAGAA
>NC_041226.1:46465555-46491202 GCF_002837175.3 Physeter macrocephalus | reverse complement strand
AGTGAAGTAAGTCAGAAAGAGAAAAACAAATACCGTATGCTAACACATATATATGGAATCTAAAAAAAAAAAAAAAAAGAGAAAAAAAGGTCCTGAAGAACCTAGGGGTAAGACGGGAATAAAGACACAGACCTACTAGAGAATGGACTTGATGGACTTGAGGATATGCGGAAGGGGAATGGTAAGCTGGGACGAAGTGAGAGAGTGGCATGGACATATATGCACTATCAAATGTAAAATAGATAGCTAGTGGGAAGCAGCCGCATAGCACAGGGAGATCAGCTCGGTGGTCTGTGACCACCTATAGGGGTGGGATAGGGAGGTGGGAGGGAGGGAGACGCAAGAGGGAAGAGATATGGGAACATATGTATATGTATAACTGAGTCACTTTTGTTAAAAAGCAGAAACTAACACACCATTGTAAAGCAACTGTACTCCAATAAAGATGTTAAAAAAAAAGAAATACACATAAAACAAAGTTATGTATTTATTATTTGATGAAAATGTGAGAAAAACTAATTTTTTATGATTCTGAATTTTAGGGTGCTTTCTTATATAAATAACGAGATCCATGACTAGATAAAAGGAACAGGACATAGATATACACCTTTGTCAAAACTCGTTTAACTGTATACTTTAAATGGTGCATCTTACTGTATATAAATTATACTTCAACAAAGTTCATGTAAAAAAAGAGGAATCCATGGACTCTCGGAAGTATAGAGTCTAGAACAGAGAAAAGCCAAGGGAATTCCGGAATGATAATAAAAGGGTGTCCTAGAATGAAAAGGTAGCAGTAAACCTAGAAATTTCTGATCAAATGGGGGAAATGAAGCATAGCATCTAGTAGAGATGTCTTCAAAGAATAATAATAATTTTAAAAATAAGGGAACTGATAAAATATCAGATATTTGATCACACATAAGAACAGTTTACACTACCATTGGAGTGTTTGAGGATATGTTAAAGATAATTATGTAGAAAATAGATTAAATAAATGAGAGAATTATGAATTCTAGGAAAAATTTTACAAGCCCAAGAAAGCATATATAGCTATATTACACCATATGGTATAATAACAGGTAGTATCTCTACAGCTCAATAAATGAGGATTAATTTTACAAATGTAGTATTATAAATACATTAGGTAAATGGAATAAAGAGATATATATTCCAATTTGGTATTTGATGTAAGGAGCTAAATTCTTGTCTTCCTTAGGAGAAGGTAAATAGATAAATATAAATTTTTTAAAAGAAAGCTTCATAAATGTATTATTTTGAAATATGTAACCAAACACTAAAATTAACAGTTCAAATGCTAATATAATTTCTATATGTGGAACAACAAGTGTGGAGAGGAATGGAGTTGGGACTGGCATATATATATATGGCATCCATATATCTTTAAAAGAGGTACATATATTACTGATAAAAATTAAAATTTAATTTAAACATTAAAAATTAAGAATTATTGGAGATTCAGAATTAGAACTCAAAATATGTATCCTAGAAAGAGATAAATCCCATTAACATTTATTTATAATTATAGAATTTATAATATTTAATACTCTGCTATAAAATATATTATATCAGGATCATTTCTCATATTTCTAAGTATTCTTAAGTATATTTTAACAAAACATAGTGACTATTTATTGTGTCATAAGATTTTTTTTTTCTTGACTTTGAATTTTTCACTGTTTGTGTTCTCTAGAAGAACAGAATCAATAGGATGTACCTAGAATGAGATTTATTATAAGGAATTGGCTCACTTGAATATGAAGACTGAGAAGTCTCATTATCTGACATCTGCAAGCTGGAAATCCAGGAAAGCGAATGCTGTAAATTCCAGTGCAAGTCTGAAGGCTAAGAACCAAAAGGGCCAATGGGGTCGAATAGTATGACAAGTGTGACAGCTCATTCAGGCAGAGTGAGCAAATTCTTCTTTCCTCTGTCTTTTTGTTCTGTTCAGGCCCTCAGCAGACTGGTTAATGCCAACATACATTGGGGAGGGCAGTCTGCTTTACTCAGCCCACTGATTCAAATGCTAACCTCATCTGGAAATACCCTCACAGATATACTCAGAAATAATGTTTAATCTGAGCACAGCAGGGGCTCAGTTGAGTTGATACATAAAATTAACTATCACAAGTCCACTCCTTGTCAACCTAGCCCCCATACACATCTCCTTAAGCCATATATTCTTTGGGAAAGAATGGGGAAAATATTAGCAGTATAAAATTTTGATCATGTACCAGGGTCATTCCCTTAGGGGACTCAGTTTCCCCTTCATTCAGGGGTTCTGAGTCTGTAAACCGGCTCAAGTCTGGGAATTAATTGGTTGAAGTCATTTTCTTTTTGATTCAGCTTAGACTTTTGTTCACTGACTTAGAACTTTTCTGCTTACACTCATCAAGTAAGAATGTAGTAGCTCCCTATCCATTTTACTTCTAGTAACACCATGATCAATTAGCCTGAGCAATCAGACCTTTCTGATTGCTGCTTTGACTCTGCTGTCCATTACTTTAACTTACCCCCATGTTGTCTTTGGCAGTTGGGTGTTGCCACGTGGCCCCTGACACCCATGGATCCAATTACTCCCATTGCATTTGTTTTCCCAATTCAGTGACTGCAGATCGGTGCAGTCTGGGCTGCAAAGAAGAGAGATCACTGAACTCTTCAAGGATGCTGGGGCTCCCCTCAGAAATTTATTTCTCACAGAAGTGGTAAGAGGTATGTCTTCATGTCCTTCCCACAGTGGGTGAGTAGGTCTTAAATGGAAAAACCCACTCTATCATACCAATCTTCCTAACCCATTAAATCCCTTTTTCTACATTAAACCAAGGCAGTTCTGGCATTTCCAGTTCACTCGCTGTGGGCCAAAGTCTGGTCCATGTTTCAGCCAACCAAACAAACGGTTAGAAACTTTTCTAATTCCTGAGCTGCAACATTAAATGCAGAATCTCCGATGAGTGAGTCCATGTTAGTGCTCCTTATCCAAATTTATGTTCCTTCCACCATTATCCCACACCCTTAGTATCCATTCCTACACATGTCTCTGAGTTTCTGCTTGTATCAATCAGAAAACTCAATGAGCTCTTTTGAAGTGTAGCATACCTCCTCTTGGGTCAAACTTTGTACCTCAGCTTTAGAGGCCTGCTGGGACTTGAGTCTAGTTATAAATCTGGAAACAAGGAGGAGTGGTGAGGGTAGGTCCTGAGAAGAGTCAGCTCTGTCTTGCATAGTCAATGTCTCCGGAGAAGCCACTACCGTTTTCTCAGGCAATGCAGGGTTAATCCCCTCAGACAGGGGTGGAAAGGCAGATGCTCCTGGGGTAGGGGTGTTGCTGCCACTGAGTGTGGGGAGGCCACTTCCACGGGGGTTGTGGAGGTCTCTGCCACTGGCCAAAGAGACTCATTAGAATTTAGGGGCTCAATGACCCCAGCTTCTTTACGGTCTTCCCATACATCCCCATCCAAACTTACTAGACCACATTCTTTCCCAAACAATGCCCTCATTTTAACAGTAGACACCCTACAATGCTGGGAGTTCAGGCTGAGGTGTACTTTAACCAGTCACAGGATGAGATTCTACATCTGATTTTCAGCAATTTTAGCTCTGGGGCTACCGGAGATAAGGGTCTCCTTCAGAGCATACATAGACACCTTCAGGACATTATTATGGTGCCTGAGCTGGGAATTCAAATTCCTTCATCCTTTGTTTTCACCACTTTGTCTAGGGACAGTAAGAGCAACCAGCCAACTTCATTATGTTTATTTGTCTTCCAAATTTTTTTTTAAGTGTTATATATGGTCACTCAACTCTAGGCTTCTTATAAGTCATTGGTTAGAAGTATTCAATACAGATATTTCACATATCTCTCTTACCATTTGATGCGATGGACTATCGGGGCTGTCTTTACTACTGAAAATGAGTCATCACCGTCTTTAGAGCTAATCAGTTAGACAGCCAATTCCAGAAACCCTAGAATCAATTCATAAAACTTATTCTTAAGTATTTTTCTTTTAGAACTATTCTCAGTTCCAGAATCTGAGTTAAGTCATGGTCTCCAGAGGAAAAGAACCCATAGGATATATATTTAATAAACTGACTTATAAGATTACAGAGGCTGAGAAGTCCCATAATCTGCCATCTGCAAACTCAAGACCCAGAAAAGTCAGTGATGTAAATTCCAGTCCAGTCTAAAGGCAGTCAGGCAGGGAGAGGAATTCTACCTTCCTCTGCCTTTTTGTCATATCCAGGCCTCCAGTGGATTGGATGATGCCCACCCACATAGGGGAGGGCAATCTTTTTCATTCAGCCCATTGATTCAAATGCTAATATAATCAAACACCCTCACAGACACACCCAGAAATTATGTTTAATCTGGGCACCCCAGGGCCCAGTCAAGTTGACACAGAAATTAACCATTATACCTGTCAATTACTTTTTTCTTTTTAAATCATCCTTCAGCAATTTGCATCCTTCACCCTAGTCAAAGGAGATTCTAGATTTCTTTTTCCCTACCCTATTTTTCCCTATGTGGAACAGAGTTATTGGAAATAACCTTCTTTCTCTGTAAACTTTTTTGGGCTGCCTGCCCTTCCAGAGACTTCAGTCAAGTCAACACTTTGTATGACACATTTCTCAGAACCAAGGGGCAGTTGATACTAGAGTTAAGCTCTTAACCAAGTTCCAATTATTTCACTTATTCTATATTTGTGTCCTAAGTTGGAGAGTAAGATGTTTGAAAACAGAATACTGCATCTTGCTTTTATTGCATTTCTTTACTGAATCCAGTATAGTACTGGACATACAAATCCAATGACTGACTAACTTGCAAACTAGGGGACCTAATATTTTTGGGGAGGAAAAATAACACTGGCCAGGGATTGTGGCATTTAAATCTCCCCTATGAAGTATTCAGGGAGAGAAATGTGTGCCTGGACAGGTTGGGCATGACAAATGTTACAAACATCCTAGAATAGGAGAGCACTGAAAGCTATTTAAGCTTGAGTGGTGAGTTATGCATTTGGAGGTCAATCTCACCTTATTCTTACGAAATATTTTATAATGGACTTTAGCTCTCTAATATCCTTTGAAATGAGCAATCATAACATACTTATGAAATGAGTCTGTTGTTAACATGATAGAATTATTTCCTTACAACCATAAACAATTTCTATCCTTAGATTCAGTATTGTATTTCATTAAGTGGAGTTTACCAAATAGAATACTATTTTACTCTGCTCTATAAATCAAGAATAAAACAAAACTGTACGTTTGAACTGATTAATTTTTTGATCAAAGTTCAAAGTAATTTTCTTTCTTTAAATCCTTGCATAAATTGTGGAAGAGGTATATTTACTGAAACCAGAAAGCATTTGGCCAAGGCAAACTGCCCTCTGTCAAATAAGAACATTTGTGCCAAGGGACATTTTAAGAGGTCTTTCTTCTTGTATTTGTGCTGCTGTGTGAAGTTATCCTATTTAAAGGCTTGTTTTTTGAGTGACGTAAGCCAGAAAAAGAAAAAAATTCATATATTAATGCACATATGTGGAATCTAGAGAAATGGTACAGATGAACATATCTGCAAAGCAGAAATAGAGGCATAGATGTAGAGAACAAACGTGTGGACACCAGGATCTAGTTAATGAGTGCAGAAGAACCAAGTGCTTCAGTTACTTATCTCTAGGGTTATTATACATCCTTTGTGCCCAGAAAAGACCTAGTTTATGCCTGTTTTCCTAGGATATTTATTGATAGTATCCCTTTCCTCAATCTCCAGAATGTCTGGATTTAAGTGATAAATTATTAAGGTCAGTCTCCTCACAGAGCAAATAGGTGCTACATGTGTATTCTTTGACAACTACTCAGCCAACTATATATTTCAGAGCAGCAAAAATCCAAATGATGGAGAAGAGGAGGAACAAAAATCAGCCCATTTTCTTCTATTTAAAATGTGTAACACCACTGTGGCCATTCTGTTATTTGGTTTATTTCTTGTATAACAGTAGCACTTGATAAATAGGATTTGTTTTAAAGAGAATAATGCAAAAGATGCTTGTCACTAAATTCTAGTTAACCTAATGAGATATACAAAGGCAATTTGTATTATGATTCTCATGTTTATTTGTGAATGTTCTCGAATTAATGATCAGGAAAGATAACTGAGAAGACAGTACCCATCTAACAGAATGTACAATAGAATACAACACTAGCTAGACTAGGCAATAAGAGTAGATATAATCTACTAAAGGAGCTCAAGTAGACATCAAATGCCACCACCACCACTGTCAGGCATAGTTGCAGGCCTAAGAGAAGACACATAAAATAAAGTGGCAGTGACAGCAATGGTGCACTAAATACAAGCATTCCTCTAATTTTGACTTGAAATCTGACATTTACTCAGAGCCTATTCAATAAAGTATTGGACCCCTCATAACTTTATAGCAAAGCATCATTTGGAAAAAGTAGCCTGAACCCTTAGAAAGCTAGACAAAAAAGTGTCTTTCTAAATTTAAGATAACAGGTGGAATTTTATATTCCCAATTTTTTCAAGCTTCTCTAAAATTCTCTATCATTCCCAAACTGCATTCACTGATATTGCTCAGCAGAGACCATTTGGATAATAAATATTCACCTCTATTTTTACAGTGAATTTTACATTCTCATTGTATTTTAACCATGAAAAACTTGTCTGACCTAGATTTATAGGACTTTCCACCCAAGATGCTTAGTGATTACTTCCTCAAATAGGTGATAATATGTGTTGGGAATATAAAATGAACTCTGGGAAGCAAATAACCTAAGTAGTTCATCATTATGCATATAATCCACTCTTTTCAATTATCCATGCCACTGGTTTGCTACTTTAGCATGACTAATAAAAAGTTATTATTATTGTTGTTTCTTACTTTTTTCCCTATTGAAGTACAACTATGAACAATTCACAAAGAAAATGAACGATTCACACCATCTCTAATTACTACTGTCATTGATTTATTTGAAGCTGAAGACGGAATTCTCACACTTCGGTTAATGTTTTAGCTTTGAAATTAAATATGCATAGTATTTTTTTTTCAGGGATTGAAATACACCTCTTAGACATCACTGATATTTTTTATCTTGTTAAAAGAATCATCTTCTGTGGATAATCACTTTAGATGCATATTTACTATGTGTAGCAGACCCTGCTCATTGGCTACCAAGCAGCCATTCTACCCCTCATCTTCTGCTTATAGAAACTGTATATATAAACAGATGGTGAACAGAAATCTATTAGTTCTCTGGAAGAAAACGTTCTTGCCCAGTGCCATTATTATACCCAGGGAATAATCACATTCTGAGAATCCCATTCCCTTTAGCCCAACTTTAGTCAAGGGGTAGGCATGTGAGAGTTCTGACCAATGAGACAGGCAAAATCTCCTTCCTGCAGTTCTTTATCCAAAATAACAGGGCATATATTCATGAGAAGAAAATATTTTGCCTCATACTCCTTGTTTCCTTTTTTGAGCTGCTGGTGGTGCTGTAGCCATATTTCAACCATAAGGCAGAAGTCATTAGGTCAAAAATCGAACCCATGAGAACAGAGAGTGGAAAAAAGTCTGGGTCCTTAATGGCATCACTGAGTTGCTGACCCATATTTTTTGTTACTTTTACAAGTATCGGTATGTTTAGAGCCAGTTTTAGTCTTTTGTTGTGGTTGTTACTTGCTGCTGGAAGTCTTCTATATATATACATTAAACACGTTGTTTTTCTTCATTAATTTCAGAAGTTCTATTTTTGGGGGGGGGCGGTACGCGGGCTTCTCACCGCTGTGGCCTCTCCCGTTGCAAAGCACAGGCTCTGGATGCGCAGGCTCAGCGGCCATGGCTCACGGGCCCAGCCGCTCCGCGGCATGTGGGATCCCCCCACACCGGGGCACGAACCCAAAGCACAGGCTCTGGTTGCGCAGGCTCAGCGGCCATGGCTCACGGGCCCAGCCGCTCCGCGGCATGTGGGATCCTCCCACACCGGGGCACGAACCCATGTCCCCTGCATCGGCAGGCGGACCCTCAACCACTGCGCCACCAGGGAAGCCCCAGAAGTTCATATTTTAAAATGCTCTTCTTGACTCCCATTTATGATTATCCTTTAGTTTTTGATCTTGGGTTATATAAACATCATCTTTTAGTTCTGCTTTTCTCCAGGCTCTGGAACCAATCTCATTCATAAACTAGGAAAGTACAAGATTTAATAGGGCCTCTTACTCGGTTATTCAACTTCAAGTGACTGTTGCATGCAGATTCCAAAATCAGCATTTCTTCCTGAATCTAATAACTAGATTTTTAAGTTTCTTCTCTGCGAGTACACTTGTCCAGTGTAGAATAGTGTCCAAATGCCTGGACTAGTTTCAAGTCACCACTCTGTCATTTACTTCATTTGTGAATTGAGCATGTTAGGGAATTTTATGGGACTTTGCTTTCCTTTTCTGTGAATTGGAGATAATGATATTGCTAGAGATGAATATGAAGGTGAAATGAAAACAGGTTGAGCTCAGTGCCTGGTACTATGACTCAGGGAATCTAATAGTAGGCCTGAATATCAGTCTTTTAGAGTGGACCATGTGGAGGCTCAGGGGGATTGAATAAATTTGTCCAAGATCCCACAGATATTAGGAACCCAGGAAAACAGAGATTTAAACCATGTGTCTCTATACACTGGATGCTTACTGTTTTCATTCTACCATGCTGCCCCATTTCTATGTTTATTTTTAGTAAGAGCACTCATTTCTTCTATTTTCCTGAAGGCATCTTTCCCCTCCTGGCATCGCTTTATTCCCATCCTCACTCTCCCCCCCATGGGGAAAGAAGATCACTTGACATCAGTTCTCTTGGCTACTTGGTGAAACAATTTGAAGAGCATTGAAATTTTGAGATCCCTAGGATAAGATCCCCTGTGGTCATTTGCATTGCCATCTTGTTAAAATAAAGTGTTTTTTGTTCTTCTGGAATCCTGAAGTCCTATGGTTTGGAATTAATGTCCTTTAGTCCTAGTTTCTTTTAATTTCTCTTCAAGAAATGATTTAATATGAAGTAGCTTAAGGAATAAAGAGTAACAGCCAAATTAATGATGGACTCCTCTGAAAGGCGGTAAAGGATTAAAAGCACAGAGACCTTTTCGCCTTTTGCACCCAAATTTTATTCTTTTACATCTGCTGCCTTGTGAAAGTAGTAGGAGGCACTGAATGAATCATTGTTGCACTACCGTTAACATAATGCCCACGTGTAGATTTATCAGCAGACTTTCAGTTTGATAAACTGTTGGCATGTAAATATTTCCTTGAAGAAATTCCAGTCCAGCTGCTTTTGTTTACAAATCTATCAATGGTTAAAACCACTGAATGTATTTTGCCCGTTTCTGAATTATAATTACACGTCTAATTGTGAATTAATTATAAAAGAGGAAGACAAAACAACACAATAAATATTTCCCCATTTCTGGACACATGCCAAGTTTCCCCATATTCATGAAGTGTAAGACCTTACTCTCATATGCCATGATCTTACTTTTTTTGCATATCTATGTGCAGGTAGTTAGACAAAACAAATTTGAAAAAATTATTTGATTCTTCGGAAGACTGTTTATTCCCTTGTTTTACTTTCTTCTCTATATGCTTAATCTTTCCAGGACTTTAATTAAGATTAGATTTTGATATGCCAGTCACACTAGCATTGAAATTGACCTGAATATTGAATATCTGTTCCAATGTTTTCATCACATGCAATCAAAATGATTCTACAATTGCCTTGATTTTCTGCTTTTCATCTGTGAACCACAGCAACCAAATATATACATTCACAAATTAATATGAATGATGAAAAAGCATCAGGCCATGGGGCTATTACTACTCATTTGTGAGTTCACCTGAAATACAATTACATTGATGGGGAGAGATCATCTGTACTGCTCAGACCACTTAAAAGGCATCTCATCACTCACTGTGCCTGTAACACAACAGTCACTCTGGATAGGCGGTGAAGGTTTGTGTGTGTGTATGTGTGTGTGTTTTCATGAATGTGTGCCAAGAGGGCAAGTCTGGGAGAACCAATTTTATACAGCAGTGCTCCTACCTCTGCCCCAGAGCACTTAGAAAGGGAATGTGGGAGACTGCAGAAGGCAGCTGTAGTGTGAGGCCAAAGATAGAGCACTCCTAGCTCAGAGAAAGAGCTTTGATCGCTTCTTGTTTCAGAAACCCGCTTCCCTGCTTAGCCCATTCGATCTGTATGACATTCCAATGGTCTGCAGAAACTAAGCCACAAAGATTCTTATTCATCTTTAAATCCCAAGATACAAAGTGCCCAGCATAGAGTAGCAGCCCAGTAAATATTTATGGCAGCATGGAGCAACGCTGAAGATCCCAGTAGAATTTCTCTGACAGTAGCCACAGTAGCAGGCAAAGCTGCAAGTACGGTGGTCTCTTTGTGAAGCCGACAAAGCTCTGGAGCCCATTTCTCTTCTCTGCTACTTTCTCCTAAGGGCCAATGCTTCTCAGGAATCTTCAAGCAACAACAGTAGCCACAACAGAAAAATAATAATAATATAACCTAACATAGTGCAGATTGCTTGGCACTATGTTAAACGCTGTGGAAGCATTGTCTCATTCAATCCTCAAACAACCCTTTGAAGTCGAAAATATTTTTGTCCCCATTTTGAAAAGAAGAAAAACTATTGTACCATTTTTCAGACAAGAATAATGAGGTGTTCAACAGGCGACATAAGAACTCAATGAAGTCTGTTTCTCTTTAACTTTCAGATCTCTGTTGGTAAATTCTATCTGCCCCAGAGATTCTCTGATTTGCCTCTGCAAAGGAGTCCCTTGAGATTTTGTTAGAAGTTCATATACTTTGGTTCTAAAAGTGGAAGGGGACAGTAGAAGGCACTTAGGAAGCACTATTTTAATAAGAACACAGATTAGTTTGATTTAGTGATCTTAAGGCCTCAACTTACTCAACACTGAGTAGACGTAATTAACTTTAAATGATTTTAAGAAGTTTTTCCTTAAGATGCTATTGAAAAGTAGTACCATTCCAAGATATTAGTTCGTTGTGCTACTGCCTCAGCTTTTGAGACTTGGGGTCCAGATTTAAGAGAGAAGAAAGTCTCCCGAAATCAACATGCCACCTGAGCAATGTACATGGAAACTGCATTTATTAAGCTCTATTTGTTCATAATAGGAGACTTAGGCAATTCATATGTGAAAGTCACAAGTGTCATTATCAAGCTGATAAGTACACTTCCTCCTGCCTTGTATTGGATATTCCTCTTTTTTTTTGTAATCAAATGTTTCTTTATTTTTGTCCTTTCACAAGTAATATAGGATGCTTTTTAAGAAAAGGAAAAATAAACTCCCATAATACAGAAGGTTATAAAGTAAAAGTTTGCCCTGTGCTTTCCCTAACTTCAGCATCAGATTATCTTAAATCTGCCCAGTATTTTGTGCACCATATGTATATTCATTCACATATTAACAAATATACTCAATTTAATTTACAATAGAATTTTTTCTGTATTAGGTTTTTTTTTTAAGTAATCGGTCTATCATGAACATCGATTTTAAGCAGTACAAACTTACCTCCACTTCATTCTTTTAATAGCTACTTAATATTCCATAAAATGGATGTAACTATATTTTAGGTCTACACTTATTGATGAAAATTTAAAATGTCTCTATTTTTCTCAGTTAATAAGTAACCCTAAAGTTATCATGTGATACAGAATCTCATAAATTTGTACATGTACTATCATTTTAAGTCAGAAAAGACATATAACAGATTGATAACAGTGATTGGAATAGCATTGTGTGCATGCCTGCCTATGTGTTTTTCTTTATGTTTGATTGTTGGTGTGTCAGGGTTTGCCGGCCCATTACCCTATCCTTTCCTTTTTCCCTTGGGCACAGCCAGACTACATTTCTAAGCCATCTTTGTAGCTGGGTATGGCCTTACAACTAAGCCCTAGCTGTAAGGCATGTCAGCAAAGTGAGGGACCACATCCAGGCCCAGTCCAGCCTGTGGAGCCTTGCCCACTGAAGTCCTCCTGGCCATCTTCTCTGCACTGGGCTTGATGCAGACAAGGCTGTGTTGAAGATGGCGTGGCTGAAAGAGGGGAAAAGCCTGAATGTCTGGATCCCACTATGTGTAGAAGAGTCAACCGCAGATATTGAAACCCCATTTTGCACCCTCAGTGAATGAGAAATAAACATTTACTATACTCGATCTATAGTACAATTTTGAGTTTTATTACCTCAATTCGTAATACTCAATACCCCTCCCTCCTCCCTTTAAAGAAATTCACTAATAAACATATATTGCTTGGGTAATGTTAAAGAGATTTTTAAACATTTACCCAATTTATATAAAATCTTGCAGACCTAGTCATTTTTTTCCTCTCTTTGTAGTGGTTCCATTTAGGCTCTCTTTTTATAGGGTTTATTTTCAATCAGTTCAACCAATGTGATATCTTTTTTTTTTTTTTCCCCTGTCTTCTATGCAATGAGGTCTCCTTTTAGGTTGAAATTCCAAGGTTGACTCATATTACTTTGAAGAGAACTGATCAGACTTGTTATCAACAATGAAACTCTTATTCATCGAATAGTTCTAGGAACAGTCATGTCTGTTGTGAACTTGACTAGTAAACTATGTGCAAGAGTAGAAAACAAAACAAAATTTTAGACTCAAGGAGATAGGGAGGACCCTGTATGCAACTTATCAAAAGATTATGTAATAGGTCTTAATCAGCATCATCCAGTAAAAAAAAGATAGGGAGGACCCTGTATGCAACTTATCAAAAGATTATGTAATAGGTCTTAATCAGCATCATCCAGTTAAAGAAAAAAATAAAAAAGAAAGTGTTCCTTAAAGTCATCGAATCTGTTCAGTCATTGAATCAGTTTAAGACCAATACAATAAGGATATTTTATACTTTACAAAGTCCTGCTACAGCTTTCTTAAGGCTAAGAAGTTTACATTTTAAGGAACTGGAAAGTAATTCTTTTGGAGGAAAAACAAGGACATAGGAGACAAGTACTTACAGTGTCATGCCATTGCATAACACCATATTTTTGCATAAATCTCATTTGACAGACTTCCTAGTTATCTGTGCTACACAGTGTTTATTTGGTCATACTACATTTAATGAACTTCTGCCACAAGTGAGTTTTCCAATAATGATAACTAAGAAAAATAGTGACAACCTTAGAGAAGTAAACTTGACAAACGGGTGAATAAAAATCCTACAAGTTCTGTAAATGCAATCCCTCCATCACAAAAAAAGAGTGCTTAATGGCCATTCCACTCTTTAGTCAACTAAAAGGCCTACTTAACCTGTGATGTAAAAATAACTACCTTTAGCATTATTGAGAGTTATGCAACAACAGACAGAGGATAATACTTTCCTATGAAAGGAATTTAGAAGTTATGTGCTATTTGACTTTGAATTACCCTTGGTTTTAGTAGTCTTCAGTGGAAATCTCACGAGTACTTATCCAGGGGTAAAATATGAAAAATTCAGTACGTTGTTTGAGTAGTTATTAAATTCTACATTTCTAATTTTATTTATTTATTTATTTATTTATTTTGCGATATGCGGGCCTCTCACTGCTGTGGCCTCTCCCGTTGCGGAGCATGGAAGAGGGCTCCGGACGCGCAGGCTCAGCGGCCATGGCTCACGGGCCCAGCCGCTCCGCGGCATGTGGGACAACTAAAAGGCCTACTTAACCTGTGATGTAAAAATAACTACCTTTAGCATTATTGAGAGTTATGCAACAACAGACAGAGGATAATACTTTCCTATGAAAGGAATTTAGAAGTTATGTGCTATTTGACTTTGAATTACCCTTGGTTTTAGTAGTCTTCAGTGGAAATCTCACGAGTACTTATCCAGGGGTAAAATATGAAAAATTCAGTACGTTGTTTGAGTAGTTATTAAATTCTACATTTCTAATTTTATTTATTTATTTATTTATTTATTTTGCGATATGCGGGCCTCTCACTGCTGTGGCCTCTCCCGTTGCGGAGCATGGAAGAGGGCTCCGGACGCGCAGGCTCAGCGGCCATGGCTCACGGGCCCAGCCGCTCCGCGGCATGTGGGATATTCCCGGACCGGGGCACGAAGCCGTGTCCCCTGCATCGGCAGGCGGACTCACAACCACTGAGCCACCAGGGAAGCCCTACATTTCTCATTTAAAAATTTTTTTTGTTGCTGCATCACGGGGACATTAACTCAGAAAAAATAAATGTATCTTAAAAAAATGCAAGTAAAGTTGCTTAATTAGATTGTAAACTCGGACCATACGTAATTCACCTTTTATTATCTCCCCCAAACAGAATTTAGCCACTGTCCTTCATTCTTATTCCAGAAACAAAAGAGAATGGATTGGTAATTTGAGGCTTGGGCTGTTCTCTTTCTATTTTTAACATCACGGCTTCTCCAAAGAAATGGATAACAAAATACACCTGGAACATTAGGAAACTATTGAAACTCAATGAATTAAAATGTTTCTTTAAACATGTATTTAACAATAGACTCCTCAACTCAAATAGAGAGGAGATAAAACTCCAAGTTAATAGAGATAAATGCACAAATAAATTTGAAAATATGTTAAACTTATAATTGTAATTTTAGGTAAAGAGTAATTGTTCAAAGAGTTAATGTAACTTGTTAAAAGCCACCTAGGCCTGTTTCCAAAGCTGATGTTTTTTCTGCTACATTAGACTATATATCAGAAAGATGTATTCTTGAATAAAAATTCACAGAGAGGAAAATGGAATTACAGTTGAAACCTTTTGGGGGAGAAAAAGAGATGAGAGAAGCAGAAATAAAAATTCTACAGGTTTCTAGGCCAGACAACCAATATTCAAAATGTTTTCCTAATGAATATCATAAAACAGGCACAGTACAATACTGGTAATGATGGAGGACTTTATTTGTTAGAAGTTTTATTCTGCTAAAAACAGAACATCTGATAAATTCTTGACTTGCCTTATTAAATATTTCATCATGAAAAACTTTGAGGAATCAATATGGGGAACAGCAACTCTGGACACTATTATGATGAGTAAAGAAAACTGGGAGTGGAAGCAAAATGAGCTTTGGGAATAAGTAACCATGTCATTTTTGAGTGTATTAAAACCAAAGAAATGAAGGCTAGAAGTCACCAGACACATGCCCAGGATTTTATGAATGTGTATTTCAAAATATTGAAAGGAAGATAGTTATAGTTCTATTGTTATCTCTAAAAATAAAAATGGCTTGAGAGATATATGGATCATATAGAACTAACTTCTAATGGTGCTATATCTTAATACTTAATATTTGAAAGCTACATTATTGCATTGAAGTCAATGACACCCTTTATCTCTATATCTCTATATCTGTATCTATAACATTTATATCTATAGCTGTGTCATCTATATATCTTACTAAAAGCTAATATAAACAGGGACAGCTATGTAGCACACACATTATATATATAATAGATAAAATATTGTATGTATTACATATGATATATATCATATTTATCTGAGTTTAGACATTAATTAAAAATGTTTCTCTTTAAAGAATAATTTAAAACAACTTTAGCCATGTAGAGCCTTTCTCCGTCCTTGGTCTGCTTTGAATTTAGCTCTTCTTCAATCAACTTAGTTGTGTTGATCCTTTCCTCAGTGTGTACCTCACTGTTCTTTTTCTCACAGCAGCCTGTGGTGGGGTGATCAGGCTGACCACTACTTTGTACATGGGTGTTTATAATCACAGTTTTTTTTTTGTCTGCATTTAATCTTTCTTCAACTATTATATACAAAGTTTTCATCAAAATAATATTTCTACAATGCTCTTTTCCTTCAATGTTCCTACAATGTTATATTTCCTAAGATACATTATGAATGACGCTTTTTCTAGGGACAAATCAAAAAAATGTATCATTCCTATTTGTTTTTTCTTTTCATTTGTCAGCTGAATAGCTGTAGCACTGTAAGACTTATGACAACCCATATTATTGAAAGCACAAGACAAAACAAATTACATAATGTTTATTTCTTAAAAGATTTGGCCATCTTATTACTCTTACTGCAAACTTATACTTTATTAACTACTATCTACACATATCTCTCTCTGCGAATTACTATCTATAATTCTTGAGTGTGGCAGAGACAGCATGCTCACTTAATATTCCATCTGTTCTCAGATTTCCCAGCCTCTTGACAGTTAGGTAAGGCTATGTGGTTAGTTCTGACCAATGGACTGTGGGCCGAAGGGACAGGTGACACTTCTTGGCCAAAGCATGGGATCAGAGTACATGGTCCTCTGCCATTTCTTCCTCAATGATAGCAAACACAGTGATCTCATTTGAGGGTAGTAATCAACAGATTAAATAGGCTGGGTCACTGAGTCACCACTTAGAGGACAGTAAACATGAAGATGGTACACTACAGCCCTTAGGTCTTACCCAGATCACCACCTCTTTTCGTGAACAAAAGTTTTTTTGAAACGCATGCTTATTCATTTACTACTACCAGTGGCTACTTTGATGCTACTGGAGCGGAGTTGAGTAATTGCTACAGGTATTGTTTAGCCCCCAAAGCCGAAAATCTGATCTTTTACTGAAAAATTTGTCAATGCCTGATTTTAGAGTATCAGTGAGTAACATGGGATAGTTCTGATATCTTAGTGAGTCAGAACTAAAACCATTAATGTCATAAATATAATCTTTCTAAAATATCCTCTAATATATTCTCATAAATGATCATAAAATCACACATGATAAAGTAAAAGACATGTCCCCAAAGGTATATAATAAATTGTGATTTATTTCTAGACAAAAAGAATATTTTAAACGTAACATACAAAAGAGAAAATGAAATGTAAGCAACATCATTTGAGTAAGTCAAGCAACTTATGCTAAAGATGGAATTGGATGCTCTTACAACAGAAATTTTCCTGTATATTGTTCTCCATCTTGCGTTAACCATGTCAGTCCATTCACACTATGTATTTGAAATATTTTTTTCCTCCCCTTTATGGGCCATTAGGGAAGCAGAACAAAAATAGTGATTGACTTAAGATGTGGTGTATTTTTATCCTGTTGATACTGCATAGGAGACAGGTCATATCTGAAGTAAAATTTGGCAGTTGCTGCTTATCTGAATCATTTCAGGGAAATATAAAGGGAAGAACTAGGTCATGTGCGTCATTGTGTGTGTGTGTGTCCATGTCATCACATTACATAGAATAAAGGATACAGTGTTATCAGACCTTGCACTTACTACCTGTGGCTAAATAGCTTTTTTAACAGAAAAGATGTGGGAGAAGAAATTCACATTTCCAAATCACTTATATTGGGTTCATTTAAGCATAGTTTTCAAATGCAATTTGCACTGAATACATGTTGATGATCACAAATGAATTTTCCGTAGCTACTTATACTTCAAATGATCTTAAATAGATCATTGTGGAAGTTGAGTTATTTGATTCTGTGGCTCTTTTCCATCAACTCCTATTGCTCACCTCATTCATCCTCTACACATAAATGACATATGTACGTGCACCGTGATTCCACGAAAGTGCGAACTTGCAGAAATGTTTATTTGTAGTAATATAGTAAGTTCTGGAGGAATATAGTATAAACCTTTGATATTTCTACTAGTAAAAAGTAACTCTGGAGGAAAATAAAAGCTTTTTATAGTACCATTTACTCTTGATATTGTACTCTTGTGTGCTAATTCTAAAGAGGGAGATGAACATGGCCTAGATTCCCTTGCCTGTACCACTGAAAGAGTGAAAAACAAGGTGTATTATAGACACAGGGCTCACCTAAACAGAGTGGATTAACTAAGTTATTTGAGGCTGAGTTTTGCTATCTTCCAATCGCTTAATTTAAAGAAATGTTTCCTGCCAGAAGTCCTCAGCAAAATTCCAAAAGGGGAAGATTTTTCAACGGCATTTTCCGTCTTTCTTTTTTGATTTTTTTTTTTGCATGCTCTTTTGTTAACCATTATCCGTGCTCAAAATGATTTCTGACTGTCCAACCTTCCTATGCCATTTACTAAGAATTGGACTAGCCTTTACAACCAACTCAATTACTATAATTTTTGCTTATTTCTGTTGTTTTGACTAAAATAATGCTGATACATGACTGATCTTATTTTATACTTTTGTGCTCAAGCATTTCTTTATAAAGCAAAAGAAGTTTTGAATTTGTGGAATATGTGAGTTATTTATAGCAGGGAATATTATCTTGTACTCTCTGGTAACTGTGGCCAAACTAATCCTCGTAAGACAAAAATATTGTGACTACTCCTGGAAACCAAATACTATCTATTACCCACATACTGTCCTCAGCACTCCTGTTATCAGTTTTGCCTCCTCTCTCTGGAAGTTTTCCAGGTCCATTATATCTTCTTAGAGAAATCGGTTGGATAGCCAGGAATTGTGTATAAGTTCCCTGAATTCTCAGTCTCTATATCACTCACATGTGTTTATTTGCTTTAACCCATGCTTTTACACACACACACACACACACACACACACACACACACACGCACACACACACACAGAGCTTTCTTTATCTAAAGCTGTAATTTTCAGCTGTGGCTGCTAAAAATAAATACTTGGATACCTCTGAAAAACCCAAACCTATACATGTGTCCATCCCAGAAAAATTAATCAAAATTTCTGGCTGAGAATAGGTAGGAACTGGTATGTTTATAAGTTCCTCAATTTAAGAAACTCCAAATTGATAAAATATTCAAAGGAATATTTTCAAACTATGGGATTTTACAACTTAATTTCATTTATAGTGGCATCATACCACCTAATAATGATTGAAGTTATTGTTTTCCTGGCCTAGTAATACATAGTAATCACAGACTTTAGTATGTTATATTCAGCATCTCTATATATAATTAAAGTACGGAATTTGTTGCATTTCTATTGATTGCTTTTCATTGATCTGCAAACACACCAACAATCCTTGTGATTTTTGTTTATTGTTTGGGCTAAGATATGGTAATATTTTACATATGTGGGAATAGAATATTGTTCAAATAGCAGTTAAAATTTGTTTCCCATGTACTGCATGTACATGTGCACAGTTTTGGGAAATAAGTTCAAATATGTTCCTTCTTTTGATTTCATAACTCTAACTTGTGGACTACATCCTAAGAAATAGACCAAAATGCCAAAGATGTCAATTACACTATTTATATAGCAAAATATATATCGTAAAATATATATTAAAACACTACATTATATAGGATTAGGGAATAATCAATATTTTGGCCTCAATACTATAACTATTATTAATCATGTATTTGAATATTTGGTCATATTAAAAGGTCAAAGATGAACATCAGGATATTAAGATGATTATTACTGAATAATCTTAATTATGTTAAATAACTTATTTTAACTCTACAAGGAAGTGGACCCCCATATGGCCTTCACCATGGGGGATTTTAGGCAATCAGGAAATGATGTGAGAATCTTTGGTAAGACATCAAGTCAAAGTTTACCTGTGTCATAATTTTGACCTTATCTATAGCTTCAAAAATAACAAACTATGCCATAATCAAGAATGGGAGCTTGTCAGGGCCATGCTTTTGATCTGATTCTGGCTAGAAATGGATGGTTGTGAGTTCTTGCAATGTAGTCAAGCACCAGGTGAAGCAGTAAGCTTAGTGAGTTTGGAGTGTTGGAGGAGGGAGTAAATATAAACTCACTGCTATTGCTGAGGTGCCATGGTTGCTGGGTGATTTCCAGCTGTAGAATTCCTTTCTGCCTTGGATCATGTCTTCAAGGAATATTGAAAGGCAACTCTATTCCCTCTCCCATCATTTTCTTGAATATGGCAGTTTTCTGAACATGGCAAGAACAAATGTTGTTGCTTTTTGTCTTGTTTTGGTTTTGCTTTATTCCCATTTGTTTCCTGTTCTATCTATTTAGGTTTAACATTTAAATTATCTCTGGCTTTAGAAATGTGGAAATTGGCCAGGTGTCAATGACTGAATAGATGTGTATAGTTTGAAATAATGCCTCTGAGTTGTTTTTTTGTTTTTTATCTTTAAAAGGATGGTGGTACTAGATGAGCCTGTCTCCTGCAGACATTCATGATTATTTATTTACAAGAACTGGCAGCAGAGTTGGTCTTTTTTAATGGACAGAGTAAGATGGTTTTATATCTCAGAAGACTTGATTTAAATGGCAGACAAAGCAATCCAGACAGAATGGTATTAATGAAGGGTTTTAAGGGTTATGATCAAGACAATATTCAAGTTGGTTTCCTCACAACTTCTTTAGCCCTTCATTGTTTTTTAATTACTCTTCAATTTTAGTAGGTGCCCTTCATAATGAGTCTTCAATAAAATTTTAAATAACAAGTGAGTTTTTTAGAAAGAATTTCCATCATTAGTTTTATATAAAAGAGGAGAAAGGTATGAATTTTCCTGAAATAAACTCAGCTTCCATGGGTCTTTCAAAATTGTGTTGTAGGGATTTAAGTGTCAGGTTAAATGTGCTAAAAAGATTCAGAAAAAAATCTAAAAAGCCTGGAGACTTGTAAAGAAATATTTGATTCTTCATAATTATGCCTAGTATTGGCCTTGGACCTCTGATTCTGAGTGACTTCCAAATATAGATTTTCTACCATTTGCCAAAATAAAGAATACTGTGCTAATAGCTAGTAAAGTGAGTTTGGGAACATTATTGATTAACTCTATCATTCATGCACTGCCTTGAAAATATTTAGTTACATGATTAATTCACTTTGCACTTAATCAGTCTATGAATTATGTGACTAACTATGATAGGCCAACTATGTGAATGATAAATTTAGTGAATAGAGTTTTCTGATGCATTTTATCTTTCCAAGTACATTATCAAAAGTGAAGCGTTGCCTCTAATCCTAAGGAGATATAGTGTAACTCTTGGCAGCCTACTGCTATAGCATATTTTTATTCATAAGGGAAAAGGGCAATGCTTACTTTTCAGAAAGTAATATGCTTCCCTCTCTCTATGAAGCAAATTTTTATCATATCTATAATGGAAAGCAAATGATATGTCTTACAATAAGTTTATGTTCCTGGTAGCTATTACCATAATTGAAGGTATTGAAACGGTGGAAAATACCAGTGTGTAGAAGAATGGAAGAAAAGGAAGTAACGTGAAGGGAAAACTGGGCTTGTTGATGCCCCAATGTTTTCTGCTTCATGTATCTCAGAATAAGGACATATTTCACATGTTCACTTTTATTTCTATTGTATAAGAGCATAACCATTTTAAGTCTTTGTCAGAATGAAACAAAACAAAACAATAGCAATAATAAGAAACAAAAGCCAAGAGGCCAAGATACCTAATTAATTTTTATCAATTTAATTAACCAGACAAGTTAATGAAAATTTTCACTGATTCAATTAAGTAAAATTTTCAATTAGTAAAATTTCACCAATTTCAATAAGCTGATTGTTAAATTGACTAGGGGTTTAAATGAACAGTTGAGTCCGTATGATGGTAGCTTCATAGAGAAGTAATATGATAATCAAAAAGTAAATGGCAGAACTCTGCATAAAGTATGTACAGAATGAGACTTTATAGGTGGTACTTTATCCCGCCATCATGTCAGAAGACTATTATATTAATTATATCTTCTAGTATGCTTCAAAATAATTACTACATTTTTGACATTGAGAACTGATACATCCCATATTCTATTGTGAATATTATGCACTTTATATTGCCCATAAGTCTCTCTTACTCTATTTTGTGTGAGTGCAAGAGCCCCCTAATTTGTATCACTCTTGGAATATCTATCCAAATCCATCCTGCACGAGACAACTAGAGTAATCATTTTATAAACATGAGCTGGAACATGTTACTTCCCTTATCAGAATATTCAATGACCCATTATCCTAAAGATCAAGTTCAAAAGTCTCAAGGTGGCCCACAAGTGTGTGTATGTTCAGAAAGCTGCCTATGCCCTGCTTACTAATATTTCTCACCTCTTTGTTCTCCAAGTTTTTCCCTTACAAAACTTCCAGTTCTACTCTTACTTCTGTCAGCTCACCTACCTAACTCATCTTTGAGTTCCTCACTGTAACAGGTTTAAGAGGAACTTTTCCTGACCTCCTTAACTGGGACAAATCTTGCCGTATGTTTGCATATTAACCTATATTTCTCTTTTGCAAGAGTTATCACATTTTTAATAGCTTGTGCAGTTTTTCCAGCTTGCTTTTAAGATCTATGCTTGTGGGACCATACATGTCTTTTTTTCATTGAATCCATAGCATCCATAACTCTGTATGAGAAGATATACAATACATAGTTATAGATCAAATCTCTCAAGGAAATTACATACTGATCTAAAAAGATAAGCAAGCATAGAGCTTAATAATTTATTTGGTCATCTTAATACACTGTATCTAATATTTATATTTATAACAGAGCTATTTTATTCCAAGCTCTTTCATTTGCCAGTTGAGGAATATAGTTTCATACCTCAGGAAGCAGTGACAGCTTTTCCTGGCTGCTATGAAAATGAAAACAATTCATTCATTTGCAAGTGACCTCATTCATTCATTCACTTATCCAACTAATGTTTATTGATCCCCAAATGCCAGATCCCAGAAGGTCGGATATTAGGCATATATTGTTGAATATTGAGTTTTGCTTTGAATAACTCACTGAAGAGTGGAAGAGATGAACCAATATCAAATAATTACTATGATTTTATAATTTCTCTAATAAAAGCAAGTATAAGAGCTATGGGAACTCTTTAGCTTGCCATCAGTTGTTTTAGCATTGTATAAACACAGCCCCACAGCTTATTTTTTGCTCATAGTTTTTTTGACAGGATGAGTAAACAATCATAAAAACCTGAAGAAAGATATCTTGAGATAAATAACACAGTAAACTAGATTTGTTTGCTTCATTCCAACCTCATCAAACTCACATCTTGCTTAACAACTGTCCTCATCATTTGATTTTCTTTCCTCCCCTTGAAAATTAATAGTTATTCCTTACGTTATACCCAATCTCATATGCAGTACTTTTTTTTTTTCTGACATTAGCAGATCATCAGGGAACTGTGCATGTTGTATCATGGTTGTATCACACAATGCACAGCTTCTTAACTAATTATTTACTTTCCTAAAAATAAAAAAGTACTGACATAAATCTGACACATCAACACTATTTTAAATGGAAATTTCAGATGATTTTAACATGGTATCATCTCAAGGAAATGCATTTCCTGAGGTAGCTCATGACCATTGGTTTATTTACTGACAGAATGTTTTCCATGATGAGTTTCAATGATCTTAACCCGACCTAACATCTTACTTGCCTTTTTGCCTCCAACTAAACATTGAGTTGATAACTTTTTTGAGTTATTCACAATAATACCTGGATGTTCTCTTCGGGAATTACAGCTAATTTAGAACCCATTAGTATGTACACTTAATTTACATTGTTCAGTTAAATGAGAAATATCTTACATGAGTCTACAGTGAATCGTCTGCCTTCAGGTACCAATTACCCAGGTTTGTTTGCTCTTGCCAGGGTTATGCAAAAAACTACCTTGTTCTGCTTAACTTAGGTAATTGGATGTCAGCAACAGATTGCGAGTGCTGTTATTCCATAGTTTACTTCCTCTTCCAAGTCATTTATATACATCATGTTACTCGTGTGTGTGTGTGTGTGTGTGTGCCAGTGCACATGTTTGTGAAAATTAGAGTTCTTAGGGCTGGTATTCTGTTTGGGCTCTTTAGATGCCCAAAAGTTTTCTACAAGTTCCTGATGGGATAATAACTCTATTAATTCGTACTATTATTTACCCGCTATGAAGGGAAAATCATTATGGTGACTAACTGAATAAGGATGAGATATGGTATCTAGGTATTCATAAGAATATTTATTTTGCATAACATAGAAGAAATAAACTTTAAATTTTATCTAATTTGCACTGCACAAATAAGAAACCGTTATTTTCTGAGATTTTATGTTAAATTTATTAATCTTTATTCAATAGCTTTTCATTCTTTCTTTCATATTTTATTCATGAAGCAAATATTTGCTGTTATACATAGTGTATTTCAGCAACTAAGTTGAATGCTGATGATCAGTGGTGAACAAGGAAAATGTGGACCTGCTTTACCTTTTAAAGTAAAAAATAGACCAAAAACCAGAATTGTAAATTGGTATAAGTATACATGAAGTCATACTCCCTTTTCACACTTGGATGCTTTATACATCTTTGTCTGAATCTCCTTTTTTATACCTGAATGCTTTGTATACAAATTAAAGTTATCTTTCTATAGGGTAATTAGCAAAAGCTTTATTGAAGAGATGACTTTTAAGATAAAAATAAAAAGATGAGAAGAAGCCATCTAAGTGCAGAGTGAGAATATCAGTATACCTGGAAGTAGAAATAGCATGTGCATTGGTCATGAAATGGAAAAGAATTTTTTTGTTTGGGAAGAATTGACAGGAGGGTGGTGTACCTAGACATCAACAGTGACAAATATTTGAGATGGGACTAGAAAAATAGGTTGTAGTCAGTTTACACAGCACTTTGAGACCCATTAAAAACAAATATATATATATATATATAATTTAGGGCTTCCCTGGTGGTGCAGTGGTTGGGAGTCCGCCTGCCGATGCAGGGGATATGGGTTTGTGCCCTGGTCCGGGAGGATCCCGCGTGCCACGGAGCGGCTGGGCACGTAAGCCATGGCCGCTGAGCCTGCGCATCTGGAGCCTGTGCTCCGCAATGGGAGAGACCACGGCAGTGAGAGGCCCATGTACCGCAAAAAAAAAAAATAAATAAAAATTAAATAACTAAATAACTAAATAATAAATAAATAAATTTATATATAATTTATATCCTTAGAATTCTGGAACATCATTTTAGCAGGGAAATGACATTATTTTATTTAGGACTTGTGAAGGAAATAAAAGAGGTAATGTGAAATTAGGAAGGCCAGTTAGGAAGCTGATGTACTAAGCCTGGGAAGACATTAGGTTAAGGGGAGTGATGAAACATGAAGTTAAGAGATTTCAGAAAATTTAATATGATAGAATTTATAGAAGATGCTAAAATATTATAAGACAAGTAAACAAAAAAGGGAAGAATCAAGAATGATTCCTGTTCCTTCCTTCCTTTCTTCCTTCCTCCCGTCCTTCTTTCTTCCTTCCTTCCCTCCCTCCCTCCTTCCTTCCTTCCTTCCTTTTCTTTACTTTCTATTTTTTTTCCCTTTTATCTTGAGCCATGTGGTTTAAAGGCTCTTGGCGCTCCAGCCAGGCGTCAGGGCTGTGTCTCTGAGGTCGGAGAACCAGCCTCAGGACACTGGTCCACAAGAGACCTCCCAGCTCCACGCAATATCAAACGGTGAAAATCTCCCAGAGATCTCCATCTCAACACCAAGACCCAGCTTCACTCAAGGACCAGCAACGAACAGTGCAGGACACCCTATCCCCAACAAAGAGCAAGACAGGTCTACAGCCCCATCCATTAGCAGACAGGCTGCCTAAAATCATAATAAGGCTACCAACATCCACAAACACACCACCAGACGTGGACCTGCCCACCAGAAAGACAAAATCCAGCCTCATCCA
>NC_041226.1:46420585-46461158 GCF_002837175.3 Physeter macrocephalus | reverse complement strand
TAGTGGGAAGTTGCCGCATAGCACAGGGAGATCACCTCTGTGCTTTGTGACCATGAGAGGGGTGGGGGTGGGAGGGAGGGAGACGCAAGAGGGAAGAGATATGGGAACATATGTATATGTATAACTGATTCACTTTGTTGTAAAGGAGAAACTAACACAATATTGTAAAACAGTTATACTCCAATAAAGATGCTAAAAAAAAAAAAAAGAATGATTCCTGGATTTCCAACTTAAGCAATTAGGTGGAACGTGGTATCCATTAACTGAGAAGTAAAGACTGACTTACTGGGAAGTCTGGGAGTGAATTGGGGAGTTCTTAAGGGAGAAGCTTAGAGCTATTGTGACATAAGTGACTTAATTCTGAACATTTTAAATCTGAAAAATATCTATCCTAGTGAAGAGGTCAAACTGAGCAGATGGATATGAACTTTTACAATACAAAGAAGAATATTGGAATAGATAATGATTTGAAAGATATTTGTATGGAGCTTTATGGAAAGGTACGGTTGGAGAGACAGGAAGAGAACCAAAAGAAGGAGGGGAACATCAGTATTTGGAGGCTGAGTGGAGGAGAAGAGAAGTGATTTTTTACATAGTAGAGTGGGCTCATGGAATATAAAAGAGAACAATGGACTGTGTCAGATGAGGTAGTGATTCAGAATAAAATAAATAAGAATACATATTCTTTGAGTGTATCAATAGCAACAGTTTGGACATTGCTGAATATGAAAAGAGAAGTGTAAACTGAGTGTTAAATAGAAAATCAAGTCTGATTGGTTAAAGTGGGAATGCAGGCAAGAAAGAGGAGGTGGCAAGTATGTACAATTGTTCTTGGCAATTTGTCTCTGAAGAATAACCAAAACGTGAAGCTGTGACTGGGAGACTTTGAGGAGGTTATGGGACTTTGTTTTCAAATGTTGGAGATACTGGGTTGTTTTTCAAAAAAGTGGAGATGATTCATTAAAGATGGGGGAAATTCTGATTTTCGAGTGATAACAAAATTAGTTAAGTCCACAAGAAAGCAAGAGGAACTAGGATTCATAGCTCAAGTGAGATGATTGAACTTTGAAAGAAATACTACTTTAAAACAGAAAGAAAGAAGGAAAAGATGAAAGCAAAATAAACTTGGAGATTTAATTGTTGAAAATGAGAAAATTGGTTAATAATGAAAAGGGAAATACATTTGGGGCAAGAGGAGATCTGACAAATTATCCAGATGTAGGGATCCAATACCCACTATCTTTACAATCGTTTATTTGTGTAACAATAGTCCACAATATGTGAGTGTCAACCATGTGTCAGGCACTATTTGAATACCTGGGAAACACTGTACAGAGATAGACAGTAATATCTGCTTTCATTATTACAAATTAAAACAATATAGGTACGAGTGGTTTACCATAACTGAAGTGATTTTCTGCATCTGCTCAGGGGCAGACACGAAGGTGAATGGTAAGGGCTCTTGGCACTGGGTTGGCTCTGGGTCTGTGACTCCCTGATGTTTCTTAAGCTAACTTCATAACTGACGTGTCCCTTAGTGATGAGGAATAATATAGAAAAAACACATTTCCATTTCCCAACTTTATTAAATCTTATTGTTTCCATATTTTGCCAAATTTATTAGATACATTTAAATGTTCTGCTATATTTTTAATTTACTCACATTCCATGTTTCCCTCTTCTGGGTCTGCTGTTCTGAATTATCATTCTTGTGAATGTTTTCATATCTTCTATACATAGCAAATCGTATATAGCATTGCCTTGCACGCTTAAAACTATTAGTGATCAATTTGTATCATTCTACTCAGTATTTATTTCCCAAGTGCATCTTAGCTCTTCTCCATTTATTTTAGCTGATGTGCATTATTCCATGTATCAGTATAAAACAGTTTTTCATTTATTTTTCTATTGAAAGGAGACAGGACCATTTTGGCAATTTTCCATACCACCTTGTCCTCTGTCTCTGTTATCATGTCCCTTTCCTTCCTAAAAGTGACCATTTTTGCCTGTGTGAAAATACACATATAACACACCCTCTTTTGTTGGTTTTCTTGACTCAGAATGATTTATCCATATTGTTGCATGTGGCCATGATTTTTATTTCCACTGATGTTTCATATTCTATTATGTGAATATGCTTATCCTTTCTACATTACAGGCAGGACATTTGAAGTGTTTCTAACTTTGAGCTATTTTGAGTATTGTCCCCATGAATTGTCATGTACATGTCTTTAGGTGCATACATGTACACATTTCTTTGTGTATATACCATGGATGGTATTATGAGTCATAGGGTATATGTGTTTACTGCTTTATGAGATCTTACTAAACAGTATTCCATAGTGGATGTACTAATTTATACTTCTGTCAGTGCTGGATGAACAATCCAGTTGCTCCACATCTTTGATCTTTTCTTTTAGGGGTAATCCTTTTCATGTCCTGGTTTAGAAAACTTTGTCTTCTCCAAAGCCATAACATCTTATATTATTTTCTACAAGATTTGGTGTTTTAACTTTCACATACATATATTCACAACCAACCCAGAATCTACTTTTCCATATGTTACAATTATAGATCAAGATCCTTTTTTCACCCTTAAGGACATCCAATTGAGTTGGAACTTTTTATTAAAAAGACCAGCCTTTGCTCTTTGCTTTGTAGGGTCTTCTTTTTCTTAATCCACTGACATATATGTGTTTCTGTTTTTGACTCACTGGTCTATTTGTCTATGCTTGAGCCAAAACCACACTGTCTTAATTCTGTAGTCTAGTAATAAATTTTAAATTAGTAAATAATTGGATAAATTACTAAATTTTGATAAATTAGTAAATAATTTTGATAAATTAATAAATAATTTTGATAAATTTTGTCATCAAAACTTATTTTTCTTCAACATTACATTGGATATTATCGGCCCTTTGCATTTGTGTATACATTTTGGAGTCAGCCTAATTTACACACAAACAACATAGTATGAATATATGTATTTATATATCTTGTGATTATGATATTAAGTATATACAAATTTAGAGTTGTCTTTTCATTTTGGTGGATTAATCCTATATTTTTTATTTCTAAAATTTGCTCCTTAAACCTTTGATATAACTATAAAAGGTTATTTTTGTGTGTGTGTTGTTTTGCTTTGTTTGTTTTGGTTATTAATAGCTTGGTATTTATTTTTTCTATCTTTTTACTTCAACATTTCTGTGTCCTTATATTTAGGTGTATGCTTTCAGCCAAAACAGCTGCATTTAAAAAATTAATAAGACAACCTTTGTCTCTTAATTACAGTAGTTAGATAATTTAAATATAATTTCTAACATATTTGGGTTTAAATCTACCATTTGCCTATCTCTTTTTGTTTACTAGAAAAATTTAAAAAATTGCTTTATATTGTACCATTTTAGTTACATATTGTGCCAGCAGAAAATTACAGTATAAAATTGGCTGATTAAAGCCTGATATTTTCTTCACTTCCTGATAAATTCAAGGACCCTGGAACACGTAAATGTATATATTCCCTTCTAAATAGATATAAACAAATATATGCCCTAAATATATATATATATATATTTTATCTTATTACCATAATATATGTTAGGTTTATATATAGTTTAGATGACAAAGGACTCCATTTTTTATATTGAATATTTATTAATGTATCTATGAATTTATCATTTCTGTTTCTCCTTATTTCTTTCTGTTTTTATTTTATCTGAGAATATTTTTCTTCTATGTGAAGAACTCCATTAGTATAACTTATAATATTAATACTGGTGACAAATTTTTTCAGTTGTTTGTCTAAAAATGTTTTGGCCTTCATTCTTGGAAGGGTATTTTTTTTTACTGAATATAGAATTTTCAATTAGCAGTTATTTTATTTTCACACATTAAAAATGCCATTTCAGTGTCTTAATTTCTGTGGGGATTTTAGCTTCGGCATTACCGTTGCTACTTTGAAGGCACTGTCAATTTTCTCTCTTTCTCGATTAGACTATTTTCTTTTTCTTTGTTTTTCAAGCATTTTAGATTCAATTTTATTTGTTTTTTTTTTTTTTTTTTTGTGGTATGCGGGCCTCCCTCTGCTGTGGCCTCTCCCGTTGCGGAGGACAGGCTCCGGACGCGCAGGCTCAGCGGCCATGGCTCACGGGCCCAGCCGCTCCGCGGCATGTGGGATCCTCCCAGACCGGGGCGCGAACCTGGTTCCCCTGCATCGGCAGGCGGATGCGCAACCGCTGCGCCACCAGGGAAGCCCAATTTTATTTGTTTTAATTGAGATTGGTGTTTATAGAGCTTCTTGTATCTGTAGCTTGATGTGTTTTGTCAGTTTTAAAACATAGCTGTTATCTCTTCAAATATTGAATTGTTGCCTCTCTTTCACATCATTGTATTGGAACGTTTTACCACACTCCAGATGTCTCTGTACTGTTTTCAGTATTTTAACAATCTTTTCGCCTTTCCTGGCTTCAATCCACTTTTTTCTTTTTAGTTTGTTTTTTCTTTTTCAACTTTAGCTAATATGTGGAATTGGATTGTAAATCAGATTTGTGTAAATCAGAAATCCTACCCAGTATCGACTGTTACTAATCATACATATAGCTGATTCACTTTGTTATAAAGCAGAAACTAACACACCATTGTAAAGCAATTATACTCCAATAAAGATGTTAAAAAGAAAAAAGAATGCATGCAATCAAGAAGCTTAGATGAAGTGGCGAGAGTTTTGGGACACCGGTGATGGTCTCTACTGATGATGGCTCCTTACTACATTAGGCATGTCTTGATGGCTTAGAATAGATGAGGTCTCTAAGTGAGAGACAATGTACAATTTACTTACTTTTGATTGAACAACTATCTTATTTCCTGTTAAATAAACTGCAGTTAAAAAAATTCAAAAATAGCTACATTATCATCATTATTCCTTAACACTGAGTATTTTGTTTTTGAAATGATTCTCTTTATTCCACTTAATGTGTTTCTTAAATTACAGCAAAATATCTATTATCATTATATTTAATATATTAATACAATTATGACAAAAAGTCTATCATTATATTATTTTCATTTTTATCTTTTCATGACTTTCTAAAGGTTCTTCAGTATTTCCTTGCTTGGTTCAATACAAATGCAATCAAGTAGAATATGTCCAAAATTGTGGTCAGCTTAATTGACCACAACCAATTTACAAATAACGAGGAACCTAGAAATTATCAGAATATGAAACTTATATAAGTTCTTGGAAACTAAGCATATCATTTTGGTTGATTATTTTAAGAACACTACATCTATGTGAGGAGCATATAAAAGGTGGCTGGTAATGTAAGTAGCAAACTCGACACATTTATTTTAAAGAAGCTATTTTGGGAGGAAATTCCCTTTATTTATGAGGTCATTGCATAAAAAAAACAGAACTCTTTTAAAGTTAATGTAACACACAGACACACCCCCCCTTCATATTTTTTGTCAATTATTTAGTTAAATCCTCAAACTTATCACAAAGCTTTACTTTGAAGGATATTTTGACAGTTTCAAAAATAAAATTTAACTCCTCATGGGGAAAATTACAGAAACTTAAAATACTCAAATCATTTAGAGAGGGGTTCTGAAGATTATTCCCAAAGAGGAGTGTTTAAATTTTGTTTAGCAAAGGTGATATTTTTGAATTAAGGCCAAAGTTTCAATATATTGACAAGAAACAATAGCATATTAAACATATAATTTTACTATAAAACGACAGTCATTATATTATAGCTATAAATTTAAGTACATTTTTCATTAACCTAATTATTATCAACCCAGAGAAAGATATTTTATTATTCTCTTCCAGTACAAAAATTACAAAGTCTTTATTTGAGGCATAATTTGGACTTTTAATAAAATAAATGTAGATTTGTATTTTTTGACATGTGTATCACGAAATTTTTCGTAGGACACGAAGGGGTTTATTTTAGAAGTGTGGGCAGAATACTGTAACAAAAATAGGATGATAATAAAACTTTTAGAAGCTACTAGGATATTCTCAAAAATCTGTTAATTTTTTCTCCTTTCTTCTTTATGGACGTTTGTGTGTTTGTTAACTTGTTTTGTTTCTTGGTTGATTTCTCTTCAGGCTTCTTTACTAAATATATCACTTATTAGTGAATATACTTTGAAGTTTCTTGAAAATCTGCTACCAGCTATTTATTTTTGTAGTAATTATACTTTTAAACAATTGGAATGATGTGTTTATTTTTTTAAACCTCATTATATTCTTTATCATCTCTATCAATCTATCTATCTATCTTCTATTTTTCTTTCTCCTGTCCATTTGTCTATCTATCCATTCATCCATAATTGCTTGTTACTGGTTGTATAATCTTTAGTTTTGACTTTTAAATACTAAATATTATAGACAGAATTTAGCTTTCATATGTAGACGCATTTTGTATGAGCTATTGGTACCATATGCTAAATAACTTTCACAATTTTAAAACGTTTACCTTACAACGAGCATTATATTTATGGTTTATAGATTTTTTTTTTACATTTTTGGGGTATTTTTTAAAAATAATCTTTTTAAGAACAACTTTAAATTTACAGAAGAGTTGCAAAGATAGTAACAGAGTTCCTATAGACCTTCCACTGCTTTCTCTATTTATTAACATCTAACATTAGTATGGTGCATTTGTTATAATTAATGAACCAATATTAATACATTATGATTAGCAAAAGTTCATATTTTATTCAGATTTCTATAGTCTTTAACTTGATGTCCTTCTTCTATTCCAATACCTTGACCAGGATGCTACAATAAATTCAATCCTCTTGTCTCATTAGGCTCCTCTTGGCTGTAACAGTTCTTAGACTTTGCTTATATCTGATGACCTTGAAAGTTTTGAGGATAACTGGTTAGATATGCTGTAGAATATCTCTCAGTTAAGATTTGTCTGATATTTTTCTTGTGATTAGACTCTGGTTATGTATAATCAGAAGGAAAACGACAAGAGTTAATGGGCCATTTTCATCACATCATATTAAGGGTACATACGATCAACATAATGTATCGCAGTTGATGTTAACCTTCATTGGATGAGATAGTGTTTGTCAAGTTTCTCCACTATAAAGTTACCACCCACTCCCTGCCCATTTTCCATACTGTCCTATTTGGAGAAAGTCTTAATGTGCAATGCACAATTAAGGAATGGGAAGCCATGCTCCACCTTCTTGAAGATGGAGTAGCGATAATCAACTTCATAAAATAAGTCACAGATAAAACATTTTTTTGCTTTGTATATAGCAATTTGATATGGCCATTTAAAAATATGACACTTTGATTTATAAAAGCAAATCATTACAGTTTCAGCTTTTTAAAAACAATCAAGTGATCAAAAGATCTCATCTAATTTGTCTCTATTTATTTATTTTCTTTATTTTTTGGCTGCATTGGATCTTAGTTGTGGCATGCGGGATCTTTCTGTTCTTGTTGTTGTAGTGCACGGGCTCTTCATTGCTGTGCATAGGCTTATCTCTAGTTGTGGTGCATGGGTTTTCTCTCTCTAGTTGTGCTATGTGGGCTCCCTGGTGCGTGGGCTCTGTAGTTTGCAGAATGGAGGCTCTCTTGTTGAGGCACGCGAGCTCAGTAGTCGTGGCGCATGGGCTTAGTTGCCCTGTGGCATATGGGATCTTAGTTCCCGGACCACGGATTGAAACCATGTCCCCTGCATTGGAAGGCAGATTCTTTACCACTGGACCACCAAGGAAGTCCCTAATTTGTCTCTAAAGCTCCCCTTTTATTAGACCTCAAGCCATATCTTACTTGAGTCTTACCCCTTTGGTGAGCTTTACCTGAGAGTAAAGTTGGAGAATCAGAAATGGAATAAGATAGGAAGAGATGTTTATTACATACATAATGTGGTATGTAAAAATGTTTTTCATTTTAGTTCAGATGCTTTGACGCATTTGTGTGAAATACCTCTTGTGTATATCTTCATTTCTTACGTGAAATATCTCTTACTCCTCTCCTGCCCAATAGTTCTCAAGACTGCAAAATGAAACACCCTTGATCCTACAATCAGTTCTAGAAGGGTGACTTGCAGTGTCACCAGACCTCCCACAGAGTTTGCATGGGCAAGAAACACTTGTCTGTATTAAATCATTATGGTTTCAAGGTTTGATTGTTACTGTAATGTACCTAGCGCATCCTGACTATAATGAGACTTTTAATTTAACATCTTAATTTAAATTTAGATTTAAAATCTTTTTAATTTGAGAATCTGCCATGGCCTCATCAATTTCTCCACTTCATATTCAGGGGCAATCTCTTCTACCCAGAATTATTGGAAAAGGGCTGTCTTTTTCACGTCACAAAGGGGTTCCATAAAGAGTTTGCCAAGGTTACTACATAAGTGGGAGAAATCGTTCAAAAGTGGAAGGCTCAAAGAAGACTGGTTAATTCACTAGAAAAAATTTAGTAACTTCCTCTTCCCTAGGTACCAGCTACATTAGGAAACAATCCCTTTATTGATTTATTATTGAGCTTGAAATTCCTTGCATTAAAGTAACTTCTTTGAGTTAAAACATTGTTTCCAGAATGAAAGTTCTTATTAAATATAAAAGTTCTCTGGAGAAACATTGAATTAATAATAATAATAATGAAACAACTAACATTTACAGGCAGATCCATGTTTTGTGGAAACTTAAGCTTATACTGTTTGCAGAGTCCCCTTTAAGAAAAAAGAATATAAAATTAGATCAGGGTACTTTTAGAATAAGAAACAAAATAAATAGTACAAATTTAAAAGTCATAAATTCTACAACAATCACAAAAAATGTAAAAAATTAATTATCTGCCTGGTAACCTTAATATTACATTTTTTGTCTGACTACTCATTCATTTGGCCATAATTTAAGACTATCTTCTCTACAGAGAATAGAAATGTATCAGTCTTTCTTTTTCATGGTTGCTCAGAATGTCTATTTTATTCCTGAAAGTTTATAAAAAGTTTCTTTCAGCGTCACAATTCTTTAATAATGTCATGTGAATGTTAGGATTACTGTTAAAGTTGGGAAAGGCTGTAAGTTTTCAGGGCAGTTTAAATTTCCTTGTGCAGTTGCTGACTTAAATGTCCCTACCTCCTTCCAGTGCTTCTTTCTTTAAAACTCCCTCATATGTCTCATATCTCAATGCCACCTCTTACCCTGTCACAACCAGGGATGAGATTCAGAGCAGGAGGTCTAAGTATTGCTGAGAGCTTTCTTTATGCCAGTATAGCCAGTAATAACTGGACTTTGTACATCACACAAATACGTATCATAAGTTGAAACTTATGTATTCTTTTCATTTTTAAAAAATTGAAGTATAGTTGATTTACAATGTTGTGTTACTTTCTGGTGTACAGCAAAGTGAAGGACCTTAAAGCTTAAAATGCATCTGCTGAGGGTTGTGCTGATGTTTGTCTCATTTTACCCAGGAATGTCCATTAACGTATTATCAGGGACTCCCTTGTATTAACTAGCTGGCTATCACCTAGAACAAAGCAAGACACTGAGGAACTTAAAACTTTAAAGAAATGTTGATTGCAGAAGAGTCCTAAATCTGGTGCATGAAAGACTACAAGGCTAAAAAGATTTGGTTAGACCTCTCTGGTGGGAGACACAAAATATCCAAGGGACAGCATGAAGGTTCTTCCCTTAGAGGAAAAGAGAGTAAAAGAATCAGGAGGTGTTGAGGACAATCATCACCACTAAGACACTTTCTTAGCTTTGAACCTATAATGGAGAACCGGAGTTCCTCCATCATAGCATTCTAAGGTTACCTGGAATTGTAGACTTTTCTTCCTGTCCGCTGTGTCTGCAGACATTTAGAAGAGTCCTAGACATATTTAACTAACTCTGCTTGAGAGATGTAAAGGAAATTTCATAAGTGTTTGATGAAGATGGAGTAAGAGACAGGAAAGAGCATCCTGGACAAGAGGAAAGCATGAGTTAGAGCAAGGACAGTGGGAAAAGTAACCGCAAACCCAAGGAACAGTGATTTTAGAAGGCCTGATAGGAAATGGTAGGTGTGAGGAAGCATCCAAAGATGAAGTTGTTTGAGAAGGTGGTCGAGACTAAGGAATTTGGACTCACAGTATATCTCAGGCTAGAGAATACTACAGGATCTTTGGTAGTACAGAGACATGAGGTTATTTATTTCAGTACCTATAAAAATGGATCTGAATTCAGCAATTTGAAAAGTGTGTTATTTCTTTCAGGGGAAAAAGTCCCCCAGCACAAATCCAGCAGTTTGTTTGTTTGTTTTTAACAGCACTTGCGTGGCCTAAATGAGCTAACACATCTCTACAACAGATTTGATTCAAGGAAAGCTAAACCAGTCAGAAATCGTTCTTACATTTACAGGTATACAGTAGATTAGTGATCAGATGTTAGATTTTACGACTGAGCCTAATTATTTTTACCCCAAACTATTCCAAATGTATAAACACAGATGGAGTCACTAGAATGTTTAAGAAAGTAAATGTTTAAATACTATAGTGATTTCCCCTTTCCTGGAAATCATAGGATGTTTCACATATTTTAGCAGCATTAACCTCTAGGTAATATTGTTATGCAAAGGTGACATTGTGTTTAGTCAACTAATTTGTGAATCTTAAACATATAAAATAACGATTATTATTCTTATTATTTTTAACCAGAGAGAAAAATTAAACCAAATCAAATGAAAAAAGTAGTTTATTTTTTAGATTTTTCCATTTTGCACGTTTTTCCATAGGATTTCCTTTTACAAATCCCACCCTCCCTTGTGGGATGGGATACAGTCCTCCTGCAGTGAGCTGCCAGCACAGGGAATTTGAGCTACCAAAACATGGCATGGAACATTATCTGCTGGTCTTTTGTCTTCCTATCCGATGTTTGCAAACATTTTATTTTCTTCTAAGTTCACAGTTGGTGTGTTTTCAGTAAAAATGGCACAACTAAAAAAAAATGAAGACCTACTTTTTTTCCATCTAAATAGGGTGGGCTAAAACTATCAAACTTTTCATTCAGACACATCTACAGTGCACATCCTTGCTCTTTGCTACAGGAGTCAATGAAATGAAGACATACCATTACTCCCAGGAGAGCTATAGAAAGAACAGAAATTTTATATTTGGCAATACATTTTGGGTTATGTTTAACACGTTTATATAGGGAGGAGACTGTACACATAAACGGCATGGACTGAAAAAATTTTAGTACCTTCCAAGGATGATAAATTGTGCTCAATTTAACAACCTGTTTTAGGGTCAAGTCAGCATATTCTAGGTAGAGCTAAAGAACTCTGACAATAAATCTTGTTATACCTAACATTATTTCTTTAAATGTACAAATTACAAATAATTTTAAAGTAATCTTACATATGGCTGATCCTTTTCCTTCAGTCTGTGTTTCTGATTTCTAAGTGTTTACACGGATTATAGATGATGCCATTGCCACCTAGAAGCTTCCTTACTTTCCAGATTTTTAACTAAAAACTAGTTAGACAAGCCATATATTTCAAGGAAATTGAAACTATCATGAGATTACATGTAAGCAAAACCCTTGCCAAAAGAGATGCATTTTATTATTTCTGACACTGTATAAACCATCATAAAATTCTATTACAAACACATCTATAAATAGGACCACATTTCTCTATAATAAAAGGTTAGACAGGTAACACAGATTTCACTGCACTTAAAACCTTTCAGCATTACCAACTTATTCAAAGTCTTTTCTTCAACTTTCACGTAACTTCTCTCTCTTGCTTCTCTTTCCATCAACACGACTGTTCCTTTACAGTCTCCTTTGCTGGTGCTTATTGTTTTGCTTGCTGTTTATAAGTCACTAGAACCAGGGAACATCTATGAGAGTAACTTCACTTTTTCCTACATAGTATACACTGCGTGAAGCTTGCAAAAATGTGTAACTACCCAGAAAGCTTTTTTCCATAGTAATAAATTTTGTTCTTACTTGAGAATCATGGCAAATGTGTCAATTTCTTTGAGTTTATCCTACTCACAGTTTATTGAGCTCGTTGGATATGCATAGTAATGGTTTTCATTATTTCTGGGAAATTTGGGACCATTGTTTCCACAAATATTCTTTCTGCCCCTTTCTTTCCTTTCCTAGGACTCCAGCTGTGTATGTTAGTACTCTCATGATGTCCCTCAGATCTCTGTTCTTTTTTCTGCATGTTTTTTTCTTTCTGTTCTTCAGACTAGAAAATTTCATTTGAGTTCACTATTTTCAAGTTCACTGGTTCTTTCATCTTCTGGCTCATCATGCTGTATAGCCCCTCTAGTGAATTTTTCATTTCAGTTATGCTTTTTTAATTTCAGAACTTCTATGTTGTCCTTTATTATAATTTTTACCTCTTTACTGATACTCTCCATCTGGTGAGACACTGTTCTCATACTTTCCTTTAATTCTTTAGATGAGGTTTCCTTTAGTTTTTTGAACATATTTTTAATAGCTCAAGTCTTTGTCTGGTAAATCCAGCGTCTATCTGTGTTTCCTCAGGGATAATTTCTATTCTGTGTTCCTGAGTATGAGGCATAGTTTTTGTTTCTTTTCATGTGTCCTTATTATATGCTGAAGACTGGACATTTTAAGTAATATAATTGGGCAACAATGGAAATAAAATTCTTCCTGCTCCCAGGATTTTTTTTTAATACTGTACACTGTTGCTCTTGTTGCTATTTATTTGTTGAATGACTTTCTTGGGCTAGTTCTTTAAAATTTGTATTCTTTATCATGTGTAGCTGATGAAGCCACTGCTTGATAGCTTAGTGGTCAGATGATAATTAGACAGACACTTCCTTAAATACCTTAAGCCAATAACTCTCCCACTGTTTGCATAGGGACTCTGTGTGTGTTCAGAAGTAATTTCCATGTTCTGGCAGTTTATGACCCTGCCTCAGCCTTCACTTCTAGCTTATGCACAGCCTCAGGGTCAGGCAGAAAAAAAAAAAAAAGATGTCTTTCTTAGGTCTTTCCTGGACATGCACATATCCCTGCACAAGCACATGGCCTTCTAGATCCTCCCAAAATGTCAGAGCTTTTCAGAGCCTCCTATGGACTTTTTATTCTCCTGATTTTCCTTTTCATCTCTTCGATCATCCATTTCTCTATCCCATGTCTTTATCCCAGCTGCTGTCACTGCATTAGGAAGCAACAATGTTACACAACTGACATTGCTTTTTTTTTTTTTTTGATACACACTCTGAGGATGCGGCTTTACTCACTGAGTGAGCTAAGTCAGGTTAAATAATGAATGGGGCTTTTAGAGGCTTCCAGATCAAATAGTGATAATTCTTTGGAGATGGGGTTTTTGGGGGGAGAGCTCTAACCTATTCCTTCTCCAGTTGCTGCTAGACTGCTGTGTTTCATAGCTACTGTTGTTCCAAGACTGCTGGTTTTCAAGGCTACCATGGAGCTGGGGAGAGGAATAGGTGAATAGGAAGTTTCAAAATGTAGTAATTCTTGCTGTTCTTACTGACAGTCAACTCTTTTTCTTGAATAAACACTTAGCAAATTGTTTCAAGCCTTTGGTTAATTTCCAGAGTTCTGAAAAAGTTGATTTTAATAGTTTTTTCCAGTGTTAATATTTTTGTGGAGGAGTGGATTTAGGAGGTCCTTGCCCAGCCATTTGGAAGTGCTTCTCTCTTATCTCTAGAGTTCTTTATAAAAGTGTGTTTTTTAAAATCAGATATATGATTTGCAAATATTTTCTCCTTGTCTTTAGTTTGATTTTTATCTCTTAACAGTATCTTTCAAAAAGTAGAGACTATTAATTTTGATGGATCTCAATAATCAATTAATTATTTAATAAATTGGGCTTTTTTTCCTATATAAGAATTATTTGCCTAATCAAGGTCACAAAACTTTCTTCTATTTTCTTCTGGGATATTTATGGTTTTAACTTTTATATTTGGGACCATATTCCATTTTGAGTTAATTTTCTATATGATGTGAAGTGTGAATCAAAGCTCATTTTGAAAATATGGATATATAATTTTTCTAGCATCAGTTGTTAACAAGACTAGATGTTCTTGTTGATATGTATTTATATCTTGATAAGAAATCAGTTGTTCATAAATATGTGCATCTCTTTCTAACATCTTAATAGTATCAAGTCTTTGGTCAATGATTACAGTATATTCCTTTATTTATTTTGGTCTTTAATTTTTCTCAGCAATGCTTTTTAGTTTCCAATGTTCTTTTCTAGCACAGTTGTAATCATTCAATGCTAGCATATAGAAATGCAGTCTTTTTTATAATGATATCATACTGTTCAACTTTTCTGAATTCACTTATTAGTTCCAGTAGCTTTTTTTATAGATGCTTTGGAATTTTCTACATAGGCAATCATCTTGCCTATGAACAAAGACTGTTTTATACCTTCTTTTAAATAAAGATACTTTTAATTTTAATATTTTTATTGCTATCTGTAATCTATAGTACAATGTTGATCATCCTTGTGAAAGTGAACATCTTTGTCTTGTTCAGGGTCTTAAAGGGAGAATATTTAGTTTTTCACCATTTACTATGATGCTGGCTGTAGTGTTTTCATGGATGTTCCTCACCAGTTTGCAGAATTTTCCTTCTATTTCTAGTGTGAAGAGACATTTCTTTCAGGATCACTTGTTGGATTTTGTAAATACTCTTTTCTACATTTATTGAGGTGATCATATGGCTTTAAAAAAATGTTAATATCATAAATTATATTGATTAACTATAAGATATTTATTCCTCTCTTATATCCTCTGCTAATATTATTTTTGTAATATCTGTTTATAATGTAAGCAAGGCACATTTTAAAAGTAACTATAATATATTCAGGATATAATAATCATAATCAAAAGAACTATACTTAGACTCCACTGAGGCAGTATACACAAATATAAGTTAGAGAGAAATTCATAGTTTTGCTACATTAGCATGAGGTATTATGTTTTCCTACTGTGTATGTTTGTTCAAACGCAATACCATAGTCAACTAATAGAAAATTACATAAGTCTTGTTAAGGCAATAAAGTAAATAATATTTAAAATGTGTCTTTCTAAATAAAATACATTATTCAGGACTGATAAAATTTGTGAGTGGTAATTTAAATTTTTTAAGTTTCTAAAATTTGTGCCTTGTCCTTATCCATTAACTATTCTGATTCCTAAAGAATATATAAGTAAAAGTGTTCGGTTTGATAGCATTGACTGACCTAATTCACAAAAGAAACATGAAAAAATGGCAGCAAAAAGACCCATTTGTTAATAACCTAAGTTAACACAAAAGAAAAACAAAACAAAAACACAACAGAAAACATCCAGGGAATAAACTCTTGGATTTCTTAGGCATAGTTTTTCCTCCTAGGCAGCAGCGATTTACCAGATAGAATAAGTGAGGTAAAACAAATTTACAAATGCTTATTACACGAACTTATTTACAAACCCTTTAGCAAATGACACAACTGGATAATGCCCAAGAAGTTTTGAACTTGTAGTTTCAGTGTTATTCCTTCTATTTTCTAATCAAATCTTATACCCCTTTAAAAGTTAACTCCCTTTTTGCACAAACCTCAGTTAAACTACTCCACAGAGACTGTCCTACAGTGGAAGTACTTAAATAACTTAAAACTCTGGCCTTGGTTATTATTACTTACTTAGTTTGCATGTAACATTTTCATTAAAGAATTATTAACATGAAAAGAGGACCCAATACCTGGATGCATTAAGAGAGGCACCTACCCCATCCAGTCCAATCAAGTCCCTGAATACACATGATTGAATTCCAACTGTGTTCTTAACCTATTTCACTCTTTTGATTGCAGGAAGATAAGCATTAACCACCTTCCTCTTTCATAGCTAGTCTCTTTCTCTTGATATTTCTTTTAAATTGTCTGATTGTAAACATCCTATTTCTGTTAAATGCATAACTTATTGCTCCAGTATAGTATATTTGTTTATGATAACTGCAAACAGCAATCTCCCTAATACATATCTTTATGAATTTTTTTGCCTTATAGAAAGAAGTTCACCTTTTCATTTTTCCATATCCTCACCAGCTGATCATAAGTTTTATAAAATACTTTGCAACATAACTCATTCTGTTTAATTTCATCCATGAAAACCAGTTTCAAACTTCAGTTAACTTGCAAAGTAACAGCTGTACTGTTTCTTTTATCTGGCAAAAGTAGCAAGATAATTGGTTTTATATAAACGTTGATCAAAAAAGACTGTTTAGAAAAGGTTACACCAAAACAGAATCTCATTTCCCAACTCGCTAACAAATTCCAATGTGCATGTTTTTTATTTTTGAAGAAATAAAGTTTAATTGTCTTTTTATATTGATTTATCATAAACTTCCTTAAATATTATTAAATTGATGATTCTCCCACTGAAAATGTATCCATAAATGAAGAGAAAAATATATTTAAGCCTGGTCTCTTTTGGACTTACGTTTTGAATAAAAAAACAAGAGATCTTAGGATCTGTAATGTGCATAAAGCTGCAAGACTCTTCTGTCATTGTGAAAGCATACACGTAAATTTCCACGTGCATAACCTGGTGTAAAATATCTTTTCGTTGGGCATTAGAGATAATAGAAGGCCAGCGGGGTGAAAATTAGCTCTGATTTTCACTGGACCGTTCCGCGTCACCTGGTTTCACCAGCTGTGACTTACATGTGGTACAAAATGCCTGAAGGAGCAGATGCAAGGATGTTCATGTCCTGAGCATGTAGTCCTGTTGGTATCAAAGCAGCTCACTGGAGGATACTTCAACCCCCAAAGACTATTTGACCACATTTCCAGAGCTTTCTGGTATAAAAGACTTTAAGAAATAAAAGATAATATACTAAAGCTTTCATCCCTATCCCCTCAGACTCCACTATAATCACCTCTGAGAAAGCACACCTCATTACAAAACCAAATTGCTCGCCTCCCAAGAGCTACTTTTAAGTCTGGGTGGATTTTACTTATCCTCCAAACAACCGAAAATAATCAAGATGATTGTCTTAGTTTGACAATGTCTGATGGCTTTTGCATAATAAAGTCAGAAAGGCTTTCTTTGTTTATTTTTTAAAGAAAATTCCATCTGATAAATGAAGAATGTGTATAATTGATGCATATTAAGAGTAACGATATTAATTCACATCGTATGAATACTAATAAAGAGTTGTATTTAAAAAGCAGCGTTTCAGTTTATCTGAATTTAGGGACCTTAATCACATTACTTAGAAATTATCCAGAAGTGTCTAATCTTATATTATTTCTATATTATTTAATCTACCTTCTGTCCTTGAAATATTTTCTCTTGGTATATGTTTGTCTAAACACTCCTTTTGAGTGTTTGAAAGTACTCATCTGTAAAGCTATGTGGGTCCAACATTTTCTCTGTTGAAAAATTTTTCAATATCAATTGAAATTGTTCATGATTATAACAACATTTACGACTTAGTTTTTTCTTGAATCATGCTTGTTAATGTATATTTTTCTAGTAATTTCTTTTTCCATCTAAGATTTTCACTATATTGGCTTAAAGTTTTTCAAAATATATTTTTTTAATCCTTTTAATTCCTTGTTGGTCAAGGTGTGTTCTGCAGCGTTAGCATCACATGAGAGTGTTATAGAAAGACACATCCTCAGGTCCCACCCCAGATCTACTTAACGAGGTCCCTGTTGCAGGCAGAATTGTGTCCCCTAAATTAATATATTGAAGTCTTAATCCTCAATACCCCAGAATACTACAGTAATTGGAGCTAGGGCTTTTGTAGAGGTAATTAAGGTTAAATGAGGTCATACAAGTGGACTCTAATTAAATATAGTCGGTGGCCTTATAAGGAGAAGTAGAGACATGGGGGTTGCCTGAGCACAGAGAGAGTCCATGTGAGGACACAGGGGAAGGTGGCCATCCACAAGCCAAGGTGAGAGGCCTCAGGAGGAACCAAAACTGCCAGTTCCTTGATGTCGGATTTTTAGCTTCCAGAAATGTGAGAAAGCAAATTTCTGTTGTTTAAGCCTCCCAGTCTGTGATATTTTGTCATGAGAGCCCTAGCACACTAATATCGCCCTCAAGTTATTTGTAAGCACATTCAGTTATAAGAAGCATTGTTTAGTCTCTTCTGATCTACACTCATATTCTCCCTTTCATTATGAATATTGCTTACTTGTGCCTTGGCTCTATTTTCTTCTTGATCAGTGTTTCCAGAAGTTTATCCATTTCATTAGACTTTTTAAACAGCTAACTTTTGACTCCCTTGATCCTCAGTATTATATCTTTGTGTATTATTTTATTAGTTTCTTCTATTATCTTTATTACTATAATATTACTTTGTATGAATCTATTCCATTTTTCTCAGAATTTTTAAGGTGAACATAACTGACACATACAATGGGGCATACTATTAATATCAAACTAGATAGACGTGTTGGGTTTTGACTAGACATATTGACAATATGAAGTTATTAGTTTAATTATCCATATGTCTTAGAAATTTTGAGACTTCTTAGATTAGCCAAAATTTGAAAAGACTTTGCTCTCCTCATTTTAGCAAATTCTCAGGGCACTGAGTACTTTGTCAGTGGATTCTTGGTGACATGGGTGTGGGATGCTTGGGGTGCTTCATCTGCAAAGAGATGAGGTATAATGGTTTTCAGAAGTGTCACAGCCATACAGTGGGAAGTCTGAAGTTTGTTCAAGCATCAATAAGGACCTAATTCTTCTTCTCAAAGGGAGTAAGGCATAACTTTTCCATACGGTACATCGATATTTCACAGATAATCAACAAATCTTGCTGATTTTGCTTTCATATTTTCCTATACCTTCCTTTAAAATCTTAGTCCAAAACACTATTATCCCTCAGAAGAACTACCATAATATCATCCTACGTGGACTTGGATCACTTCATATTAGTCTTCACACAGAAGTCAGTGTTCATTGACAAATATGTCATATTACTGTTTAAAAAAAAGTTTAATAAATTGCTGTTGTTTGTAGGATAACAACCAAATTTCTCATCATGCTGCATAGGACTCTTTGATCTCATTCCTTCAGCCTTGCTAGGCTTGTCTCTTAACACTATTTCTTTTTTGTGAGGATTCTACATTTTCAGGATGTTAGTTTTATTAATCTCCCCTGAAGGGTTTCATGCATGTTGACTTCTGGATCAACCTCCAGCATACCTTCTCCAGGGAATTATTCCTAACCCTTCATGGCTCTACCTAAATATCAGGGCCCTGAATCCAGAGACTACATCCAGTTCCTCAGCTATAAGCTCCCAATGGCATCATGGCAGTTCTCACAATGGCAATTCAGTAATTAACTGTGCATTTAGGTATTTAAAGTCTTGTCATGTTGCAATCATATAATTTTCATAGGCAGATAGCAGGCTTGTCTCATTCATCACCCCAGTGTTTTAAAGTAAGTGAAAGTAAGTAGAGACTAATTTAAAGAAAGTGTAATAAAAATTTTCAGTACACTTCTTGTGCAACCAAGTGTAGTAATTCAAATTAAGTTATATTTTTCAAAATTATAATGAAATTTATAAAGGATAAGAAAACTGTTTATAACACTGATAATAATGGTTATGTATTTTTGTTTTCTTCAGATAAATACCCAGAAGTGCAATTGCTGGGTCATATGGCAGTTCTATTTTTAAATTTTGAGAAACCTCCATACTGTCTTCCACAGGGCTCTGCCAATTTACAGGTCAATCAATACTGCACGAAGCTTCCCTTTTCTCTACATCCTCAACAACACTTGTTATTTGTTGTCTTTTGGATGATAACTATTCTGATAGGTGTGAGGTAGTATCTCACTATGGTACTGATTTGTTTTTTCCTGATGATTACTGCATCTTTTCATGTGTCTGTTGGCCATATTGGAGTTTTCTTTGGAAAAACGTCTATTTAGGTCCTCTGTCCATTTTTAAATTGGGGTTGTTTTTCTGATGTTGAGTTGTATGCATTCTTTGTATATTTCGGATATTAACCCCTTAACAGATATATTGTTTGCAAATATCTTCTGCCATTTAGTAGGCTGCTCTTTCATTTTGCTGATAATTTCCTTCTCTGTGCTTTTTAGTTTGATGCTGTCCCATTTGTTTATTTTTGTTTTTTTCCTTTGCCTGAGGAGACCTATTCAAAAGAAATATTGCTAAACTGATTTCAAAGAGCATACTGTCTATATTTTCTTCTAGGAGCTTTATGGTTTCAGGCCTTAACATTTAAATCTTTAATCCATTTTGAGTTTATTTTTGTGTATGATTTGAGAAAGTAGTCTAGTTTGATTCTTTTGAATATAGCAGTCCAATTTTCCCAGCACCATTTATTGAAGAGACTATCTTTTCCCCTTTGTATATTCTTGCCTCCTTTGTCATAGATTAATTGACTATATGTGGATGGGTTTATTTCTGGGCTTTTGTTTCTGTTCCATTTATCTATGTGTCTGTTTTTGTGCTGTACCACATTGTTTTGATTACTGTAGTTTTGCAGTATAGTTTGATATCAAGAAGCATACTACTTTCAGCTCTATTCTTTCTCAAGATGGTTTTGACTATTTGGGGTCTTTTGTGTTTCCATACAAATTTTACAATTGTTTGTCCTAGTTCTGTGAAAAATGCCATTGGTATTTTGATAGGGCTTGTGTTGAATCTGTAGATTGCTTTAGGCAGTGTGGTCATTTTAACAACGTTAATTCTAATCCATGAGCACTGCATATCCTTCCATCTGTTGTGTCGTTTAATTTCTTTCATCAATGTCTTACAATTTTCTGAGTACAAGTCTTTTACCTCCATGGTTAGATTTTTTCCTAGTTATTTTATTCTTTTGATGCAATTATAAATGATACTGTTTTCTTAAGTTCTATTTCTGGTAGTTCATTGTTAGTATATAGAAATGCAACATATTTCTGTGTATTAATTTTGTGTTCTGCAAGTACTGAATTCATTTATTTGTTCTACTAGTTTTTTGGTGGAGCCCAGGATTTTCTATGCATAGTATCATGTCTTTTGCAAACACTGACAGTTTTACTTCTTCCTTTCAAACTTGGTTTTTTAAAATTTCTTTTTCTTGTCTGATTGCTGTGGCTAGGACTTCTAATATTATCTTGAATAAAAGTGAATGGAGTGGGCATTCTTGTTTCATTCCTAATCTTAAAGGAAATGCTTTCAGCTTCTCACCATTGAGAATAATGTTGGCTGTAGGTTTGTCACATATGGACTTTATTATGATGAGGTATGTTCCCTTCATAGCCACTTTGTCGAGAGTTTTTATCATAAATGACTGTTAAATTTTGTCAAAAGTTTATCTGCATCTATTGAGATAATCATATGATTTTTATTCTTCAATTTGTTAATGTGTATCACATTGATTTATTTTATGGATATTGAAACCTCTTTGCACCCCTGGATAAATCTCACTTGATCATGGTATATGATCCTTTTGAGTATTGTTAAATTTGACTTGCAAACCCTTTTGTGGTTTTAATTATGCATTTTACATGATTTCATTTTCTCTCCTTTCTTAGCCTATCAGTTATAGTTCTCTTTTGCTTTTTAGATGATTGCCCTAGAGTTTGCAATATATATTTGCAGTTAATCCAAGTTCACATTCAATTAACACTATATTGCTTTACAGGTAGTACATGTACCTTATGATAACAAAATAATTCTAATATCTCCTTCCTATTCCTTTTATCATTGCTGTGGTTTGTTTCACTTATACATAAGCATACATAATCAAATACATAGCTGCTATTACTATTTTGAACAAGCTATTATCTGTTAAATCAATTGAAAATAAGAAAAATGAAAGTTTTTATTTTACTTTTACTTAGCTCCTCTTTGATGTTCTTCCTTACTTTATATAGATCTAAATTTCTGACCTATATAATTTTCCTTCTCTAAAGAACTTATTTTAACATTTCTAGCAATGTGGTGTACTGGTAACATATTCCTTCAATTTTTGTTTGTCTGGGAAAGTGTTTATTTCTTCTTCACTTTTGTAGGATAATTTTGCAGGGCACAGAATTCTAGGTTGGTGGGTTTTTCCCTCAAGACTAAATATTTCACTGTACTCTCTTCTTGCTTGCATGATTTCTGAGGAGAAGTTAGATGTAATTCTTATCTTCACTCCTCTTTAGAGAAGGTGATCACCCCACCTCTACCTTCTTTCAATATTCTTTATCTTTTTTCTACAGTTTTACTTCAAATATTATTGCTTCAAATATTCAAAAATATTATTCCTTCAAATCTTTTTTTTTTTTTAACTCTCTACCTTCTTTCTTCTTTTTATGGTATTCTCATTATTTGTAGTTGTCCCACAGTTTTTGGATATTCTGTTTTGCTTTATTTATTTTCCAGTCTTTATCAATTTTGGAAGTTTCTATTGAGATATCCTCAAGCTTAGAGATACTTTCCCGAGCTGTGTCTAGTCTACTAAGGAGCATTCTTCATTTAGTTAGAACATTCTTTATCTCTAGACTTTATATTTTTTTTCTTTCTCAGTATCTCCATCTCTCTGTTTACATTGCCCTTCTATTCTTATATGCTGTAGATTTTATCCATTAGAGCCCATAACATATTAATCACTGTTTTGAATTACCAGTCTGATAATTCCAACATCCCTGTTAGATCTTAGTCTGGTCTGATGCTTGCTCTGTCTCTTCAAACTGTTTCTTTGTCTTTAAGTATGCCTTATAATTTTTTCTTGATAGACAGACATGATCTCCTAGGTAAGAGGAACTGCAGTAAACAGGTCTTTAGGGGTAAGGTGTAGGTGGGGAACGGGAGCATTCTATAGATCTGTGATTAGTTCTCAGTCTTTCAGTGAGGGTTTTCCTCTGACCTCTGAACTTCACCAATCCTTCTCATTTCACCCCTGTCCCCCTTACCTGGAATAAGAAATCTAGAGTGAACTGGAGTTGGGTATTTTTCTTCCCTTAGGTTGATTAGGCTCTGAAAAAAAACCAATAGTGTAGCCTCTGGTAAAATACTTCCTCTTGAGGGCAGATCTTATTAAGAAAGACAGAAAGCTGTGACATATTTCAAAATGGTATCTCCCCCACCCCATCCACCAGAAGTAAGAGTGTACATTTTTCTGGTATTCACTTTAAGAACTTGGTCAAGTTCCTGAAGGTAAAACTCCAAGTGTGTGGTCTCACCATAACTGTGAACCCTGGAGTTTTTACCTCTCAGACTTGTCTACATTAAGCCTCCAGCAATTCATCAATTACAATTCAGGTTTTCCTACCCAGCACTGGTTTCCACAGAGGTTTCTTCTTATGGGTTTCTGATCCAAAAATTTGTGATTTTCTTTATTCACCTGTTGGTATTTCCGATTTGGGGGGCAGCCATTTGCCCTATGACTTCACTTCTCTGACAGATCTAGGAAGATTTGTTGATTTTTCAGTTCTATACTTGTTCTTAAGTTGGAGTGATGCCACTGTTATTTTTTTTAATGCTTAGATAGAAACTATTTACTCCTCCCCACTTTTCTCCCTTGCAAAGTAGCCTAACTTAATTCAGGAATCCACCTGTCTCAATATGGCCACATCCTTCAGGAGAGGTGGTCTCATCCATCTTGAGCTGGAGCTGAATCATTTTTGGTCTAGCTGATCATGACATTTATATTCTCCTTGCTTGAAATTGGTTCAGAAATGGATATATTATAAAATTCTGCTCAAGGAGACATGAGGGAAGTTTCAGAATTCTCTTTGAAAAGGTTTCTCTTTTTCTACTGTACGTTACTCTGTCTGGGTGTGATATCTGGAATTTCAACATCCATCTTGTGAATCTAAGAGGGTTATGATGAGTTTGGCAGATGAGTAATATGGATGATATCACTGAGCTGCTGAATTAATCTAATCGTGGAACCAGCTCTATGGGTGTTTTTATCAGAAACACTCTCATTTTCTAACTATTTGTAGACAATTTGGAAAACTCTTTGATAAGGTTTTCTGTAACTTGCTCTTGAGAGTAACTAACTTGACTCACAAACCATTGGGTAAACAAAACAATGGGTACATTTAACATCATTTTTTCAGTTATGTCTTTCATTTATAAAATAGAGAGTATTTCCCTTCATAAGATTAAAAAATATGACCCCTGGAAATAACAGCAATTTGTAAAAATTTTGAAGCAATATTTTATAGGTAGTAAGAATCCATAGTAATTAATAAGGTGGAACCTGAAGTCAAACTTTCTTATTTCCAACACTTAACACACAATGACCTTAGACAAGTTATCTAACTTTCTATTTCTCAGTTTTCTCATATGTAAAAGAGTAATAGAAACTACTTCAGGGTTACTGTGAAGATTCAATGAGATAATCTATGTAAAGTTCTTAGCAGGTACCTGAAACATTGTAAGCACTAATAAATGTGAGTTGTTATTATAAATAACATTTTATTTTTCTGAATTACAACATTCTCCACTAATTTTTGTCTGTCTTTCAATGTAATCAAGTTCCTACAAGGGAAATTTACATGGGAATAAAGTTAGTCCCATTTACTATACCTTACTAGGTATGCTTAAAAACATTCTCAATCTGTATAATTCTATGAGAAAGAAATTAAAATTAGATTTGTTTCAACTAAATCATTTTAGAAATAACTTTAGATTTTAGAATTGAATTTTATTCTAGTTGCGCTGTTGATTTTCTATCCATCAATATAAAACAGCAGAGCAAAAATTTATTGATATTATTCTCTTTTTTTAATTATTTTGGCCATGCAGAGTGGCTTGTGGGATGTAGTTCCCCCACCAGGGACTGACCCCCTAGGCAGTGAGAGCACGAAGTCCTAACCACTGGACCACAACAAGGGAATTCCTTATAAGATGTTATTCTTAAGAAAAAAATTTATTTGTCAAAAACTTAGTTTTCAGTTTATACCAATTTATAGGTATTGACTATTGGTCATGAGGTCAAGATTCTGATACCTTGTATGCTTTTTTTTTTTTCTTTTTTCTTTTTGCGGTACACGGGCCTCCCACTGCCGTGGTCTCTCCCGCTGTGGAGCACAGGCTCCGGAGGCGCAGGCCCATGGACAATGGGCCCAGCCGCTCCGCGGCATGCGGGATCCACCCAGACTGGGGCACGAACCCTCGTCCCCTGCATTGGCAGGCGGACTCCCAACCACTGTGCTACCAGGGAAGCCCACCTTGTATTCTTTTTAAATTCATTCCTACAAATGAATATGGAAATGAAATGTAAGTTCCATCTAAATATCCTTACCTAATATGCACCTATTTAGTATTTGACACTGATGTGTACTAGTAAGGATGAAAATAAAATTGTCATTTCCAAGATATTAGTCAGTCCCTTTGCTTCCCTTTGTAACAAGGTTTTAAAAATGCATTTTCCTGAGACTCTTATTTATTTCTAAGATTTTTTTTAAAGCTATAGACCCAATGATTCCCTCTGATAGCCTTTCCTCATTTTATTCTTAATAGTGACTCTTTGGGGAGCAATGCTATGGGGAATGAGATTGATCACCCATCACTGCTTCTGATGTGCTGTTTAACCAAGCTGGTGAACCATAGACTGTCATCATAAAGGGTATCAAATCAACAGTGTGTGCCATGCAGCCTACAGTCCTCTGCACTTAACAGTAATGAGAATTCTTTTAATTCATTAGACAGCCCAAGGAACTGCTAAGTAAAATTCAGGACAAAAAAGTTTTATGTGATTCTGGGTAATCTATGTCACTAAAGAAGTTGAAAAATGGTGTCCCAAGTATGTGACTTCCTGATTTAGATCTTATGATGTTCAAAGGATTTCCAGCATTTATGTTACATTAGGTAAAGAGGAGTGTTTCAGTTTTGGACTTAATTATATGATGATATTTTAAAAGATTCATAATTGTCAATAGCAGTATCTTGTCTCCCAAATCATTCTTCAAAACATGGCAATTTATTGAGCTGTTTTGTTCACTTTATTTTAAAATTCATCTTTGACCCCATGTCACGCTCTGTTCATTTTGGATTCGGGAACTTATTTAGAAAGGAAAATAATATTAAATCCTCATATATATTTGTTAATTGTTTTACATATTAACATTTTACTTTCCAATGAGGCTATCAGATTTTCAAAGAGGACATGCATGGTTTCTGTTTATTTCATATGTTATAGTGGTTATACCATACACAATTTTGTATGTAGAATTTTGTTAGTAGAATTATGCTGAACTTCTTACTCTACTTAAGTAGAAAGGATTGAACTAAATTTTCTCAAGTACTTTAACCGTATGCGTGTTGTTAGACCCGAAGGCCTCTTCCACCCTTGTCAAGGGGAGTGCTAACCTTCTCTCCTTTCATACAACACTCAAGTACTTTAGATTGGAGTTTACGTTATTTTATGATGAAGGCTATTTGTAATGCAAAGCCAATCACACCTGTTCATACACAACTTGCCACTCATCCTGTTTTCTCTAAGTATACACTGAGTATGATTAAAAAATAAATAAACAAATAAAACCAACTTCCTAGATAGACGTAGCTTAGCAAAACACACCTTTCACTTATCGGAAAAATCTTGTACCAAAACCAAATTTTTGTACAAAGCACATGTTTATTTATATATACAGAAATATCCAAAGGTTAACAATGCCCTAAACATTTCTGAGAATATCTATAATATTGCCAATAGAATAAAATAATTATTATACATTAATATGTAATGTAATGTGGAGGAATTGTTTCTAATTTTTTAGAAAAACTAAATGGGGAAATTTTTATAATCTTAAAAATTAAAAATACATTCTTTATTTGAAACTAAATACAATAATAGCATTTTAAAGTAATATGCTAATTCGTTCCATACCTTGCACTTAATTGAACAAAAACAGCTTCTTCATTTTTCTGTATTTCCCTGTCAAAGCTTATCATTTTCTCCTTGACAAAGCATCTTTTTTTACCCTGTCCAAGTGTATTCTGGTTTTGAAAAGAGTGCCTGAAACATAATAGATAATAAAAAAATTTTATAGGAAAATCAATTGAATGAAAAATTACTCCACATGCTGTTTTTTTTTTTCTTTTATGGAAATTTTATAATACATTGGATAAAATTGTCAGCATATTTTACAATAATTTTGCTTTCCCCTTTTCATATTAAATTTATAAAATAGTTTGTGTATAAAAATATAAAAGAAATATAATGGGATAGATAGAAGGTAACGTATTTGAGCTTATTTGCTTGATAAGTGTGTTTAGACATTGATTGTGTTAGTGCTTTGGAAGTTGCTACAGGCGGAAACTCCACTAAACTTCATAGATAGTCTTTTAACTTTATATGTGCATTATGTGAGGTAGCTTAATGAAGAAGGAGGGAATATAAGAAAGAATAATATGGACTTTAATAAATCATATATCCTTGTGTTATTTAAATGTTTCTTCAAGGTTGATTGAAACTTTAACCTCGGTCTCAATAAAAAAGAAAAGCTTCAAATTTGCCAGACCTTGAATTTTTACAACACTATGTTGAATTATGCAGCGATCAGTCAATTATTCATCTCCCTCAGCCTGAGATAGCTGTGCTTTGAAAAGCATGCAAAAATGGGGCTACAGAATGTGATGCTGTGTCAACACATTTCACTCAGGATTGCTTACAAGACAAATTTTTGTTTCAACATTGATTCTAGTTTTCTTGATGTTTGCTTCTAATAAGGTACCTGTTACAAATCAATTTCAGTTTGCATGCTTTAGTTTCTGATTCAGGATGATACACTGCCAAAATGATATTACTGCCTTTTCCATAGATTTCTGTACCCATATGAGAAATAGAGATCTTTCATATTTCAAGGTAATATTAACATAAGATGGCAAAACGAACCTACTTTTCTGCTAATGGAACAAGCAAGAATGGATGAACTCGTTCTAAACTCCAGAACAGATTTATGTGCAATAGTTGGAATTCTTAAAATATTTCATCAATAATATAAATAGAAAGAAGGATGCAGAAATACAAGTGTGCTGGCCTCTAACAAATCTATTGACAAAGAAAGGATTCTGTTTGGGAAGCAGAGAAGGAGAGAAGTATTACAGCAGTGATCGTGGGTGCTTTGGAATTTGAAGCCTGGGTTGGAATCATGATTCTGTGATTTATCAGCGCTTTCACCTAGGGCAAGTAGATTTACCTCTCTGAGCCTCAGATTTCTCATTGTTTTAACAGAGAAAACCACACTTATTTCATAGGAAAGTTAGAAAGATTATATAATAGAGTGTATGTTGAGTATTTAAAACACAATGTTTGGTCCCAGGTGAGTACTCAAAAACTTATACCTATTTTAATTAACTGGTGGTTGGAGCTGAGAAGGGAGACTCACAGATATGTTTAGACTTCAGGACACACACTTTCTAAAACTGGTAAATATGATAAAATACTCTGTTTTGATTAATGAATGAATATTATCCACAGTATTCTGTCCAAAAATCTGTTAGTATCTTTACATTTAATGAGAGGTATGTGGAGCTGGACAAGGTATCTTGTATTAGCTACTTGTTGTGACTATCCATAATGTCAGCTTTGGCTGTATTATATTCCCTTCCAATGAAGTTATCTTGCTAGGCTTTTATAGGATCTTTCCAGCACAACTGGAACATTCAGAGACCCAACATAAATTATGAAATTCAAATCTCATTTGATTTCCTGTTGAAAGTGAGTGTGCCCAGACATCCCAAAGTTGACAGTGAAATCACCCCACTAGTTCAAGGAAAGCTGCCTGAGCAGAATTGAAAATCTTGGACCTAGTCAATTCAAATACACTCTGTGCATAGTTTTAGTTTTAACATTAAAGACTTTACAAAGTGGAGTTGCTATTGCTGTTGTTGTTTTTTAGTTTGAACACAGTACTAAAAAGTATACGTTGCCAAAATGATTGTAAAATAATAAACAGCTTATTTCAAAATTAGCAAAGAAAAGTAAGTAAAGAATTAAAGCTATTGTATTGCCACCTTTAATAAACCAAATTAGTCACTGTTTCTAAAAATAATCATATCTGATAACTATAGGATTAAAAGGATTACAAACTAATTTTGCCAAATTCATATGACATTGAATAGTCTAGATATATGGTTTTTCCTTGTTAAATATTTTCAGAATAAAACAAACCAACTCTAATTAGCACAAAATTTGTGAGACTAAATTCACACTACTTCCCACATAGAAAGGACGTTTGGGAAAAAAAGCCAACAAACTCAAGAAGAGCTATTTCACTATACAGAATATAAGCTTATCTGCATCATTGCTTTCAAAGTGTAATTCTCTTTTGTTAGAAATACTGAGTAAAAATCAGTGGAGCGGGGGTTAATGAAGCTAGGATCAAATGAATCTGGGCATATGCTCCATTAATCACACAAAAAACTACCCATGTCTTTTATTTAAATAACATCTCGAATATATAAAACTGAAAAACCTTAACAGCCGCTGACCTCATTCATAGTCTAGTGTTTACCTAGATTTTCCCAACTTCAAGAAATAGTCATTGCAAGCTCATATATATTTAAGTCATTTCTCTTGCCATATTTGAAGTTAGGAAAGGATAAATGTGTTTATTTTGCATTATCCAGAATTCTATCCAGAGAAAAAACAAATATATTGAAGGAGCACAGTGAAACATGGAAAGCAAATATACAGATTTGGGAGTAAAAAGATGTGGATTTACATCCAGCCTCCATCACTTCCAAACCTATGCTTGTGTAACTGTGGCCAGATGTTCAACCTAAATAGATATCAGTTTGCTTACCTAAAAAGTGGTGATGATCATATTTAGCTCAAAGGGGTATCCTAGGATAAAATGAGGTACCGGTTATAAAATAATTCTTATGTTCCTTAACATATGACAAATGCTTAAACATGATATTTACTGACCTATCTTGATGGCCTGAAAATAGAGAGGAGAAATTATTGTTTTTCAGTAATCTTTGAAACTACTTCACAAACCTAATGTGTTTCTAGCATACTATTTCTACCAGATTCATATGTGATTTAAATTAATGTATTTTCTCTATCTTCTATGTTGTTTCCTTTTTACCCTCCCTTCCTTATTTTGTTAAACAACTTCCTATCTACTATCTTTCTGTCTATCTATCTATCTATCCATCTATCTATCATCTATCTATCTATCTTTCATAAATATACATAAACAAGTTTACCCCCCTTCTTTTTCACTTTGAAGAGGTGATCGATCCTATTTTCTCCAAATTTTCTTTTTTGTGAAATGGGACTATATGTCATATTCATCTGTGAAGATGTCCAAAAAATACAGCTAAATGGGCCCATGCTAGATTTGAGTCAGAATTCTCAGGTGTGGGACATAAGAATGATTATTTAAAATTTTAAAGAGATATTTTCTCAGGTTATGCTGATACATTAAGAGGTACTGAAGTAGGATATTTGATGTTTCTATTATGTAGTTCTGCTGATATATGAAGCCCAGCAAACAGTTAGTCAGGGACAAAGAATAAAAATTATACAATTCATTGGAAGGAATAGTTTTATTTCTGCATTTATTTATTAATACCCCACTTTGTTCCTAAAAATGAATCAACCCAGTCTTAAAAAGATAGGTGCTTTGGAATGCTAAAAAAAAAATTTGAATTAAGTGAAGATAGAGGGTAGGGAAAAGGGTAGGAAATTAAAGTGAATTTGTGATGAGGGTTGATTTAAAATATTCAATGTACAAAGACTTATGCATTTGCTAAACACAGGCCACAAATTTCACTCTAAGTTTTGTCCAGCCAAAGCAAAGAAAGAAATATGAGCATCTGTAGTGTTTGCATAGTCTATAACATAAAATAAGCCAACAGATGAGGAAGCACAATTATTCCTGATAGAACTGAGAAAAATTCCTCCAGTGTGCAGAGGATACTGTGTCCAAATAACTGGACAGATTCAACATATAATTTTTGGACAGGAAAATACAAAACTTCTAGAAAAACAAGAAGTTTTGTATCTTTATAAAAAGTGCAATGATCTGATGAATCAAGTCTCTTGGCTCACAAATCAGTCTGAAAATTAACTTCTACTCTAGCATCATACATAAAATCATATCATTCTAGGAGGAAAACTTCTGAACATAGCTCTGTAAATTGTAAAGCTAATCTTAAATATCTTAAAATATTGAGATTTATTTTTTTTCTAGGAAAGCATTTTCATCTTAGAATGAATTACTACCCTTTCTCTAATCATACAAGAGGTAATAACATGGTTGCTCAAAGGGCTTCTTCTACTAAAGCTAGTACAAGTGATGAGGCCATTATAATTTAGGGTGTGTGCCATCCTTCTGTAAGAGGTAATTCTACATGAGATGACTGTAATGGATACAGTAGGCTGTGATATAGTATACAATAATAGAGTGTAACATAGCACTGTGTGACTGTAGGCCTTAGAATGACAGTCCTGGGCCAAACAACTTAGGACAATCAATTTGATTTACACGTAAGGCTGATGCAAATCAAGGCACATGAACATCATGAAATCCATCTAGTCCTACATGCGGTGATGGAGACCTAGAAAATAGTCATTTTCTTTCCATCTTTTCTTGCTGTTCAATTTTGGTTGAGTGCCATATAATGTACTGAAATAAACTGTCAACATACACTGCTGTTGCTCTTTGGCAAAAAGCTCTCCTGCTTTTTGGATGGCTGACAAAGTGTCTGTGGTATCAACACAGAATCTTTATAAGTTTAAAATTAGATACACATCATGGTGTAGTGAAATGCTGCTTTGGTGATAGCAATACTATACATATATACTTTTACACCTATGATTTCATTTAAATTCAACTCAACATGCATTTATTGGGTGGTTTATGCACAAGTGCTATGCTGAGTGTTGGAGAGGCAAGAATGAATAATACATGGTCCTAGCACTAGAGAAAATCATAATATGGTGGGTAATACAGGTGTGAAAACAAATAACTTGTAATAAAATATGATAAATACTTTTAGAATGAAAAGGAAATATGCTGTGGGACCCGCTTCGAGAAAAAGAACAGTTAATTACTTTTAGCAAACTTACTGTAGAGGTGACATTTGACCTGAGTTTTATGAGAATTATAGATTTTTTTCATTCTAAGCACTAGGAAAGACATTTGTGTTAAGTCTTGGAACATGAAACTTTTGGAAATGCTGTGATATGTTGCAAACTTCTGTAAAGTGGAAGCATGGGAGATTTGGACATGAGAAGAGCATGGGCCAAGTATAGAATGAGTGGAAGTTGTGGTGTTAGGGATGGACAGTTGGGTGTCCACTGTGAATGACTTTGTATGCCAAACTCAGGAATTTGGATTTTATTTTGTAGCCAATGGACATGAAGGGTGGTTTTAATGTAAGGAAGTAACAGAATCATTTTTTAAAAGAGAATCATCATGTTGAAGGTATTAGAGAGAGGCTGTGACAAGAGACTGCTGCAGTAATTTGAGAGAATAATGAGGACGGACTTGGAATAAGACCATGACAGTGAAGAACAGAAGAGAAGCCAGACTTGAGAGACATCTCTAAAGAAAAAATGTGAAACGATGTGTTGAGTACTTAAATTTCAGCCAGTGAGAGAGTGGGCAAGATGCAAGAGATAATCCAAGTTTCCATCTTGGAAGAATATAAAAATGAAAGCTGACCCTCTTGACTAAGAGAGAACATTAGGCAGAGTTTGGTTTAACAATATTAAATTGAATTCAGTTTTGCATATACACAATTTAAGGCACTTGTAAGATATGCAGTTATGATGATTAAGCGTTTGGACTTAGAGCGTGCTTCTCAGGAGGAAAAGTGTGGCTGGAGATGGACACTTGAGACACATCTGCATATGGCATGTAGTTTATGTTACGGATAAAATCCTGTGTCAGGTATATCTTGGGTGCCTCCCCATATATTCTATTCTTATCATCTGTCTCTGGGACCCTCAGCTACTTACCATCATTGCCACACAAGCCACCACTGTAGGGACCATTGCTGCATGGACTCTGACCACCTTTGTGCAAATGCATCGCATGCCCACACCTTGTATCTTTTCCCTCTTGCCTCAAGGCACCCATTTTGCTCATATGGTATGAGGCATGGGAGAGATCTTCTTGGCATCTTTGTATGCACAGATTAGAAGCAGAGGGAATTTAACATGCTGTGGAGTGAAACTGTGATCAATGGAAGTCAAGAGCCAGCAGGTAAATTATTTCCCCCTTTTCCTCAAAATAGACTTCCATTAGTTCATACAGACTCTCAGAACATGGCCCAATGTAATCCATCAATCAGTTATGTTTGGCAACAATGGGTACCTCCATCTTAGTTAGAAACCCTTCATCCTGTTTCTCCTTCCTGCCTTATGTCATTTTTATTTTAACTCATTCTTGCTTCCTTAGGATTCTATGTTCTAATAGAATAGTAACATTAAGACTTTATCTAAGGCACTGCTCTCTGGGGAAACTAGACTATATCACACTGGGGAAGCTTTATCATTTCTGAGACCAAACTGGAGACAGAAATCACTCAGTAGTTTGAACAGGTAAAGTGTAATATGAATAATTATCAATTATTACAGGAGCTTACAGTAATAAAGAATTGATGAGAAGAAGTAAAGAGAATTCTAAAAAATATAGGAATAGCAGATATAAAGGAAAGGGAGCCACTCCCTATAGGGCTGAGATAGAGAAACCAGGGGAGTTCTCCCAGGCCGAGATCAAGGTTTTGCTGGAGAGAGCACAGCCTTGGCTCAACGAATGGCAGAGAAGTTGCTGTGGTGTCACACCATAAGAACATTCTTGAAATCTGCCCTCTAGGGTGCTGGGGAAAGCTGTTTACAGGGAATTATCTCATCACTGGTACCCCAAAACAAAAACACCCAAGAGGGTTACTGGGAAAAGTTCCTGGCCAGTGAGTCCTGCTGGCCACCATGCATCACAAGACACAGCAGAAGATATTGATGCTGTGGAAACTTGGTGCTGAAGAATCTGTGTGCACAGTGGGAGCCTGGTGCCACGCAAAAGCACATACTACAGGCACCAGGCCCTGGGAAAGTTGAGTGTCCTGTAGAAGCTGGACACTGGAGAAGACACCTGTGTTGCAAGAGCCTGGCTACTGAGCACTGCAGCCAAGAAAAAACACTTTCCTTCAACAATGTTACTCCAGCTCCCTCTACTGACAAAGCTTAAAGTTATGGCAGCTGGAAAAGGAGAAATATTTAAGGGCTCAAATCCATTTCACTGAGCAGACAAAAAGGGTAAAAGAACCAATCACCAATAAATCGATCCCTGGCATATAGACTAAGATAATCACCTTCGAAGAGTATCACAAGTAGCATGTATGACAACAAATAATATAGCCAAATAGATCAGGACATTTAAAAAGTGGGTAGAAAATGATGTGAAAGAATGATGGAAGGATCAGAGAACCAAGGAAAGAAAGGTGCTAGAAAAGCCAAGGGGATCATAGTTTTGAGAAATAGGATGTGGTTAAGAGTTTAGTCGCTTTGGAGAGGTGAAGAAGGATGAAGAGTGGACAATGGCCTTTGAATCTGTAAATGTGCAGGTTATCAATGATATCAATTAATCAAGTAAATGATTTAAGGAAGAAGGCAGAATAAGATGGAATGAAAAGTAATTGGATATTGAGGAAGCAGAGATATTCAAGGGATTTGTGGATAAGTGGAAAACACAGAAATATGAATGATAAGTAGTAGAAAGTATTTTTGTTTTATTATGGTTGTTGTCATTTATTAAATGAAAAAAAAGCTTTGATGTGTGTGGATGCAGAAAGATATGAAGAGATCAGAGTTGGAGTGGTGGGAATCTCAAGTAAAGTCAAAGGAAAAACTTTGGAAAGAAAAAGGGATCCCTTTCACTCTGAGAAAATATGGAAAGGGTAGTGATGATGCATTAGATTGGAGGACATGTACTATGGAAAACACTCAGAGCTATAGTCAGAAGACCTGAGATGTGACTTTGTTTTTCTTCCTAGTGATGGACTGTGGACCTTATACAAGACACACTCTTACTGTGTCTTAATTTTCTACATGTTAAATTTGTGATAAGAGCTCAGTAATATCTAAGATCCTCTTGAGACCTAACATTCCATGGCAATGGAAAATAAGAAGCAGAAAGGATAAATATTTGCCCAAGCTCATCCAGAAAGTCAGTGCTAATTTTGAGAGATGTGCTCAGGACTAGAGCACAGAGATCCAGGCAAAGTGCACAAAATGTTTTGTACAAAATCAATTTTACATGAACCATCTGAATAAGCCAACTCATGAAATGTTGGAATAGTGCATCAAATATGTCTGCAATTCAGAAATGTAATATCAGTGGAATACAGTCCAGCATGACAGCCCACTCAGTGAGCCTGATGGGCATGTGGAATACAAATCAGGTCTCAAATAAAACCGTATTGTAGGATTTATACCAAGCATAAGAAAAGGGAAAGAGAAACAAAGGGAACTCGTAATTATCTGAGGCAACTGTAACCAATTCATAGAAATAATAGTATCAGTAGGTTGAGAATTAGTAGTGATGCAGAGGGACTCCAGGGGATTTCCCCTCTCAGCCTCTGGGTGTCACAGACAAAGATCCTCAAATTCTTCTCAAACATTTTTGGGCAAGCAGGTCACCTATAGATCTAGTCAAAATGTAGATTCTGATTTTGTAACCTGGGGCTTGGGGTAAGGCTTGAGATTCTGCAGTTCTAACAAGCTCCCAGGTGACACAGACCAACTTTGAGTGGCAAGGGTCTAAGAAATGACAATTGGCTGAACTGAAGGGCCAGTATGGGATACATGTGAAAACAATTACAAAACAAGTTAAATAATATTGAAAAAAAAAAAAACTACTAAAGGCATAGAACAGTCTAGAGGCTGGAATGTGATTTTTTTATTCATGGCTATATTTCAATTTTAGTTTTCAAATTCTTTAATATAGTCCCCTTTAAAAAATTTAACAGCTAATGTTTGCAGCAGATTTACGAACATAAGTGACCATCTCGATGAGTGCTTCTCATAATTTTCTTTGCAAACCAACTGATATCAGATAAACCTAAGTGATTAATTAAAAGCAGGTCCTGAGAGGCTGTTACAGACTGGAGAAGACTAAGGAGAAATAATGAAATGCAGTTTGGGAACCTGCAACAGAAAAAGACACAAGTAGAAAAATCAGTGAAACTCAAAGTCTGTAAATTGGTTAATAATATTGTGCCAATGGTGATTTTCTAATACTAAAAATTATACTGAGTTTATGCAAAAATGTTAGTACTAGAAGAATTAGGATGAGGGAAATAATGGGACTCTATACAATTTTTATTAGTTTTGCATGTGTCAAATTAGTTCAAATATAAAAGTTTATTTTTAATAAAACCAGGTTCCTTTGCTCTATTCTAGAGCTACGAAATCAGAATCTCTACTGGGGAGGCCAGGAACATACATATTCAATGCATTTCCTGGACAAACATTTTGCACACTAAGGTTGAAGAACAACCCGGAACACAGCTAGCTTCTCCTGAATGGATCTTACTCTAATCCTGCCTCCAAAGTAGAGAGGGAGAGTGGGCAGTTACAGAAAGAATGGCTACTCCAGCAACATAGTTCAGTTCTGTACACTGCAGAATATGTACATAGTTGGATCTGCATTGCAGAATGTGTATAATCCTGCCATCTTAATGTGTGTTTGTCCACCTGTCACCTCCCCTTTACTGGTGCCATATTCTAAAGCAATCTTATGTGTCTTTGGACTAAAGATTTTAGCTTGTCAGAATCTACTTGACATTGTGTTAACTTACATAAAATCCTGCTTGCAATTTTATATGGAGGTGAAATATGCTATAGGGTATGATATTGAAGCTCTAAAATATACTTCTGTTAGATTCCACATTATAGGAAGCCGGCACATTGAAAAGAAATGTTGGATTTTTTGAAGCTGGATCCAAATCAATAACATGTCTAATGCTTAACACTGCTGATATGTCAGTCATTTGCCAGAATGGTGTGCCATTCATACCGTTAAATGAACATTTTCATTTCCCAGAGGAGTGATCTGCTGTCCATCCGTATAATATGGAGCATTGTTCCCAGGCTATTTACATCAGCATTGCTCCCTTACAATGGGTCTGTTACATTGGTTTACATAAATTGAAGGATGCTTTTAAATAAACCAGAAGAGAAAAAATCAACATGCTGCTTGTGATTAATCAGAGAGATTGTATGACAATGAGAAGATGCATCAGAATATAAGAGGAATATTATGGACACCAACTTTAATAATGTAGAGTATACATTTAAACAGCTTTATTTGGAAAAGATCCATATTGACTAAATGTATCAAAAGGGTGATTTAGAGGAGTCTTTCTTGTGTATTATGATTATGTGACTAGAAGCAGGAAACAGTATTTGTAGTTTCAATCATCTAATGAGGTCTGTCCTAAAATGTAGATTTTTTTAGTGTGCTCTGTGGAGATATGTTTATATGAATTTTTATGAGCTTTAACGGGTAGGTTGAGAAGCTAGTTTGTTTTTCTTTTCAAATCAAGGATATTGAGTAAATTTTGCATATATTATTTTCCTTTTTCATGCAATAAATATCTTAAAGACAAATCTATAAATAGAAAGGAATGGATCTTCCCCATTCTTTCCAAATTCATTCACTGCTGCAGAATACAAACCCAATTCATAACAAGTGAAAAATACTCTGAGAAATGTTCTGAAATCAAATTTCTCCAAAGAAAAAGAGAAAAATACTTTCATGGATTCAATCATTCCCATGTGCATATTAAATATGGAGATACCAAGAAATGGGTTCCTTATTATTACTTTTTTAAATTCACCAAGTATCAGTTCACTAAATGAAACAAACATGAGTAAGGGTTTGTGTGCGTATATGGACACACCCAATGCAAACACACACAAGTGAGCATCCTAGAGTGAAAGATTTAACAAATCCTCATTATTCAGGTAGTTAAAGAGCAGGCTAAATAGCAGCCTTGACATGCTGTAAATCCTCAAGGCTGACAGAGACGTGGTTATGACAGCTTTCACATTATCTTATTGCAGAATCGAGGTAGTAGTCACAGCTGGCTCATATGTCAAAATGTGTCAGGACTTAAATGGTAAAACAGGAGTGCAACAGCAATTGGCTTTTCAATCAATAACACAATCAATATATTTCACAGATATTTTCCCATATCTAAATTACTCTGCAAAGATGAGGGAGCCCAAGTGAGTGTTTATAAATCAATAAAACACACAGCTAAAGGACATCTGCTCCTGTTCTTTTACTTCAAGGTGCTGTTTGCCTTTTCTTTCCAACCCTCTTCTTATTTAAGAATGTACTTTTGAGGACAAACAGCCCTCTTGTGCACACAAATCAGCTTACTGCTGCATTTTGTGCCCATGATGTTTTTTAATAATTCTGTACTTGAGCATTCAACTAAGTGGAAGGACAGCTTTTCTTAGCTTAGAATGCTCTGACTGTTAGAATTAATGAAGCAACTTTCAAATTTCAAGTAATATATGCTACATAAACTCAAATAAATAATATCAAAGTATAGCATCCAGCCTTGCAAGTTGAAATAATAACCCAAGGCATTATTTTTTTCCTCACATGGAACAATATTTGTACTGAAAATTATATATTGAATTTGTGCAGATATGTCACAAATGAGAAAAAAGCTGTCCTCTACAAATCTATCTCCTTTGCAGGAGCAAGGAGGGGCAAAAAAAGAGAAAAATACTATAATTTAATGCAAAACTCTAATACTGACATATAATTTTATTTCCATCCTGCATATCAAAATGAGGTGAAGTATGAAGCATAGTTTAACAAAAGCTGCCGTATTTTGAGTTAAAGCTGCCATATTCTATCAGTGGCCTCTATAATACAAGGTGATATTATGTTTCATACTCTGTCAGTGCATCTTTAAAAACAGAAGGCCATATTGTGTTGCAAGTGGAATGCAAATGAAATACATCAATCCATACACTTTTCCTAAGCTTGTGTTGCTGGGGGAAACACTTTCCAAGAAGCTTACACTAAAGCACAAGCAATTGAAGGGTCATGGTAAGGACATCACTTCCATTTGAATTTGGGACATGATTAAAAAATGGGGCACCAAAATGGAAGATACTCCTCCTTATTCAAAGCTCATTTTTTTGCCAATGCTTTTTCTGTAAATTTATAGCTAAGGATATTTACTTCTTATTCCAATAACTAGAGTGATTGTTTTGCCTATCAAGTTGGCAATGCCTTATAAATATAGATAGAATTTCATTCCTATGGTTAGTGATATCTTCTGACAACTAATTATCCTCACCCTAGTAATTAGTTAATTAGAATGTAATTTCCTTTGTCATGTCCCACCCTTTTTTCCAGCCTCATCTCCCACTAACCCTGTCTTTATACCTTATAGATCAGCTAAGTTACTCCATTCCCTGAAAGTGCCTTGCGCTGTCAGAATTTCATGCCTTTTCAACCTGGTAAAATTTGTTCAACTTGTGAACCTATTGAATTTGTCACCGTTGCAAGTCCCATTTGAAGTCCAACCATTTTGGGAAGCCTAACTCAACCCCTAACTAGAATTAGGTGCTCTTTCTTCTAAACTTGCAGATCATCTTTCTTATGATTCTATGAGATACTCAAGTGCTGCCTTCTTTTGTAATTATTTATTAATGATTCCTTCCCTAAGAATACAATATAAAACTCTCTGATGTTTGGGACTTGCCTTGGTCATTTTTTGATTCTCTACTACTGAATAAATATTGAATCATTTATTTTCATTGAAGAGAGAATGTTTTTAAGGTATCTAAAATCATTTATAGAAAATAATAAAATGAACTTTAAGCTCCTAGAGAAAGTTCAGTCTCATTAATTTCATTCACATAACAATATTCATGAGCACCTCCTTTATGACAGGCACAGGACATAGCATTAGACAAAAGAGACAGAAATCCCTTCCTTCATTTTACTTACACCTTGGCAGTAATCAAATATTGTGAGTTAAAACTATAATGGATATCATTTTTATATAAAATTCAAAAGATTTAAAACAAATTTTAAGACCACACACAATATATTGTCACAATTCTCTCAGGAGTCTGTCCCATAAGATATTTGGCACATTTTTTTTTTAAACGTCTTTATTGGAGTATAATTGCTTTACAATTGTGTGTTAGTTTCTGCTGTATAACAAAGTGAATCAGGTACACATATACATATATCCCCATATCTCTTCCCTCTTGTGTCTCCCTCCCTCCCACCCTCCCTATCACACACCTCTAGGTGGACATAAAGCACCAAGCTGATCTCCCTGTGCTATGCGGCTGCTTCCTGCTGGCTATCTATTTTATGTTTGGTAGTGTATATATGTCCATGCCACTCTCTCACTTTGTCCCAGCTTACACTTCCTCCTCCCTGTGTCTTCAAGTCCATTCTCTACATCTGCATCTTTGATCCTATCCTGCCCCTAGGTTCTTCAGAACCATTTTTTTTTTTTTTTTTAGATTCCCTATATATGTGTTAGCATACGGTATTTTTCTCTTTCTGACTTACTTCACTCTGTATGACAGACCCTAGGTCCATCCACCTCACTACAAATAACTCAATTTCATTTCTTT
>NC_041226.1:46413560-46420307 GCF_002837175.3 Physeter macrocephalus | reverse complement strand
TTTTCTCAGGGTATATGCCCAGTAGTGGGTTTGCTGGGTCATATGGTAGTTCTATTTGTAGTTTTTTAAGGAACCTTCATACTGTTCTCCATAGGGGTTGTATCAGTTTACATTCCCACCAACAGTCCAAGAGGGTTCCCTTTTCTCCACACCCTCTCCAGCATTTATTGTTTCTAGATTTTTTGATGATGGCCATTCTGACTGGTATGAGGTGATACCTCATTGTAGTTTTGATTTGCATTTCTCTAATGATTGATGATGTTGAGAATTCTTTCATGTGTTTGTTGGCAATCTGTATATCTTCTTTGGAGAAATGTCTATTTAGGTCTCCTGCCCCTTTTTGGATTGGGTTCTTTGCTTTTTGATATTGAGTTGTATGAGCTGCTTGTAAATTTTGGAGGTTAACCTTTGTCAGTTGCTTCATTTGCAAATATTTTCTCCCATTCTGAGGGTTGTCTTTTCATCTTATTTATGGTTTCCTTTGCTGTGCAAAAGCTTTTAAGTTTGATTAGGTCCCATTTGTTTATTTTTGTTTTTATTTCCATTTCTCTAGGAGGTGGGTCAAAAAGGATCTTGCTGTGATTTATGTCATAGAGTGTTCTGCCTATGTTTTCCTCTAAGAGTTTGATAGTGTCTGGCCTTACATTTAGGTCTTTAATCCATTTTGAGTTTATTTTTGTGTATGGTGTTAGGGAGTGTTCTAATTTCATTCTTTTACATGTGGCTGTCCAGTTTTTCCAGCATCACTTATTGAAAAGGCTGTCTTTTCTTGATTGTATATTCTTGCCTCCTTTATTAAAAATAAGGTGACCATATGTGCATGGGTTTATCTCTGGGCTTTCTATCCTGTTCCACTGATCTATATTTCTGTTTTTTGAGGCACATACTTACACTAAAAATATTAGTCCTTGTTTATCTGAAATTCAAATTTAACTAGGTGTTCTGTATTTTTTCTGGGAACCTTAACTTAAATGCTATTTAATAGGTTAGTAATAAATGAATTTAATATATTAAGCTTTATCCAGGACCAGATGGCTTCATAGGTGAATTCTATCAAACATTTAGAGAAGAGCTAACACTTATCCTTCTCAAACATTCCAAAAAATTGCAGAGGAAGGAATGATTCTAAACTCATTCTAAAATGCCAGCATTTTCTGATACCAAAACCAGACAAAAAATATCACACACAAAAATGAAATTACAAGCCAATGTCACTGATGAACATATATGCAAAAATACTAAACAAAATATTTGCAAACCAAATTGAAAACACATTAAAATGATCATACACCATGAGCAAATGGGATGAAACCCAGACATGCAAGCATGGTTCAAACTCCATAAATCAATCAATGTGATAAACCACAGTAACAAATTGAAGAGTAAAAATTATATGATCATCTCACTAGATGCAGAAAAAGATTTTGATAAAATTCAACATCCATTTATGATAAATGGATTCTGGATAAACTATCCAGAATGTGGGTATAGATGGAATAGATCTCAACATAATAAATGCCATATATGACAAGCCCACATTTAATGCCATTCTCAAGGGTGAAAAGCTGAAAACATCTCCTCTAAGAACAGGAACAAGACAAGCATGCCCACTTCTGTCACTTTTATTCAACATAGTATTGGAAGTCCTAGCCACAGCACTCAGACAATAAAAAGAAATAAAAGGAATCCAAATGGGAAAGGAAGAAGTAAACTGTCACTGTTTGCAGATTACATGATGCTATACATAGAAAATCCTAAAGACAGCAACAGAAAACTTAGAGCTCATCAATGAATTTGGTAAAGTATCAGGATACAAAATTAATATACATAAATCTGTTGTATTTCCATAACTAACAACAAAATATCAGAAAGAAAAATTAAGGAAACAATTCCATTTACAATTGCATCAAAAAGAGTAAAATACGTAGGAATAAATCTAACTAAGGAGGTGAAAGACCTCTACTCAAAACTATTATAAGTCACTGATGAAAGAAACTGAAGATGACACAAACAGATGGAAAGATACAGTGTGTTCATGGACTGGAAGAACTAATATTGTTAAAATGACTATACAACCTAAGGCAATCTTCAGATTCAATGCAATTCCAATGAAAATACATTATTCACAAAACTAGAACATAAAATTTTTTAGATTTGTAAGGAACCACAAAAAAAAAAAAAAAAAACCCGAATAGCCAAAACAATATTGAGAAAGAAGAACAGAACTGGATGTATCAGGCTCCCTGACTTCAGACTATACTATAAATCTACAATAGTCAAAACAGTATGGAACTGGCACAAAAGCAGACATATAGATCAATGGAACAGGATAGAAAACCCAGAAATAAACCCATGCACTTATGGTAAACAACCCAATTAAAAAATGGACTAAAGACCTGAGTAGACATTTTTCCAAAGAAGACATACGGGTGATCAACAGACACCTGAAAAGATGTTCAATGTGGCTAATCATGAAAGAAATGCAAGTCAAAACCACATGAGATATCACCTCACGTCTGTCAGAGTGGCTATCATCAAAAAGACCACAAATAACAAATGTTGTCAAGGATGTGGAGAAAAAGGAACACTTGTACACTGTTGATGGGAATGTAGATTGGTGCAGGCACTATGGAAAACAGTATGGAGTTTCCTTAAAGAACTAAAAATAGAACTACTATATGATCCACTCCTGGGATTATATCTGAAGAAAACAAAACACTAATTAGAAAAAATAAATGCCCCCCATGTTCATAGCAGCATTATTTACAATAGCCAAGATATGGAAGCAATCTAAATGTCCATCAACAGATGAATGAATAAAGAAGATAAATGAATAAAGAATGAATAAAGAAGAATGTGTGGTATATATACACACACACACACACACACAATGTGTGTGTATGTATATATATACCATTGTGTATATATATATACCACACACAAAGTTGTGGTATATGTGTATATATATATATATATACACACACACACACAATAGAATACTACTCACTCATGAAAAGAATGAAATTTTGCCACTTGTGACAGCCTGGATAGACCTAGAGTCTGTTATGCTAATTGAAATAAGCCAGACAGAAAAAGACAAATAGTGTATGTTATCATTCATTTGTGGAATCTATAAACCAAAATGAATGAATATAACAAAACAGAAACACAGGTACAGAGAACAAACTAGTGGTTACCAGTGGAAAGAGAGAAGGAGGGAGGGACAAGATAGGGACAGAGGATTAAGAGGTACAAACTATTATGTATAAAATGAACGTTACAAGGACATTATTATACAGCACAGGAAATATAGCCAATATTTTATAATAACTTCAAATGGAGTATAATCTATAAAATTTTGAATCACTATGTTGTATGCCTAAAACTAACATATTGTAAATCAACTGTACCTCAATAAAATATTTTACAATAAGAAAATTAAGCTTTATCCATATACTATTAAGGCAGATGTTAAAAAGCTGTTTCAATGACAGAGAAAATAAAACTAAGTGAAAATAAAATTTTTAATAACATGTAGAGCATAAGATTAGTTTTATTATATATATATACATATATATATTTGACATATATATGTAAATACATGAAAACACCTAAGAATTTTTTGAAAATATATATTAATTATTATTTATTTATTTTTGGCTGTGTTGGGTCTCCGTTTCTGTGCGAGGGCTTTCTCTAGTTGTGGTAAGCGGGGGCCACTCTTCATCATTAATATATTAATTAATTAAAAAAAAGAAGAGTAGCTCCTGCTCGCCACAACTAGAGGAAACCTGCATGCAGCAACGAAGACGCAACACAGCCAAAAATAAAATATAAATAAATAAATTTATTTTAAAAAAGTATAAAAAAAAATAATGGAACTCCTTAGCTTTTATTCCTGATGGTCAGCCTTAACTGGTCTTCCACTTTGAGACCATATTTAGGGACAATATTTATTCTCTTTACTTTTCGATGTAAAGACCTATCAAATCAAGCTAAAGGAATATTAATTTTTCCACAAAAGCAGTGTTTATCTTTATGGAGATCTAGGATGGGTTAACTTAGGGCTTGGTGTAGAACAGAAACATTAAAAGAAAATTCTGAATATTATTATTGTTATTTTAAAAATTTCATTATAGGCAGGAAATGTGTTGTTGAATATTTGTTTCCAAAATAAAATTTGCAATAAACAATTTATATACAAATTTATATACTTTAAATAAAATTGAAAATTACTTCTTCCAGATAAGTCAGTGACCTTATATCGTGCTCAGGTTTGACTAATCACTGGCAGCAACAACAACAGCAGCAAAAACTAATCTTAATAGAGTACTATGTCCCAGACACTTTCTATATTCAGTCTGAAATCAAATATAACCTCAGTTTAGATGATTATCTCTATGGATGGAATCTATTTATATACTTTTGCATTCTATTAAATATATATTTGCAAAAATGGAGACAGCAAACAGCATTTAGAATTTGTGTTCAGGAATGAGGGCTTTGAAAATGTTATAATGTCTTCAGCCAAAATATAAGATGGAAACATAATGAGGCAGAATGTAACTTAACAGTAGGTAGTAGTCCTTGCTTGCCTGCAGGAGAAGAAATAACGGGAGAAAATTTCTCCTTAAGGCTCTTGGAATTGCATGCAGAAATAATGCTTATAAAATTGTCTATAAACTTTACTTTCCCTGAAACTCCTCCCAAATGTTCAAATGATTAGCCTCCAAATTCCACCCCACCCATCTTTGTTTGCTTACTTGTTGTGGTAACAAATACCTTTAAAGCTAATGAGGTAAATCTGAGGATGGATATTAAATTAGTCCAGGATGAAGGCTCACGCCCTCAGGTCAGCTGTAGAGCAATTTAGGCGTGGACAAGCTTTGAATTAATCTTGAAGAAAGCAGGCAGAGTAGTAAGTCTTGGACTGCTCTTGAAGACATCGACAAATGAGAAGATCTATAAGTTTTTAAAACATACTGAGGACTCAATTTGGTATCTCATTATCAGAAAACTCAATACAAAGTGAAACAGTTCAGAAGGCTCAAAAATCTTAATTGATAATGAAAAAGAAGAAAGGTGATTGACGAAGGGTAGATTCAATTTGATTCAAAGGCAAAGAAAACATGAAAGTTGTAAGTAGCAACAAAGCAGAATTGTTTTGTTGACAGTCATGCAAATAAGCATTGACCCATATGCTCAGTGCCTAAAATAAATTTAGTGTACTTTGTTCACATTTCCTGTCAGCTTGGGTTTTATAACAAGTTACATTTTGTTGGAACTCAGAATACTTGTTGCAGGAAGGAGCTTGTCTTCTTTTAACCTGCTGATTACTAGAACACTAAAAGAGTATGGTTGAATGGAAGGCTGAAGCAATGGCATTTGTAATTTAATTTGGGTCAATGAACATTTGAGAAACCAAATATAACTTTCATGGTCTAATAATTCTTGAAAACTCTTTGAAAAGCTGGTTTAACATTCTTGTTGCATACACTTGGAAACATAAATCTTTAAAAAATATTTTAATTATGTAATTTGTCAAATATATATAAAGGTACTGAGGCACTTATTTACCCACCATATAGATTAATAGTTTGTCATCTTTTTCAGAATTTAGGTTTTTAAGAAGTAAATATTAGAGATGCCTTTGAAGTGATCTTTTCTATTTTATTTGCATCATCCATGCCTAAAAGAAAACAAATATCCTGAATTAGATGTGCATTATTCCCCTGAATATGTTAAATTATTACTGTAAAATTACATATTCTTATATAAAACATATCAATTTTTTACATTTTTATTTTTATAATTATATCAAACTATATCACTTGTAACTTGATTTTATCACCCCAAAAATGTACTAGAGATTCATCACATTGATTTTTGTAGAACTGGTATGTTACATTTGCTGCTTAATATTCCAAAGATTATACAATTTATCCATCCATTCTATCATTGAGTGACATTTAAAGTTGTTTAATTAACTTGCTAAAAAATGCCACAATCAATTCTTTTGCACAAGTCTCTTTGTACATTTGTGAGTGTTCTCTGGAATATATAACTAACAATGAAATTGCTAAATTTATGTGCATTTTCAATTTTACTAGATATTACTAAAATATCTTGTTATGAAATCTTACATATGCTGTTTGCAAAATCAGTCTTTCTGAATGTTCTAAAAAGTTATTTCTCTTTATTTTTAAACTTGTTCTATGTATTTGTACTTCTTTACTCGTCAGTAAGTTATATTTGTACACTGATTCTTATAGGAGTGTTATGTAACATTTTTTTTTCTATAAATGAAGTACCAATTGTCCCACTACAATTTATTGAATAGTACATCATTTCCTTACAGAGTAGAAATCCCACTTTGTCATATAACAACCATACATAATATGTATATATAAAACATATATGTACATATGAAATACATATATGCATTTATATGTGTGTACATGTATATACATGCATATGAATATTTAAAATTTTCTACCAATTTATTTGTTTTTCCTGTATCAATATCTTTAAACTATTGTAGTTTTATAATTTGTCTGGACAGCTAGAAGATGGAATCCCAATTGTACTACTACTTTCTTTCCTCCTCCTCCTTTTCCCCCTTCTCTTTCACATTTCTTGTACTCTTCCTTCTTTCTTTTCTTTTTATTTTCCTTTTTAAAATTTATTCATTTTATTTACTTATTTTTGTCTGCATTGGGTCTTCGTTGCTACGGGCGGGCTTCTCAT
>NC_041226.1:46392168-46413338 GCF_002837175.3 Physeter macrocephalus | reverse complement strand
GGTATGCGGGCCTCCCTCTGCTGCGGCCTCTCCCGTTGCAGAGCACAGGCTCCGGACTCGCAGGCCCAGCGGCCATGGCTCACGGGCCCAGCCGCTACGCTGCATGTGGGATCTTCCCAGACCGGGGCGCGAACCCGGTTCCCCTGCATCGGCAGACGGACGCGCAACCACTGCGCCACCAGGGAAGCCCCCCTTCTTTCTTTTCTTTATTTCCTCCACCTTCTTTTTTCTCCTCTCCTCTCCTTTACTTCACCTCTCTTCCTCCCATTCCTTCTCTGCTACCTCTTCCTTTTCTCTCCTCTCTCAAAATTATCATGCCCATTCTTCATCATATGAATTTTGGAATCAACTTAACTTATCAGATCTTTTTGGGATTTTGTTGACAGGTCTGGAAGGACTTAACTCTTTAAGTAAATCTTTCTATTTAATCTTTCTTTATAAAATGTCTCTGCCCTTATATAAGTGTATTTGCATGTTTTTAAAAGTCATACATTTTTTATTTTGTAGTCTTGCATATTATTATTGGATCTATCCCAAAATACAAGTGTTTTATTATTAATATTAATATTTTGGTTATTGAAATTCAGGTGTTTTTTATTACATACTCTAATTGTTTTTGTAGAACTATAAGAATGTTATCATTTTTATATATTGAGCTTGTCTAGAATAATTTTGAATTTTTACTAGTTCTAGTCGATTAAATGTCCTTTGCATAGTTTCTCTGGATATGTTTAATAAATAATGAAAATTTGTTACCTCCTTTATAGTTCTTAAATGTCATATTTTTCTTGATTTATTGTATTGCTTAGATCTTCAAATACAATGTTGACTAAAAAATGATGATAGTAGACATCCATCCTGATTTTAAAGATAATAAGCATAAACTTTCACAATTAATAATGCTATTTGCTATACAGTTTGGTAGGTACCATTTTCCTGTTGGAGAATACTGCATTGATTAGTGGTTTTATGTCTGTGTAATTGCATATGGGTTTTACTTTTTTGGTATTTATTGAGATAATAATGATTTTTTAAATTATCAATTTGATAAAAATTGATAAAACTACGTTTACTAAATATAACATTTTTAAAGAAACAATTTTTGCTTTTGTCAATTAAAAATTATGTTGTTAGGTTCATTGAATTAGTATTTATTTACTTACTTATATCTATATTTTGAGTTCTTAATTTTCATGCTTTCCTTCTTAATTGTGGTAATAATGTCACACTAATCTCAACATTACTTTCAGAGTATGCTTTCTTCTTTTTCTAGTCTTTGTAAATTTATTTATGCAATAGGGGTTGTATATGCATTGAAACAATCACATTAAAATGGTAACAATTTCCAGTAGTGGAAAGGTACATAAAGGTCAGAGTACCTTCAGAATATCCTTGCAATTACTTATTTGCTAAATCCAACACCTATCTAGTAAGAACTATTAGGTAGTAAGTAATACTTCAAAAAAGTATAGTATTGGATCATCTAACAGCTTATAACTATATATGTTTTATTATTCTCTAAATGTCATAGGCATATGAAGAAGAATTTCACAAATCATTATTTATAATAAGCAAGTATCCTAGAAAGCTACATCAAATGTTTCAGTTCATGTCTAAAAGTGTTCACTTTCTTCTGTGTGAAGAGTAGGCTATTTTACTGTTTAGATGGCAAATAACTAAGTTTTATGCCTATGAATAAGAGACTAAGTGAAAGTATTCTTTTCCTCTAAGCAGTTTGTGACTATTTTAAAATTCTCAACAAGTCCAAATATCATTTGACACCCACAGAAGTTAAAAACATAATATTAGGGAGGCTAGAAAATTCTACAATAATCTTAAGCAATGCTTTCTTTTTTTTAAAGCCATTCCTCTTAGACAATACTGGAAATTGGAGGAGTGAGTTAAAGGGTCAGGTAGCAGATTTGTGCCAATGTAGACATCTCAATTGTTTCAATCAAACCATGATTTAGTACTTATGAAAATATTTAAATACAGAAAGAGATAAAAATTGCTTCAAAAGAAATATATATGTATATATACATATATATATTTGATACATATAAGATACATATATATGATATATGTGTATATCATCTTCATAAAATATCTATGAAAGGAAACATTCCCAAATTTTAATCCAGAGTTGAACAATGAAACTTAAAATATTAAATCTTCATTAAATCATTGCTGGTGATATTGTCAGAAGTAAACATTTCTATGGTCTAAAATATATTTTAAAATGTGTATATTTTTAAATTTATGGAGCTATAGTTTGAAAAATTATGTTTGATATGATGGACTCAAGACCCTATAAGATGCTTAAAAATATATATTAACATACTCTGTTTACTTGGGAATGAAATTGACCCAATACACTTTACAGTGATTTTTTAATACAGTGAAATGAAAACATAAATAATGCTTGGGTTAATTAGAAAATTTTGTGAATTAGAGTACCCATTTTAGTGAAAGATGAACTTATTTTTGCTATATGGTATATATGTCTCAGAAAATTTTGTCCTAATGATTAAGACTCATTATTACTCAGGAAAGCTGGATACCTGAGAGATGATTGGGATAATTAGTGAAAGGTTGAGCTAGGAGATGATTAATTTGTTTAATAAGACTTTTGTCCTTTTTTTCTAAGTTTTTGCAAGTATATTGATTACCTTTTATATTTTCAAGACAGTTCATGACCTAAAATTTTTCAGACTCTGTGAGTTCTAATATTGACTCTATCATTGATTTCATTTGTCATTGATCTTCCAAGGATAAATCATTAACCCTATCTAGTAAGACAAAAAAATGCTCAGTCTTTCACATGCTGAGTGAATGCACTAGTTTTAAAAGGAATTCCCTGGGTGATACCCAATACAAACAGTTGCCCTTTTGCTCATCCAGTGTTTGGCTGAGTGTTTCCTCATAAAAAGAGACAGTGGGGACTTTATATGGTTGCCCCTTTTGTCATCAGCTTTCGTATTAGAGCAAAAGAGGACATTTTGGCTTTAGGCTCTCGGATTATTTAATGGAAATCAAAAATATAATCTCTCATTTAGATTATTTTTAAACTACAGGCAAACTGATGACCTTAGTAGGGTTTAGTGAAATATATGTAACGGGTTTTTTTGTTTGTTTTAATGAGACTTTAATTAGTTAGGCTGGATTCATAACGTCTCAATTTGTTTCAAAGATGTCCAATACAATCTCAAGGAAATATCTCAAGAGGAACCATTTCATTCACATTAATATTGATGACCTTAGTAGGGTTTAGTGAAATATATGTAACGGGTTTTTTTGTTTGTTTTTGTTTGTTTTAATGAGACTTTAATTAGTTAGGCTGGATTCATAACTTCTCAATTTGTTTCAAAGATGTCCAATACAATCTCAAGGAAATATCTCAAGAGGAACCATTTCATTCACATTAATATAGGTTTTCCCACTCCCCAAACTATTTCTCTTTTTAAACTTAAGGTAGGATAATGGTTATAGATTGCAAAATAATTAAAAAATATATTAATCAATAATTATTATTACTCATTTGCTTTTTATAATTTGAGGTGATACATTTAATTTAGAAAATGCTGAACACAGCTATATATAATAGAGTCACTTGCTGAAGTGTAAAGCATATAATTAATATGGTAACAGTAAAAGCAATTTGCTGTTTTCTTTTTCTCTAACTCACTTTCAACAATATAGGCTGAGAAAAAAAAACAAAAACAAAATAAACCAATATAGGCTGTTCTGGGATTCACAGGGTTAGTTATCCTTGTGATAAAAAGGGTGCTAAAATTTTGACTTTGACCATGAAATTTCTTCCACTCTTCTAAAGAAACATCATGAACCTGTAAAGGGATTTTAACAACGTGTCTTTCAAAGTCAAACAATGCAATTCTTATACAGAGGGGGATGCATTGACTGGTAATGAGGTGTGAGAAGTTTGAAATAGCTTGGTGTGGGATCAAGGTTAATATAATTATGGACCACAAACCCCAAGAAATCATTCATTCTCTTACATCTGAACTACCAGCCTGCAATAAAAGGTGGTCTTTCAGTCTTCAGTGCACTGATTTAAAATGATCTATTGATCTGGACCAAAGAAAGACGAATATACTAAGGGACCGAGGCCGCCTCCAAGTGATAATGAGCAGACCGGAGGAATGTAGCTGTGGGATCGGGAATCTTCTTTCCACAAAAGACTATGGGAAAAGCTGGGACTTTAAAGAACAATGATGAAGATTCGGAGAGGAATGTCATTCTTGTGGTCCCTGAGAAAATGCATTAAAAGAATGTCAAGAACTACAGAGGAGAATCATACAAGTGAATAAAAGATGAGATCTTTGCAGTTGCGCACTGAAGCAGGTGCCAAAGAGAATCACACAACTTTGGGAATTGTGGAAACTTTACTTGTTTCTAAAGGTTTTTTTTTTTTTTTTTTTTTTTTTTTTTAATACCCAGCGCAAATGAAAATGTTGCAAGAAAAAAGGCTAATCAAATCTTTCAATCATGGACATTTTCATGTGTGTTTGGATCAAAAGCAATAATATTGAGATAAGTGTTTCTCTGGTCTATATGTACCTTCTCATTTTTGATTACTCATGGACACAGATATGAACTCTCATGCTTTATAGATAATTTCTTTTCAATAATTATGTATTAGAAAATAGTGCCTACAATTTTTTTTTTGCATTATAAACAAGTTACCTTTAAAAAGTAGATGTCTAAGTTTCAGAAGGCCTTTGTGTTTGAGGCAGAAAATGCATTTGATAGTATAATTTAAAATGATTCTCTTTGCCTTATACATTCTGCTATTTCAGTTACACGTACGTTTGGGTTTAATTCATTTTGTCTCTATCACTCTCTTCTGCGAGAATATCCTTAAGTTATAGAGGACAAATTATTTTAACACATTCTCTTCCCTCCAGCATACTTAAAAACAAAAAACACACAATAATATTTGTTCTACTTAAACATCAGTGTAGATATTATGTAAACATTTAGGTCAGGATTAATTACATTTATGAGGATAGTTAGACACTTTTTTCCTCACTGCTACTATTAACCCCTTCTGGGATTTTGCAAGGATAGGAACTGAGTTGTGTGTGACTCAGGTCCTGTTCCTGAGAAAACTCCCAACGAATATGCTCTCAGCTTGACCCTCAAGGCTGTAATTGGAAATGGGGAAAGAAATAATCACAATTTTGAAGGAGCATGTATAATATGGTAGGAAGTACATGGCCCTAGACTCAGGAAACTTGAGTGTAAATCTTGGCTTTGTCAAATAATTAGCTAAGGTTTCTTTCTGACTTCTCTAAATCTCTTCCATGCCAAAGGGGCATAATACGATCAACCTGAAGGTATTTTTGTGGCCTTTTATTGTCTATATATTCAGTTTTATATTTATTAAATAAATATGTATATATGTCTATATATATCATATATATTATAATAGATAAATTATGTATATATACATATATGTATATATTCATCTATACACACCTACACGCAAAGTCATGCAGCAAAAACAGCAATCGAACATTCCACACATCCCTATCTCTAGTTCCCTGAGTAAATCACTTTTAACATTTCCTCTTGTTTTTTCAGCTATGCTCCATATTTCCAAGGGATTAGTCTCCAAAATTTACAAACAGCTCAAAATCAAGACAAGAAACAACCCAATCACAAAATGGGCAGAAGACCTAAATAGACATTTCTCCAAAGAAGACATAGAAATGGGCAAGAAGCACATGCAAAGATGCTCATCATCACTAATTATTAGAGAAATACCAATCAAAACTATAATGAGATATCACCTCGCACCAGTCAGAATGGCCATCATCAAAAAATCTACAAACATGGGAATTCCCTGGTGGTCCAGTGGTTAGGACATTGCTTTCATTGCTGGTCGGCCCCAGTTCAATCCCTGGTTGGGGAACTAAGATGCCGCAAGCTACACAGTGTGGCCAAACAAAGAAAAAACAAATCTACAAACAATAAATACTGGAGAAGGTGTGGAGAAAAGGGAACCCTCTTATACTGTTGGTGGGAATGTAAATTGGTATAGCCACTATGGAGAACAGTACGGAGATTCCTTAAAAAAACTAAAAATAGAGCTACCATATGATCCAACAATCCCTGGGTATATATCCAGAGAAAAACATGGTTCGAAAGGATATATGTGCCCCAATGTTCATTGCAGCGCTGTTTACAATAGCCAAGACATGTAAGCAACCTAAATGTCCATCGACAGATGAATGGATAAAGAAGATGTGGTGCACGTATGCAACAGAATATTACTCAGCCATTAAAAAAAATGAAATAATTCCATTTGCAACAACATGGATGGACCTGGAGATTATCATAATAAGTGAAGTAAGTCAGATAGAGAAAGACAAATATCATATGATATTGTTTATATGCAGAATCTAAAAAAAAAAGATACAAATGAACTTATTTACATAACAGACACAGACTCACAGACTTAGAGAATAAACTTATGGTTACCAGGGAGGAAGGATGGGGGTCAGGGATAGATTGGGAGTTTGGGATTGACATGTACCCACTACTATATTTAAAATAGATAACCAACAAGGACCTACTGTATAGTACAGGGAACACTGTTCAATATTCTGTAATAACCTAAATGGGAAAAGAATTTGAAAAAAAATAGATACATGTATATACATAACTGAATCACTTTGCTGTATGGTTGAATCCAACACAACATTGTTAATGACTATGCTCCAATATAAAATAAAAATTTTTTTAAAATTAAAAATTTAAAAATTAAAAAAAATTTAAAAAGTAAACTAATTAACTTCCCTACACCAACTTTTTGTTTTGTGGAATAAGCAAGTGCTTCATTTTATAATTTGATGGTATTCTAAGACATTAATTATTCATCCCTATGATCTTGGGTGGTCTCGGCCTGCAGAGTGTCTTGAAGCAGGATTTCTGTTCCCGGCCAGAGATTGAGATTGGGTCGAGACGATGAAAGCACTGAATCCTAGCCACTAGACCACTGGTCAGTGACAAGGCCCTGGCCCTATGGCTTTGCAGAAAAAGAATTCCCACAAAGACGGAAAGTAGTGAAACAAGTAAAGTATTTATTAGGAGAAGAAAAGCCTACAGTACGTGTGGATAGACACACAGCCAGGCTCAGAGAGAGAGTCGCACCCTCGTGGCAGTTTGAATCACTTTTATGGGACATTTTTTCCAGGTTTCCTTTGGCCCATCATTTTGATTTGCCAGGTTCAAAGTCCGTATTTGGTATGTCTCAGGATCTTCCCATGTGTGCGTGTGTATCTCTTAACCAAGGTGTATTCTACTGAAGAGGCCTATGGGTAGACTTAGCAGCACTTAACATCACTCCACTTTTGACCTCCAAGGAGCCTTTCTGCGCATGTGTTGTCAGGGAGGTCTCCTGACTTTGAGAATGAGAAATATGTGGTCTCTTATCTTCTCTCTGGGCAGGGCCCACCCTTCTCTCTCAATTGTCATGTTATTCTCCTCTCATCTCAGAGTATTGGTCCAGAGGGAACAAACACCAACCATTTGCCCCAGGGGCCCATGTATCTCCTGCCTCACTTATGTGGTACAAAAGAACTGTAAAATCTCTATTAATATAGTAAAATACATAAGATGTTTGTCATTTCCTTGTGTGTCTGTGTGTCTGTATATGATGTTTTTCTTTGCATTTGATGCTCTACAAGGATGTTGACAAGAGCTTGTCTATCTGGCATCTCTCTCACTAGGAAATCCCTTTCCTTCTCTCTTGATTGTATCTTTTGTTTCTTTTTCTTTGTTTACCTTGTATTTTGAAGAAACACATCTTCAAGAAGCTTCTTGAGAAAGTTTATTGGAATTTTAAAATCTTGTTTTGAGATCTTGCTTCTTTAAAAATATTTTTAATATCATATTTAAATATAATTTTTCTATCCTTTCAAAGGACTTTTTTATTTTTATTTTTTTTATTTTTTTTAGCTGCCAGTGTTGCCATTAATGAGTTTAACGCAATTTGATTACTGAGAATTTATATTTTTTTGGTGTTTGATTTTAACCCTCCAAATCCATTCCTTAATAACAGAAGCTTTTTAATTCTTCATTTTTCAGTTGCCATTGTTCCCATATTTCTCAATGCTCTACCTTAATGTGGAGTTTTTCCATTATTTTGTCTAGCTACTCAGTGGTCCTTTCAATTTAGAAAGCTGTGCTTTAGAAAAATTTTTTTTTATTGTTTCTTTGACAATATTCTTCCATCTGGTTTTCCAGCTGTTTCAGGTATTGCTTTCGGTTGGGTCTTGGATGATGCATTTTTACCATTCTTATCATTTTAAGGAAAGTCACAAATTTTCCTTTAAAACTTCTATTGACTTATTCAAAGTATTACTATGATCATAGTCTCTAATTACAAGAGACCCTCCTTGGACACAGAGTATCTTATTTTTTTTCCCTTTTATAGTATCCTCTTCTTGTTTATACTTAAAACATCTATCTTTTTCAAGACTTTATAGTCACTAGAGATTTGTTTTCTTCCTGAATTATATTTTTTTCTTACTTCTTTTTTTGTTTATTTTTGTTTTCATCTTTTATGTTAGAGATTTTCATCAAACGCCTGGTGAGTTTTGCTGACAATTGGTAATGAAAAATACAGAACTAAACAGATGATTGCTAGATCATGCATGCTTGGGACTTTCTGAATGACGGGCTTCTTCACAGGAGAAAAAGGTGGAACAATTCACTGGGAAATTCCTCATGATATATCTGTCAGTCTTTTCTCCTGGAATCTGGCAACTTCCCCCAATGGAATCCTTAGACTCCTGCCTGCATGATACAATATGTGCAGCTTTCATCATCCACCTTTCTGGGGATTGAATATGAAAAAAGAAGTAGGGATCTCCCTATTTCATGTGTACAATTTCTCTCAGTGCCTTTCTATTCAATATCATACCTTACTTTTGTGTTCAACTGTGGCTGGTTTCCCTATATCCTGAGCTTCTCTGGTTTAATTTCTCCAAGATTAATTTTTCCAAGTAGTCATCTTGCTATGCTAGGTAAGGGAGGACACCTGGTGGAGGCTTGTTTACAGATATGTCACCTACTCTTCTGTGTTTGACTCAATCCCTAGTCTCTTCCTTCACAGATACCTGCTGTCTGTGACACCTGGACCTTTCACGGTAGTGCAGTGTAAACCATAACGTGCCTTGTTGCATATGTGCCAACTTTCTTATCTTTGTTGGATTCAGTTGTCATCCATCCATCTATTCTTCTATACTCAATTTTCCAGAATGTTGAAATATCTTGACTTTTTTTGTCTCCTCTTCCATTCTTTTGTATGTTTGTACAGTAATACTTTTTTGTTGATTATTTCACTACCATTTTAGTGAGATTTTATGTGGGAATTAAGATAATTGTTTATTCAGTTTACAATAATTAACCTCAAGAATGCCAGCATTTTTATACTTTATTTTTTTCTTTAAAAATAGGACAATTTGTTTAAAAATTATTTGAGAATATGGGTTGTCAAAATAAATTAATAAAGAGTAGAACTTTTCCAGTTGAGATGGAAACAAGGGAGATAAAACCTAATTGGATTTCATGTTTCTTATCAGCCTTCAAGAAAGTGTCAGCAAATGGAGTCCATACAAATATGATCATACAACATTGGTTAGGGTTCAGTACCAGACTATAGAAACCACTTTATCTAATTCAAGCATACATTTATTGCCAGGAATTCTTTTGGTAGGCTAGAAGAATGGACTCAACATACAGCTCTGATTTCTTGTAATCCCACTACTTCTGCTGTGATTGGGAAAGCACTTACCTCTGTTTAGAAAACTACCAGATTAGGAAACCTCTGCAATAACCTGCACCAGCAAAATAGTCATTTCCCCCAAATTCTCTCTCCCTTCCTAGCTGTGATTCAACTTGATGTTTGGAGCAAATTCATTTCTTTGGTGGAACTTCAATCACATCTGGAATCCAATGGCAGGAAATTCTGAGAAGTACTTTTCAATCTCTTTGGTATCTTCTGGAAAAAGGGAAGGGTGGGTGTTAAGAAAGTTAATTTATTATTTAGCCATCCATGTCTCTATCTAACTACATCTGCAGCAGCTTGCTTTGTTCATACAACAATATAACTTGGATATTTTAGCTCTGCTTAAAAAAATACAAATAATTCCAAGTGATTGAATGAATTCTTCATCCATGCTCATCTCTACCCAGGCTTAAGAGTGGAGAAGTCAGATGCTTGGATCGATTCATGGTTTGGGTTTTGTACGGTGAGTGTAAAAGTAGAACAAGAATGCAGACAATTGAAATGAATAGTTCAGAGACTACAGTCTTTGAAAAGAAAGAACATCCAGAAAACACTAATACTATCCTTATAGTACTTATGGTATTAATCAATTTATTAGATAAAATCCTTACCTGCAATGAGTAAAACCCATTTTAGCTAGTATAAGAAGGAAATAATAAAGTTTATTAGAAAATTCACAGAACTCTTTCAGAGCCAGAAAATCAGACTTGAAGGCTACTCTATCACAAAGACCTAAATTGCACTGAAGAGTGGTATGGCTGAAACAATATTATGTAGATTTAGTCACAGACCCTGCATATAGCATTGCTGATGCTGGGCGGTTTGTGTTATTCTTTAAGATTCATTATTTTACTACAGAAAACTGGCTTCCTCAGCCAACGTACTTAATAGAATGAATTCCAGGCAGCTCCAGTTTCTTCATGGTGCTTCTGAATTAAGAGTATGATGCCTGTGTTTTAGTTTCAAAAGAGTGTGCTTAAATTTGACAAAACATGGAACAACGAGTTAGGAAAAATCCAAATGTCTTCTACAATAGGACTGAAAAGAAGTTATAGGAAATTGAGAGAACTAGTAAAATAGAATGTTGACAACACTGGTTGTGTTATTGGGATTTAATATTTAATTGATACAGCCATTGCAGAAAATGCAAGTATTTTGAATATAGTAGTCACTCAATAAAAGTCTGCAAAATAATTAAAGGATGGTAATGCCTATTAAATACAATAAATATGTATAATAAAAAATAACCTAAAAATGTGCATGAATAAAAAGCAACTATTCCCACATTTAAACTAAGATTTAGAAGTTTTTTATATATTAGCAACACATAACAATTTTAGTAGCAATGGAAAATAAATGGCAAAATGAACTTATTAATAGCTTATTACTGGAATTTTAGTAACTCCAGCAAAATAGTAAAGTATTTTTAAAAATACTTTGGATCAGCTCCAAATTTTCCAAATGTTTGATTTCCTTTGCATGCTAGAGAATTTTAAGTTGTATCACACATATATAAATGATACACAGTGATATAGATAGAAAATAGGTCTTTGAGTATACTTTCTAGAAATTAATATATCAGAAATTATCACTTTTGTTTTAAAAGTTGTAATGAATAACTTTAGTTTAATATGCACTTCAAATTATTAATGTATTTTGGCAAGAAAATAAACTCTCTTTAGAGCAACAATTTTGAGGCAAAACCTGAGTGTCTCTCACTACTTTACTTATTCTGGTAGCAGAGACACTATTAGATAAATTTCATCATGCAAATGTCTCTTTCTAAATAAACAGAACCAACATTTTCTACAAGGATCTGCTTCAAGCAACACTTATTATAACTATCACTTTAGAGCTACTGTTTTTAGAACATTTTTTATGTTATCTCAATAGAAATTGTTTATATTAATGGATTGTCATATATACTTGCTGTTTATTTCATATCTATTTTATTGTAATATTTACAATTTTTTCTAAAGTTATTTTTATTTACTTTGAGATTTTGACTGGATCACATCTTACTTCATAGTAACAAAGGATGAGAGTTAGTAAAAAACAAATTATTGACATATTATTTCCCGTATCATAAAGTTTAAAGAGAGGGATGAAGGTAAATAGAGATAAAAGGGAGTTGGAAATAGAAGAATAATAAAGATGAAAGGGAGGTAGATGAAAAAATTTTAAGAGAGCTGAAATAGGAAAGAGGGGAAAAAAGGTTTGATATAAAAAATGAGATGGAGGCAAGAAGATAGAAAACTGAAGAGAAAATAAATGGACATATTATAAAGTATCTAAGAAAGAAATTACACAGTTTGTTGATAGAGGAGAAAAGGAGTCGTTTTTCTTAAATGTTTGTAAAATAAAAGAAGTCTAATCATGTCTTTAGATGAATAGCGTTGCATGGATCTTATAGGAAGAATATGAGAATATAACTGTCACAGTGAGTCACATCAACTCCAGAGATCCAGCATAGTTTCTTTGATGTTTCTCAGAAAAACATGCTAGTTGCCTTCCACACCCGAACCTCGGGGAGTCTGTGATCCCTAGCTTCCTTTCGGTAACCCACTATAAACTCCATTCATGAATATATCTAAGCCTTTCCTGAACCTATTTATATTTTCAGACTATATAACCTTCTGGGATAATGGCTTGCATATGTTTACTACCAACTGTGTAAAGTACAAAGCATAAATCCCTTTTATCTTTTACCCTACATTGGGCATCCTCTAGTCCTGGTGCAATTTAATTTGGTGAAAGGAATCCATCTTCACCTTTCATGATCTGGCAAAGTTTGAATCCATGCAGTCTTATCTGTAGTTTTATAAAACTGAATGTTCTAACTTTTTACAATATTTTGACATAGAAACAAAGGTTTGCCAGAGCTTTACTTTTAATTAGTTACATGTTTTGAGAGAAATTATCTCATTTTTTTAGGTCCCCAAGTTATCTATAAATCAAAGTGCTTGAGCCTGTTTAAAATTTCTTCCTTCTTCTTACTTGCTTGTACATTACCACCCATTCCACCCCACCCCTAGGAGGGGAAGAAAAAAAAAAAGAATATGTGGAAGAGAGGGAGAAAACTGCATTGTAGATGAGTACATGGTCTTTAGAGTTAAACCACCAGGATTCAAATTCCATTTCCTCCACTTAACTCTATACCCTTAAACAATTTACTTACTTCTCCATACTTTCATTTCTTCATTAGTAAATCAGGGATAATAATAGTTTCAGCTTCATAAGGTTATATTTTTTTACCAAATGTGTGTTGTGTGCATGTGTGTGTTTAACTTAAATCAGCATCTACTATATAAAATCACTACATAAAAGTTGGCACATGTACACACACACGGAGAAAGAGAGACAGAGAGAGCAACACACCTCCATGAACTGGTGCCTTTATGTGGTCATCCTATGTTGACTCTGGCCTTGGCCTTGTGACTTGCTTAAGCCAATGGGACATCAGCAATGAGAAACAAGTCTATTTTGAAAAGTCTTTCTACATGGGGCTTTTGGAATTTTCCTGAGACCACCATGTAAAGAAGTCCAGTCTAGCCTATCTGGAGGCTACATGGAACAAGAAGTCCGGTCATCCCAGCTAGAGCCCAGATCCCAGCTGACCAACAAATTGCCTACAGCCACATGAGTTTGCTCAGGTGAGACCAGCAGAAGGACCACCCAGCCAATCTGTAGAATCATGATAAATAAAGTGGTTGCTCTTTAAAATCAATAAATTTAGGGAGATTAGTTACATAGCCCACAGATATATACAACTGATAGTTTGAGCTCTGATTCTTCTCTATGTGCTAGTTTTGAGGGTTTATGACAGCAACTAAAAATTCACATAAAGCTAAACTAATAAATTCAAATCCCATCCTCTATTATGAGACGTTCACACTGTGTGTACAAATGTGACAAATATATGCAATTGCATTAAATTGAACAGATCAGTGATGTCTAATATAGTGTTCTCTGGGAAACAGACTTGGAGATAGAGACTCCAGGGCAGGAAGTTTATTGGGGAATGTTTTTAGGATTAATACATGTGAGGGAGTCAGGTAAGCAGGGCCGGACAATGGGAGAAGTTAAACCGCAGTGTAGTTGATGCAAGGGTCTCAACATCACACAAGGGCTCTGGAGCTGTGATGGCCCTTCAGCACTGTTCCTTGGTACCACAGCTGTGATTAGTCACTGGTTGAGAACTGCCTTCAGGGAGAGATTTTTAACCTTGGGTGAGGCAGAGGCAATATTTTTTCTTTTTTTCTCCTTTATTTACAAGTAATTTTTAAATTGACATATAATTGACATACAACATTTCATGTTTCAGGTGTATAACAAAATGATTAGATATTTGTACATATTGTGTAATGATCACCACAATAAGTCTAGTTAACATCTCTCACTATACATAGTTACAGTTTGTTTTTCACTATGGTAAGAATTTTTAAGATATGTTCTGTTTCCATGTCTTGGCTATTGTAAACAGCACTGCAATGAACATTGGGGTGCATGTATCATTTCGAACCACGTTTTTCTCCAGATATATGCCCAGGAATGGAATTGCTGGATCATATGGTAGCTCTATTTTTAGTTTTTTGAGGAACCTCCATACTGTTCTCCATAGTGGCTGTACCAATTCCTAAGTGTCCGTAGACAGATGAATGGATAAAGAAGATGTGGTACATATATACAATGGAATATTAATCAGCCATTAAAAAGAATGAAATAATGCAACTTGCAGCAACATGGGTGGACCTGGAGATTATCATACTAAGTGAAGTAAGTTAGACAGACAAAGACAGATCTCATATGATATTGTTTATATGCAGAATCTAAACAAATAAAAGATATGAATGAACTTATTTACAAAGCAGAAACAGACTCACAGACTTAGAGAATAAACTTTTCATTACTGGGGGAATGGTGGGAGGGAGGGATAGATTGGCAGTTTGGGATTGACATGTACACACTGCTATATTTAAAACTGATCATTAACAAGGACCTACTGTAAAAAAATTTAAAAATTTTTTTAAAAAGTTATGTTCTGTTAACAACTTTCAAATATATAATATGGTGTTGTTAACTATAGTCACCATGCTGTACATTACATTTCCAAGACTTATTTTATCAATCTTTTCTTTCATAAAATATGGGTTTTATTAGTCAGCTGCAGTCATAATATTATCATTATAGATTTCCCTTTTTTATTTGTCCCACCAAACACAAAGCAGAGCTATTTGCCAGTTTAATTTTCCTCATGTGGGTCACAACTTTGGTTTGCCAATAAAATCCCCTTTCTCAGCTCCACAGTTGAGAGAGACAGAAACTGACTCTTCCTTCTTAGATGTAGACATCACAAGCCTTGGAATGATACACATGGGATGGTCCAGTTGCAGGCAGGAAGGAGAAGATGTCAAGTTTAAGCAGGGTCCAATGCTTCTGTTCTACCTGATATTGGTACACTGTGTCCAGTGCTCTTGTGAGAGCCATTTTCTAATGATGTACATGTGTTTCTCTACCATCACAGCTAAATGTGTGGCACAACCTATATAAAGGGCCCCGGTGTGACTCAGCTTCCACAACTTCATGTCATTTATATCAGTGCAATGGAGGTCATCATGGATTTTTCACCTGATGAGCCTCTGTGGATACAAAGCTTTGTCCCTGCTGCCATCTTCACATGATATTCCCAGGAAAATTGTTTTTTAATGGGTCTTTTGCTGAGACCAGGTCAGAATGTTTGCATCCCACACATGTAGATTCAATCCTTCAGGGGCTGACTGTCTCACTTTCCTCAACTGAAGATGTACAACAGGTTTCCAAAGATTTCTAATAGGGGGTGGAATGTTTTTGGTCATGGTGGGGGGTGAGGGGGCTTATGGTCATCTCTAGAATGGTCCAGGTCCTAGCTTCAGAATTTTAGGACTTGCAGACAATCTTGATTTCCTGGCTGCCTGGTGCTTCTAAACACCCCGATGCCACATCTATAGGGTACACATCTGAGAAGCTCTCATTTGAATTTTGTCCCCCAGTGATGAAGATCTTCCCTCTCTTGACATCACAACTGGGGGTAATCATGAGCAGCTATGACCATGAAGGACAAAGATATACCATGTTTCTTTCTTGGGCTTCTCTCTAGGCTCCAAGACTGGCAGCAACTTCAAGGTGTCCCCACCAGACTAAATTTCAAAAGAGGAGGTCCTGATAAATTCATTCAGTTGTCTCCAGAACCCACCAAAGCATAGACTAGAAGTCAGTGAGCAATGAGCGAATTAAGAATGAAAATGGTTGAATAGATAGATGAGTGAATGAATACAACCAGATGCCTAGGCCACTGATTGCCATTCTCAAAGCACAGAATTCAGCAGTGAAGACTTCCTGTAGGCAGAAAGCCTCCTGCATCTGTCTCTGTTACAGTCTTATTCCTGTGTAGCAGCCTTGGAATGGGGAGACAGGATTGGGAAAGAAGAGGCTGGTTTCTTTAATTCCATGCTGCAAACCAGAGTCCAAGTATGCCTTCTCTATCCCTTACCACTGTGCTCAGGTCCACTTCCCTAAGAGCCTGGCTTATGGGATAAGAAGCACCTTGATATTTGTAAGGAGAAATCTGGAGAGTACTACATAGAATTCACTAACCATGGTTTGCCACAACATATAACAATATAAAACCTTTGTAGAAATTCCTTCTATGGAAATTTCTGAGAGACTAAGAAAACAACAGACTTAGGAAAATATGCTTTGTATGAAAGCAAAGTGGTTAAGTAGCCATTTAAAATATTGAAAATTTAAAAGACAGATACAAAATTTATTTGAACATATAACTATATATTTGCAATTAGGCAAATTAAATATCTTTAGAAAAATGAGGAGATATAGAAATGATCAGAGCAATCTCTTTGAATTAAGGCCATTGCACTGAAAATTGTTGGTAGGTAGATAAAAAGGGTGAATATGAATCTCTTCCTCCCCTCTATGTTTTAATCTTGGGACAAAAAAAAAAAAACTCAAATAAAAATCATCCACACACTCATTCTTTCCTTCATGCATGTAAGAGAATATGCTTTTTGGATTAAATAGGCCACATTCAACACCCACACAAACCACTAAATAATGATGACTTAACAGATGAGAAGCTGATTTCTTTCAAATAAATTAAGTTTGAAACAAGTAGTCCAGAGCTGGTATGGCAGCCCCTTGCTGTCCTCTAGATTTTTGCTTGGCCATCCTTAGTTATAGCCCTCATTGATTTAAGATGGCTGCTGAAGCATCAGCCATCACATCTGTATCCCAGTTATTAAGATGGAGATAGAAAGGGAGCAAGTGCCCAATGTTTTTGAAGAAATTTTCTTAAGCACTCAACCCTTTAATTTATAACTTATTACCTGGAAATTTGTCACATGGCCAGAGCTAGCTACAAGGAACTTATCCAGTTATATATCTAGCTTAGTGGGCAGGGTCTCTGGATGATTGCTGATTCTTTATCAGATCCAATAGCTCTTTATTTTTTAGTAACTTACTAAACTAAAAGGAAAGTTATCTACCTGATACACACCCAGAAGAGAAGGAATAGAGAGAATGACATAAAAATTCCATTTAGAACAAGTATAGAGTAGAAAACACTGACATCATTAGCTCATCAAAATGATGGGCAGGAGTAATGGGGCTCCATAAACTACGTGTAGAACAGAATCCTCCATTACATTATCTGTCTGTTCTACTTCTGCTTTCTGGAGAAGCTCTCCTGCCATTGACCTCTCTGGTTCCTTGTTTTACCTTCCTGATGGGGAAGGTGAAGGTGGGGGGAGGGTAGTTCTTCCTAGTCCATGGCCCTCCACAGCTATGTCTAATGTAAGAAATGGAAATTGGCATTTCATTGAGTTTGCAAAGATTCTAAAGACCATTTCCTTCCAGGACAGGTTCAAGTACTATTAAAGTTTTAATAATAATAACCGTTGAAGTCCCGGTTTGTGGTTTCTTTTGACTTTCAGATCTGGTAGTTTCTAAGCCTGATTCTGACTTGAGACCATTTAAAAGAATAAGCTTGGGTAAGAAGACAACATACTTCATCTAATCTTTGCCGCTAGCTTGCCTTCCATTGTCTGACAGAGAACTATTAATGGAAGGCCTTTTAAAAAGCATTGGGGCCAGTGATTTATCTCCTGCTAAGGCTGCTTTTTCAGAATAGACTTCTAAATGCTTCAGTTTGAGCACAGAGCAGTTGTCTTTTTTTTTAATCTTGAAAGGTTCCAAAATTTTTAAAAATTTTATTATTATCTTTTAAAAAACTTTATTGAGGAATAATTGGGAATAATTGCCAACTATAATTGTATATTTTTAAATGTACAACTTGATGATTTAAAAAACTTTTTTATTGGGGTATAGTTGTTTTACAATGTTGTGTTAGTTTCTACTGTACAGCATAGTGAAGTAGAGTTCCCTGTAATATAGAGCAGGTTATCATTAGTTATCTATTTTATACATATTAGTGTACATATGTGAAAGGCTCCAGATTTAATGCATTTAGATTGTGGACCACAGAGAGAGAACATGTCTCTAACATCTCTGTCCACTGATAAAACGGGATCTAGTCTGAGTTCATCAATCCTAAAACTTTGTTAAAATCAGCAAGAAGCAGCCAGTGTAGACAGCATTCTAATTTTTCCACATTTTTCCTTAAGGCCATTTAGTTTGCTTTTCTACTGCTTTCCAAGGAAAGGTAGGCAGCAGTTTGACCAAATATTTTAGTATTAAATGATAAATGTTGCCAACTTCCCAGCCTATGATATGGAGGATGTTAAAGCAACCAGATTAAGCCCAAGATGATGTCATTCATGCTAAGCCCCATATCAGCAAACCAGCAATTTCTATGCTCAGCTCTCCCAGGAAAGGAAGGCCTAGGTCAACCAATCAGCACTTGACTGCTCAACACAAGTCATTTGACCTGGCTCCTAAGACTTTTCTTAGCTCCTTATAAGGAAACTATCCCTGCTTTAACCAATCAGCAAATGCGCAGTCTAACTTCCTTGTTCCTGCTGACTTTGGTCTATAAACATGCTTGTACAACTCTTCTGAGCTCCTTTCTATCTGCTAGATTGGATGCTGCCCAATTCAAGAATCGCTGAATCAAGCCAATAACATCTTTCAAGTTTACTCAGATGAATTTTGTTCTTTAACAGGGGCATATTTAATGTTCCAATATTTCAATGTTTCATGCTCATGTAACAAATTCTGTATATATTAGGATTGTGATAGGCTGAGACTAACAGAGCCCAGAAAGTAGTTGCTTAAAAAATACCTGGACTTATTTCTCTCTTTGATAGTCAAGTAGTCCAGGGCTGGGGGACAAGACCCCGATGCCCTCAGGAATCCTGGTCTCTATGTTTATTGTGTATCATTCCAGTGAATAACACTTAAGCATAAGGTCAACTGAAGCCTCAAGGGGGCTGCTCCAATTCTGATCATTATGTCCACATGACAAACCATAAGCAGGAAATTATTCACTGGAACTGACAAATTAGGAAGCCCCCCCTTTTTTGTCCTCTAACTTGAGTCATCTTGCTTAATAATCTTCCTAGTTGTTCCACCTAACACTTAAATATCATTGTTCAAACATAGTCATCTGGTTGGAAAAGCCCCAAGAGGGTTAGGAACAGTTTTTTTTTTTATTCTAGGTGGCAATGTGTCCATCTGAAAATTGGGTTTATGCTACTAGGGAAGAAGAGAATGGTGGTTGAGATAGGCAGCTCACAGAGGAAAATAAGAGGGGGAAGGAGAGATGAGCAGAATGGAAGAGTTTTATTTCAAAACAGGAAGTATAAAGATGTTCTTTTCTTCTCTGGCTAAATGACTTGGAAATTGTTGTTGGTGCTATTTCTAGGAAATTAGTATTACTATAGTGTGTTATCCATAACACCTTAGGGACAGCCTTTTAATTGATTCAAATCAGGATACTGTAGGATTGAGAAAAGACACTATTCATATGTTGGAATAATGGATATAAATTGGAATCCTCTTGGGTAAATCAAAGTATATGAGTACTGTTACCTCACTACCTCCTGTCATTTACCCTCTCAGTTGTCTACAGCTAGGACTACTGTTACTCTGGCATAATAATTGTAATTACCTTTATTAGTAGATCAAAGTATATTCACAGATACCTTGCTTGCTGTTTTCAACAAACTGTTGAAAAATTTTCAAAACAAATTTAATAAACAATTTTTGAATAAACTTGTTTAAGCCAAGAGTTAAAATAATTATTCAAATCCACAATAGAAGGGATAAAATCAGAATCTGAACCTTGGTGTGTCTGATGTCAAGTTCTTGTCTTGATTCACCAAGCCACATTGTTAAGAGCATCCCTTCTTTAAAGATAGGAATATCTTTGTGAGTCAGTAATATGCCACATCATCAGAAGGTATATGTGCAGGTATAGTTTAGAACACTTCCAGTCAGTATTAGAGTGGCATATCAGAAATTATCATCCTGTTCTGGATTGCAGTGTACCAAGTCATGTAGTATTTACTTGGGCTTGTCCGGAGTTGGGAATTTTGTGGACCATTTGCTGTTATATTTTTCTACCATAGCTATAACAGATATAACTAATCAATCTTGACATTTTCTCTCACTTGACTTGACTTGGCATCATAATCCTTTTCAACACAGCATTTCAAAGAGCCTCTTCAAGAATGGGCATAAAGGAAGTGACAGCACAATGGTAGAAGGCAGTGCCTTGCTCTCATACTCCCACAGAAATATTGAAAAACAAGCAGAAACTGTCAGAACCAAATTTGTCAGAACTCTGGAAAGCAGTCAAAAGTTTACAGTAGCCAGATACAAGTGGAATCAAGAAAAAGGTAAATGTAAAATCATATCACCTCACACCAGTCAGAATGGCCATCATCAAAAAATCTACAAACAATAAATGCTGGAGAGGATGTGGAGAAAAGGGAAGCCTCTTGCACTGTTGGTGGGAATGTAAATTGATACAGCCACTATGGAGAACAGTATGGAGGTTCCTTAAAAAATAAAAATAGAACTACCATACGACCCAGGAATCTCACTATTTGGCATATACCCTGAGAATACCATAATTCAAAAAGAGTCATGTACCACAACGTTTATTGCAACAATAGCCAGGACATGGAAGCAACTTAAGCGTCCATCGACAGATGAATGGATAAAGAAGATGTGGCACATATATACAATGGAATATTACTCAGCCATAAGAAGAAACGAAATTGAGTTATTTGTAGTGAGGTGGATGGACCTAGAGTCTGTCATACAGAGTGAAGTAAGTCAGAAAGAGAAAAACAAATACCGTATGCTAACACATATATATGGAATCTAAAAAAAAAAA
>NC_041226.1:46375326-46392019 GCF_002837175.3 Physeter macrocephalus | reverse complement strand
TGTTATAAAGCAGAAACTAACACACCATTGTAAAGCAATTATACTCCAATAAGGATGTTAAAAAAATAAATAAATAAAATAAAATAAAATAAAATCATAGGAAAGTTTTGTGGTGCTTTTACTTGCCCTTGCTCAACCTCTTACCATGGTGGTAGAAGTGTTGGTTTTAAAGTGGAAGCAGCTTGTATTATCAGGGGAAATCCACTGAATCCAGAGGAAACAAAGCAGAACTATGTGCAAATTATTGTGTTTATCTGTTCTAACCTGTCTGGGAGCTACCTGAAGGACTGGTGCAAGGCACTTATCTCTATTGCTTAACTGGAAGTCAAGTGGTGGGCATTGCTCAAAAATTCTGCAAGGTGAACTAACAATCCTCATATGCCTGGGACAAAAGATTATAGTCAATAAAACAATAGACCACCTAAGACCAAGGAGCAAAAGCTAAGAGAGTTTCTTTGGGAAATTAGAACACTCATCTATATAGGGAAATTTAGCATCATCTATATAGGGAAATTTACAAATATGTGCATATGCCCAGGCTATGATACATGCTCAGAGAATGCTTGAGAAAATCCTCAGCTTTCATTTTGGGCTGATCCATAGACTTGTGCAAGCCTGGGTAAGTGTGGAATGAAAGCCCTGGCACAGAACCAATATGCAAGGACTAGCTCCTTTTTTATGGCTTCTAGCATTCAGCGATATCTCTGTCAAACTCTAGCTGAACACAATCTGGGGAGCAGAATTGGCAGCTGTACATGGCATGAATGCAATATTTGAGGGAATAGTTTGGGGTCACTGGACAGGTAAACTACTATAGCATTTAAGAATTGAAAAATCAGCAGACCCTGGGGAAAGGAGAGAATGATTTCCAGAATTATCATATGATAAGATTTAAATACCCAATTCTCAACAACAACAAAAAAATTACAAGGCTTACAACAAAACAGGGAATAATGGCCCATCGTAAGGAACAAAAAAATTTGACAGAAACCCATCCCTACAGAAGGTAAGACTTACCAGGCAAAATCTTTGAAACAAATGTTTTAAGAATGCTCAAATGACTAAAGGAAGACATGGGTAAAGAACTAAGAGAAATCAGGAAAATGACATGTGAACAAAATCAAAATACCAATCAAGACATAGAAATTACAAAAAAGAAACAAACAGAAATTCTGGAGCTGAAAGGTACAATAACTAAATGAAAAATTCACTAGAGGGATTCAATATCAAATTTGAACAGGTAGAAGAAAGAACCAATGAACTTGTAGATAGGACAATTGAAATGATTGATTCAGGATCAGAAAGAAAAGTGAACAGAGCCTTGGAGATATGTTGGAGACCATCAGGAGGACCAACATCCTCATTTTGGGAATGAATACCAGAAGGAGATGAGACAAATCAAGGGGTAGAAAGTGTATTTGAAGAAATAATGGCTGAAAGGTCCCCCAAATTGATGAAAGACATGAATCTACACATCCAAGAGGCTCAATGAACTCTAAACAGGATAAACTCGGAGACTCACCCCAAAATACATCATAATCAGACTTTTGAAAACCAAAGACAAAGAGAGAATCTTGAAAGCAGCAAGAGAGAAGCGACTGGCTAAAGTCAAAGGATCCTCAATAAGGTAGCTGCTTTGATCACAGTGGAATAAAGCTCAATTAATAACAAAAGAAAAACTGGAAATTTCACAAATATGTGGAAATTAATAGTATATTCTTAAACAACCAATGGATCCAAGAAGAAATTGCAAAGGAAATTAAAACTATTTAGAGACAAATGAAACAAAAATAAAACATACAAAATTTAATGGGATGCAGCAAATGTATGCTCAGTGGAAAATTTATAACTATGAATGCCTGTATTAAAATAATAAAGACTTAAAATTAATAACCTAATTCTATACTTTAAGGAAGAAGAAAAAGAATGAACTATATCCAAAGCAAGCAGAAGGGAGGGAAAAAATTTAGAGTGGAGGTAAATAAAATAGGCAATGAAAAGCAATAGACTCAATAAAGCCAGAAGTTGATTCCTGGAAAATATCAACAAAGTTAAAAAATCTTTAGCTAGATTGAATAAGAAAAAAAAAAAAAGAGAGAGAGAGAGAGAAGCCACAAATAAATAAAATGAGAAATGAAAGTGGGAATGTTACTACTGACCTTAAAGAAATGAAAAAGATCATAAGAGAACACTATGAACAATTATATACCAATAAATTAGATAACTAGATAAAATATACAGATTCCTAGAAACACACAAACTACCTAAACTGACTCAGGTGAAGGGAATAGACTAAATAGTTAGAAATAGACCCACATGGAGATATTCAACTGATTTTCAACTAAGGTGTCAAGTAAATTCAAAGGAGAAAGGATTGTACTTTAATCTTGTGGTGCAAGAAAAATTGAATATTCACTTAAAAATTAAGCCCTTAATTCACAACATACACACAAATTCAAAATTGATTATAGAACAAAATATGAAAATTAAAATCTTTTAGAAGAAAATGTAGGAGAAAATATGCAGAATCTTAGAGTATCATTTTTAGACAAGCATCTGTCTAAATAAATCGGTGTTCCAGGCTCATTTTACATATTGATAAGGAACTAGTCCATATGGCAAATCCATATGAAATGAGAAGAGAGAAGAGGAACAGAAAAACAAGAAAAATGGCAGTCATCATAAAATTTAGTAAGATTTGTTTTAAAAATAATGAATACCTTGGTATACATGTGGCTATTAAGTGTGTATTTTGAAACCTAATATTTAATATTTATTACCTATTGAAGTTAAAGCATAAACTTGTCAGTATTGAGCTGGAGTTTGAGCTGGAGAAGAAGGGAAAACCGGAATAAAAAATTTTGAATCAATAATTTCAGGAAATGATATGTATAAAGTTGTATCTGGGGTAAATATAATATGAAATATATCTGGGTTAAATATTCATCCAAATATGAGATGAATTTGGAAATGACAGAACATAAAGTATTTATTATGAGTTTCTGAAAATAGAACAAAACCATATGCTTGCCTCAAACTCGAGATTTAATTTCTTGCAAACTTCCTGGTGAGAGAATTCCTGGTCAGCAAAATGAAACTTTCTAAGAAATAGGGAAGGCAGATTTGGCATGAAGTTAATGAAAATGAAGCTTCAGGGCCTTACACTGGTAAAGATATTAGTAAGGTTTTGAGAAGGGTCCTAGCAATGGTTTAGGTGGCCACCTGATTAAAGAGGAAGCCCAATATTTAAAATTTAGACTTACAGTTCTCAGAAATAGGTATAAAGAGCCTTAGAAAACAAATGAACACATAAGGGATTTGCAAATGCTTTAGGTTTCTTTTGCTTCCTGAAAACATTTCACAGTGTCCCTCTTCTGCAATCTCAAAAAAATGTTTGTAAATTGGTTTTGCTTTGTTTCAGAGAGTGTGTGTTTTAAAGGCATTCTTTTCATTTTCTCTTGTCTAGTCCTGAAACCAAAGATTCAATGCCTTCTTGATTTTATGGCCTGGTTTTGTTGACTCTTGTCTCTTGGGTCCCACTGTAATCCCCAAAATACCGAGTAACTTGGATGCTGGAGGTGGAAGAGTCTTTGTTTAAGGTTTATTTAACCTACCCAGCTCATCAGAGTTGGATAGGCATTTCTCAAACACTCTTTTCAATAAACTCAATAAAAAGGGTTATATAGCCCTTGAGCAATTAATGGTAAGTTCATGCCAGCCTGCATAAGAATCCAATAGAGAGCTATAATATGGCTCTGTCAGGTCTTTTTACACAAGCCTCAGCCTGCCACAGTCTGAACAAATATAGGAGAATAGTTCGGAGGCTTGGGTTTATTTTGGTTTAGTTTCCTTTTTGTTTTATGAGACTTAGCTGCGAAAATCACTTTTCCATCCAGTGTAATTCTATTGTTTCTTCCCTAATTTAGTACTTGTTTTCCTGTTGTTTCTAATGGACATAATTTACAATTTTTGTGTAATACAGAAGTAATCTGAGATGTTCCCTACCCTCTATAAATGCACACTTTCTCTGTTTTATTCTTAGTCATCCAAGGATCTGAATTCATGCACCACATAAGACATTCACTGGCAGAGTTTGATTTTAATAAACATAGGCTTAACAACTGGGTGGTATTAAGTTGCAGTTAGAACATTTGAGATGTGCTGTAAAGAATGGATGCATGGTATTCCCTGCATGAGAGCCTAAATGAAGGATCACATAATAACCACAGATTCCAAACCCTGGATCCCTCACATGGGAAAGTTTTAAGAGATCTTACTACCCAAAGGTTTTTGGCCTATGTACTGAAACATGTTCTTTAAAACGTATGTCAAAAAATCATCAGATTTGGGGGTGTGGGGGTAATGCAGGGGCTTTGAAGATGTGAGATTGCATCTACAGTGGGAAGAAAAAGATGTTATTTTAAGTGGCATTTACAGAATTTTTGACAAGTGGATAATTCTCTTCTTTATGAACACATTCTAATAGATGTTTGATTATGTATATGAACTTGAATGAACTAAAGCTGGGCAAAGAGGACACTTCTGCAGAAAAAGTTAAAAGGAGTTTCTTTTATGAGGAGAGCAGAGAATAGAAGAGAAAGAAGGGGAAATGAGGGAACTAGTGGAAAAGGTGGGTGAAATATCAGTCAGTGAGAAATTTCTAGAGGTGGGAGAGACTAAAGGACTTTTGGGAAGTTTGCCTAGGTCTCATAATTTAATTCTTTATTTCATGGCAATGTAATTCATCATCTAAAAACATTCAGTAAAGGCTGTGTGAGTGATAGTTCAAATAATGAAGGACAAGAAGCTGTTTTTATAACTGAGTCAACATGGTGGTGAAGAAAACAATGTATCTTCTAAAGGCAAAATGGAATCCAGATGAAATTCAGCAAAACTAGAAAATAGAGTAAGAGATGGAAATAAGATTATATGTGTTTAGAAATTCAACAACAACTTGGAAGTGAAGTGATACCAGAAAATGAGACAGAATAATCAATTTTATTTAAATATCAAAAAAGAAGATAATACAATTAATCAAAACGTTTGTGTACAATTACATTCGTCAAGATAATGTATGCTAGTTGTTTTAACAAATGACTCCACTTTTAGTTGCTCCGTACAATAGAAAGTCTATATTTTACTTTCACTACAGTTCAATGTGGACTGAGAGGCTCTTTTGGGTGGCTCTCCTCCAATCAGTGACTCGAGGATCCTTCCATTAGGTGTTTCAGCCATGTCAGCATCTTGAACTTTCAGCCATGTGAGTGGGACATGGAGAGACTCAAATATTACATGGAACATACTATGAATAGGTCTGGAAGGTCACACATTGGTACTACTTATATTCCGTTGGCCAGAACCCATCATATGGTGCTAAACTAACTGCAGGTGAAGCTGGGAAACCTTGTCTTGTCCACAGTGGCATTGGTGTGCTTCTGGCCAGTGTCTGCCACAGTTATGTTTTTCTTCTATTTCTGTAATCAGTTGAAGTTAGAAAAGTTGGGGGGGTGGTGGCTTGCATTTGGGAATAGAACAAGCTAAAAACTCTACTTGTTAACAATTTCTTCAAAATCATACCTTACATTTTGGGTTTCAAATCTCCAGATTAGGATCAATAGAGCTTAAGACCCAAGTTTTAGTTGATCCCTAGAGAAACCCATTTGGGCACCTAAATATAGGTATCAATTCACTTTAAAAAATATAAATATATATTTTAAAATTCACTTATAGGGCTTCCCTGGTGGCGCAGTGGTTGCGCGTCCGCCTGCCGATGCAGGGGAACCGGGTTCGCGCCCCGGTCTGGGAGGATCCCACATGCCGCGGAGCGGCTGGGCCCGTGAGCCATGGCCGCTGAGCCTGCGCGTCCGGAGCCTGTGCTCCGCGACGGGAGAGGCCGCAACAGAGGGAGGCCCGCATACCCCCCCACCAAAAAAAAAAAAAAAAAAAATAGAACATACAGAGGAAAATTTTTTTTTTTTTTTTGGTGTACGCGGGCCTCTCACTGTTGTGGCCTCTCCCGTTGCGGAGCACAGGCTCCCGCGACGGGAGAGGCCGCAACAGAGGGAGGCCCGCATACCCCACCCCCAAAAAAAAAAAAAAAAAAAAAAAAAAAAATTCACTTATAAAAATGCGAGGGGTTGGCATTTTGCATACTTTTCACGAAAGGACAGATTTAAGGCTTGCAGACCTAGTGTCTGTGTCTCGGCTATGTAATGTATCCATTGTGCCCCCAAAGCAGCTATAGACAGTTTGAAACAAATAGATTCAATAAAATTTATTTACAAAACAGGCATCTGGTCTGAGGGTCATAGTTTGTCAACCCCTGTTTTAAATAATTTCTGACCTAAAGGAAAAAACAAAGAAATAGTTAATTTTGTATATATATTGTAAATTAATGCAAATCAAATTCCTATAAATCATATTTTTAAAAGACTGTTGAAAGTTGTATAATCTGTTTTCTAAATGATAATTCCTTTATTTAGTAAATAATTACCCTTTGAGTTATTTTTGGTTTAAATATATCTTATATTGTGTATATTTGCTATTACTTGAACCATTATTTAATGGTACTTATGTTTGAACTCTTTGTTAAAGCCATAAATCTTTTTATAAGTGTGATGCATAGTCTGCTTTTTTTCAGTATATAGATTCATTTGTATTAAAGTCATATAACAAATTCAAATTTTTTTCTCAGTGAAAACGATAGATATTTTGAGGAACCCCTAGAAGGCAGGCCTGAATGGTTTCTCTAGTATGGGTAAGAATTTGGAAGACAGCATTGCTCTGAATACCACTGGGGCCACTTGTAAGCCAGAAAATAAGTGGGACACTATTGCCATGTTGAAGTTGGCCCAAATGTCAATCATTTAAGTAGGCTTAGACTCATTAATACAGTGGAAGTTAAGGCAAAACATAGGAAGTTCCACAACCAGAGGGCCATATTTTCTTCTTTGTTCACTTCCTTTCAGACCAGCTGACTTTAGATTAGGTTTATCTCTTCGGTAGTACCTAGAAGAAAACTGCAAGAAATAGACAACAAATTCCAGTATTCTGAATTTTCCTACTATTTCTCACAACACTAAAGATTCAAAGGCGACTTACTATCCCAAGGTATTTCAATAAGGCTGCTTAATTAAGAGTTAACTGCTTCATAATGACCACCAACTTTCCAGCCTGGAAGAGTTAAGTTCTCAATTCTATATCCTCCACCCCAACAATTCCTTGTTTTAGAAACTCTTTATTGTACCAACCCACATTCCACCTACAAATTACTTATCACTTAGTGTGCTTTTGGTTGTAAGTAATAGAAAACTTGTCTAAAATGGCTTAAAGCCTGGACAGTTTTTTCTCATATAACAAGAATTACAGAGAGAGGTGGTAGCTTTTCTAAGATTAACTTCTGTTTTTTCTTAAGGTACTTGAATGTCCAAAGCAAATCTAAGCAGCACAGTCTCAAATTACAATATCAAAAAAGAATTAGTGGGTAGATTTTTTTTTTTCCCTTGGACACCTCATTTTTATTCGAAGGAATAACTTCCTAAGAGGCCAGCCAGGTCACCTTCTGTGAAATTTCAGTGGCAGTTATTGAGTCATTTGTCCATCCCCAGATGAAAGAGGGGAGGCAGGGAAAATGAGTACTTGGCACTTTCAGTTTCTAAATGAAAAGTTAAGATCTAGCAGCAAAGAAGGAGAGGCTGGGCTGTGAATTGCTTTGGGGCAAATAGATAAGTGTCTGTCACAACTCTAAAGCAAATAACCATCAAGTGGTATTTTGGTTTCTGGGAGGAACTTGTGAACAGGTAAAATTTTACCTAACAACTGCCTCAAATCTCGTATGCTGCCTGCAGCTGAGTGCCAGTAAGAATCCCCATCATGTGCTAGAGAAGGAACTGAACACCTTCGCGGCATTCCCCTAGCTGGTTGCCTATCTCCCTGTCCATGGTGCTGGCAAAATACACTGCTGCACAGCTGTGATTTATAGCATTGGCTCTATCGGATTTGTTGATTCATCGATCATGATTTTTTGGAAAATGCTTAAGAATGCTTTCCCGGAAGAAACATGCTTGAATTGGATAGTAAGAGGCCACGGTTTAGGTCAGTGTAGTGGAATTTGTCAATCTTGGATCCTTTTGTTAGTAAATCCTTCTGTCCTCTAGGCAATCCCCAATTATGTATAGTTTTGGTACAAGATAGTGGCTGCCCTCAATCTGGAATCTGAAGGAATCATATCATCACTATCCCTATCTTGGTCCATCAGGGGTCACTTAGGTGATTTAGGCTCAGTCTATCAAGCTCTATCTCACGTGAATTTGAATCTTTAGTGAATGACACAAGAACATGGGGATGATGAGATGTCATACTTATTGCAGCATCTTCTGTGAAACCAGTGGAATTTAAGTGCACTTGCTGTGGTTCCTATTTCCAGCCTTTTTTTTCCTGCTCATTTTCTAAAACTTATTGTCCAGTCTTTTGTTAATTTTGTGAGTGCTAAATTATACTTTTAATAAATTAAGGTCCATTAAGATCTCACTAAAGTTAGGTGAGGCAGATTTCTGTGCTTGCATTTAGCCGCCTGAACTAGGGGGTATGTTGGTACCCAGCACCAGCCCCCATAGTGCAGCTCCATGATGGTTATAATATCTTGCTCTATTGTGCATGCCTGAGGCTTCAGCAATGCCTGTGGCTTAGACTTGTGTTTGTTTCTGTTCTGAGTTTATTTCCCCTACTTCTATGTAGAGTTGAGTAAGGAAAATGACAAGAGAGAAATTGAGTAAGGGTACCATAAGAGGTTTGTTTGGATAAATTATGTGAGTTTTTGCTGTCTTTAACCCAATGTGCTGGTAGCTCCCAAAACATTCCTTCTAATAACTTCTGGTACAATATTAGTAGCTTGAGTTGCCTGAATGCATCAGAGACTAAACTTTAACCACCTTTTAGAATCTAACTACTGACTCCCATGCCCTCCTAGAGTAGGGGTTCTCAGAGCTTGGCTGAGAACCTGCATGGGGACAACATGTCTCAAGAGCTTAAAACAGAGCATTTGAGATCAAGATCTGTGGGGCCTTGCTCCTTATCTCCCTGCTTGAAGGATAACTCTCCTGCCTCATTCTCTGAGTACACTGGCATCTTATACATAATGCAGCCCAGGCTTCCAGTTTATTTTTTTCTCTAACCATTTTCACCAGAGAAGGCTAGTCCTCATGACGAGGCTCTTCTGCTTTTTCCATAATTGACAAGTAATTCACAATGCATATAAATAAATATGCCTAATATTTTCTTGGCATTTTTTTAATGTACAAAATGCAGAACAGTACTATATTTGATTCTCACAGGAGCGTGGAAGTAGGGAAAGGGATTAATGTCTCTTATCTTATTATTTTCTTTTTAGAGAAGATAAAATATTTCAGAGCACTTAAGTGATTGTCCAAGATTGCTGAAATAATAAGCAGATCCAGGATTCAAACCCAGGTCTGGCTTCAAATGTCAAAGTTCTATGTTCTAAGAGAATAATTGTTTGTGGAAGATGAAGAGGTAACTTTTAATAACTGGATCAGAGATACAGATTTTGTCCCTTTCAGTCAAAGTTTGACCCGCAATATTAATTATACTCTGAGGACTGGTAACTGACAGCTGGAAGAGGCTACAAAGAAGGAGTTCTGGAAAACAACGTTGTTGGGGAGACAGGAAAGCTAGTTCATAGCTACCAAAAAGGTAAATATATCTTATAAACTCATATTCATATTACAAAATGTAAAATTTACACCAGAACCAGAAAGGATTATTAGAGAAAGAGACCTAATGGCATATAGTCTAATTTCTGTATTCTATAAAAGGAGAAACAGTTTCAGGCACTGTGTAAGAAATTTCTCGCATGTTAGTTTATTTGAATTTAGTCTTATTTAAGCCACCTAATGGGAAAGATTTTTAAAAAGCCAATTTAAAATTTACAAAGTAAAAAATTGAGACTCAGAGAGGTTTAATGATGTGTTCAATACTACTAGATCTATTAAGAGGCAGAGAGGAAACTAAGCTCTTATCTACAGATTCTGGACTATGCTTTTGCCAGAATCTATATAATCCATTTTGAAATCATCATCAATTCACTGTTTTCAAAGGGAGTGAAAGGATAGTTAATTTTTCTTACAAAAAGGCCCAGTTCTGGCAAGATAAATTGATCAAATACTTTATTAGATTCATTTAAGGATCATAATTCAAAGAAAACCAAAAGCACAAATGTTTTATTTTACAAGTGAACTCTAAGAACAAAATATTGAGTCTAGAACAATTTTGTTCATAAATAGTTCAGAGTTCTTTAACACTTAGGATTAATTCTGGGTAATAAAGTTCAGTAAATAGTATGCAATTAATAGATTAGTGGAGCTGGGACATGGGTACAAAATGTTACAGTGCATGGAGGATATGTATACTTCAAAGAGAGCACAATTCTGGCAAGTAGAATAGTTAGTAAAAGCAACAGGAAAATATATAAACAGTGGTCCATTAGTCATATTAGGATAGAAAGTAAACCAAACAGGCTTATTGATGTGGTAATGAACACTGCACTGGAACAAAGATAAAATATTTGTTCAGAGAAAAGGATACAGGAAAAGACTAGAGAGTTATTATTTTTTAAGCAGAGACTTTAAAAAGAAAAAAAATGAATATTCACAGGGGATACTGAACAATCTCAAATGATAATAAAGTAGTAGATAAAATACATGAAGTAATACAAGTATAATATACATCTATAATATATTATACTTGGCATTTCAGGTTAGATTTGAAAATTTTTATTTAAACCTTTTTTATAATATAAATGTGGATTTTAATACAAAAGTTAACTCAAGGACAGTTCAGCTTACATATATAAAATAAAGCTGTATGAAATACAAAGTAGTTCTTTTTTTTTTTTTTTTTTTTCTGCGGTACACGGACCTCTCACTGTTGTGGCCTCTCCCGTTGCAGAGCACAGGTTCCGGACGCGCAGGCTCAGCGGCCGTGGCTCACGGGCCCAGGCGCTCCGCGGCATGTGGGATCTTCCCGGACCGGGGCACGAACCCGTGTCCCCTGCACCGGCAGGCGCACTCTCAACCACTGCGCCACCAGGGAAGCCCCAAAGTAGTTCTTAAAGCACAGGTTTGTGGTACATCTTTTTTTTCAGAAAAAATATTTTTTGGCAAAGATTATGTACCAAACTCTGTTAACAACACTACAAGGCAAGTAGTACGTTATTACCTTGTTTTAAAGGTGAAAAGAATAAGGGACAGAGAGGTTAAGCAATTTGCCGAAGGTTACAAAGTTATTAAGTTTGAGGGTAGGAATCCAATACATTTTTCTAAGACAAATCTTGTAATGGGTCTTATGTTGTTGGCTCTGTAGCAGAAAACTCCGGACAAGGATTGGAGGATATGCATAAGCAGTTATATAATTCTTTTTTTCTCTTTTTTTAATTGAAGTATAGTTGATTTACAATGTTGTAATTTCTTCTGTACAGCAAAGTGATTCAGTTATGCATATATATACATTCTTTTTCACATTCTTTTCCGTTCTGGTTTATTACAGGATACTGAATGTATTGTCCCTGTGCTGTACAGTAAGATCTTGTTGTTTATCCATTCTATATGTAATAGTTTACATTTGCTAGTCCCAATCCATCCCTCCCCCACTCCCCTTTCCCCTTGGCAACCACAGGACTGTTCTTTATGTCTGTGAGTCTGTTTCTGTTTCATAGATAAGTTCATTTGTGTCATATTTTAGATTCCACAGCAGTTATACAATTCTTATAAATCACTCCACATTCAATTTTATTAGGATTTCCTCATTATAATATGAGTACAATGAATGAAATGGCTCCTACTTATTAGAAGTTCTTATTAGGGACATTAAATATCATTAAGGTACCATCCTAGAAAAACAAAAGAAACAAATAATAATAAACAAATAATAGTCAACAAATTTAGATGGAATTTAATAGTTTATTGACAAATATACAAAATAATAAATGAAATAGTTGTTACTAGATTTAAGAGATCAATTTATTTAAATCCAGTAAATATTCCAGTTCTATGAAATACATGACTTATTTTGAAAATATATATTTTTAAAATTAGGTTCATAGATTAAAAACACTGAGGAAATTCATTAATCAAGAAGAAATGAATAAGTTTGAAAATAGCTAGCTACAAAAGTACACTAGAACCAAACATCTTTGTAAATTAATCTTATACAAACTTTAAAAAACAGAACCTCATTCAGAACCTGAAAATTTAAGAATACAGAGAATTAAGGAAGAAAGGACTCTCTGAACACTTTTTACCTGCACAATGTACAAATGACATCCACAGGTAGCAATCACAACACAAAAAAGACCAATCTCAATTATAAATATATAAGCAAAAATCTTTTAGAGGATATCTGTGAATAGACTCCAAAGAATGTTAATATGAATAAATGAGATTTGTATCAGGAAAAGAAATGTAGTTTGAAATTAGAAAATATACTAACATACAATTCAGCATGTTAATATGATCAAGGAATAAAATAATAATTTCTATAGACGCTGGTAATACATGATAAAATTTAAAATTTAAAATCAATATGTGATTAATCAGTAAGTCTTAAAAGTAGACTAAATAATTGCTTCTGTAATAAAATGTCTTATAGCAAGAATCAGCTTGAAATCTTCCATCTGAAGTCAAGACCAAGACAAAAAGGCCCACTGTGATCACTATTATTTAAAATTGTTCTGAAAGTATGAATCAATGCAATTAGTTCACAAAGAGTATCAAGAAATATAAAAATTTTAAAGGAGCAGGCAATATTCTTTTGATGATATTTTATACTTTTAAGTAAAAACAAGCATCTGAAAACATAAAAACACAGACAAATATGTATGGTTGCTGGTTAAAAAGCAGTCATATGTAGGACTTCTTTTAATTAGGAAGAAAGGGAGAAAGGATTTTGAGAAGAGAATAGCATTGCCTACCAGAAATAATAGAATTTAACTCCTTCCCTCCTTGTTCCTAACTGGCCAAACAACTCCAAGAACTCATTCCACAGAAATAACAGATAAAATATATTTATAAAATACAAATATAAGTGAGACCACAACATCATAACAGATTGCTATACTTTTCAAATCTATTTTAAGTAAAAAAAAAAAAAAAAAAAGCAGTCATGTATAAACCAAAAATCAGCTTAAAAGTATAAGTGAAGATGAGCTTCTACTCACAGGAGCAAAGATATATGCATAATATCTCAGAAAAAATAAAAAAACAAGAAATGTCTAAGTGTTATTAAAATAAAACTTTAAAAAATGCTACCTAGGGACTTTAATCCAGAAGATTTTAATAAAAGAGAAGACATATCCTATTCATGGAAATAAACACTCAATATTGTGATGAAATCAATCTCTTTAATTGATACAATATTAGTTACAAATCCAATAGCATGTCTTGAAAAATAATCAATTCAAAATGTGTGAAAATAACCATTAGAGAGAATGTTGAGAATTTTGACATAACGAGTCCTCCAGTTGTTAAAATGTATGTTACAGCTACATCAATTGAAATAATTTATTATTTAACATTAATTGACAGTTGCTTTCCTCTGCTATTTATAATTTACATAACCATCTCATTTGTTTCTTTCTTCAAACTATGGTATCTGCAGGCTGGTATCTTTCATATATACACCAAAAAATCTGTTTCCTGAATGCATTAGAGAAAGACTAACATCGGGGTCCATTTTACAGATATCATACAGATTGTATGCCTTGTGTTGTCACCTACATCAAGGAGTAGAATTTAACTTATTTGAGTTAAATTTTTTAGTTAAAATCCCTTTTCAATTATTCTTCTCAGGAATAACATTCTCACCACCATGATTACATTTCAGTTGTTTCAGAAACTATTTAATCACCAACAGCATATATTTGGCTATGAAATCTTTATGAATTACTGAACTCACACACTATATTGCTCTATAGCCATAATAAATAGGATTCCATATAAGGGTACAAGGAAAAGTAAAGAAGACAGGCATCTCAACCAAGCACCACGTTGCTTAGAATTTTATTACAATAAGAATTTGTTGGCAACTCATGTGACTGAATTACCAAAGTAGTAGTGGTTCCTTCAGAAACCAGTGCCCCTTGGTTCCATCTCTAGTCTTCCATCGTTATAGGATTCAGCTACTTTCTCTTCCTTTATCCCTCTCCATGTGTCTTGATTTCTGTTCCTTTTATACCAGCTGGTTAAGTCTTTATCTAGAGGGTAACTCCATTTGAGAGCTAATGGCCCCATTAATCTCCACAATCCCTACTGTACAGAGCTTTTTTACAAAACACTTCTAACTCTAGATTGACTACTTGAGGCAGGTTCTACGTAATTCAGAAGTATCTGTGAGAAAAACAGTGGAATCTGGCAGGCTTACTCTCTTCAAGAAAACATGAAAAATTCTGTCTCAGGGAAGAATATTGAGGATAACAGTTGTTGGAATGGTAACCATGGAAATCAACATCTTGCAGTAATTTCTATCAATTATGTATTATACTTGTATTCCTCCTAAATTTATTCCTCAAGAATATCATTTTATTTTAGGAATCCCTTGCTATCAACCTCATATACAGCATAAAAAATTGGAAGTTTTGAGGGAGCTTCAAAATGGCGGAAGAGTAAGACGTGGAGATCACCTTCCTCCCCACAAATACATCAGAAATACATCTACATGTGGAACAACTCCTACAGAACACCTGCGGAACGCTGGCAGAAGACCTCAAACCTCCCAAAAGACAAGAAACTCCCCACGTACCTGGGTAGGACAAAAGAAAAAAAGAAAAAAGAGAAACAAAAGAATAGGGACGGGACCTGCACCAGTGGGAGGGAGCTGTGAAGGAGGAAAGGTTTCCACACACTAGAAGCCCCTTTGTGGGCGGAGACTGCGGGTGGCTGAGGGGAGCTTTGGAGGCACGGAGGAGAGCGCAGTAACCGGGGTGCAGAGGGCGAAGCGGAGAGATTCCTGCACCAAGGATTGGTGCCGACCAGCACTCACCAGCCCGAGAGGGTTGTCTGCTCACCCGCCGGGGCGGGCGGGGCTGGGAGCTGAGGCTCGGGCTTCAGTCGGATCGCAGGGAGAGGACTGGGGTTGGTGGCGTGAACACAGCCTGAAGGGGGCTAGTGCACCACGGCTAGACGGGAGGGAGTCTGGGAAAAAGTCTGGACCTGCCGTAGAGGCAAGAGACATTTTCTTCCCTCTTTGTTTCCTGGTGTGTGAGGAGAGCGGATTAAGAGCGCTGCTTAAAGGAGCTCCAGAGATGGGCGCGAGCCGTGGCTATCAGCGCGGACCCCAGAGACGGGCATGAAACGCTAAAGCTGCTGCTGCTGCCACCAAGAAGCCTGTGTGCGAGCACAGGTCACTCTCCACACCTCCCCTCAACCTGCAGCCGGCCACTGCCAGGGTCCCGTGATCCAAGGACAACTTCCCTGGGAAAACACACAGTGCGCCTCAGGCTGGTGCAACGTCATGCCAGCCTCTGCCGCCGCAGGCTCGCCCCTCACTCTGTGCCCCTCCCTCCCCCCCGGCCTGAGTGAGCCAGAGCTCTCAAATCAGCTGCTCCTTTAACCCTGTCCTGTCTGAGTGAAGAACAGTCGCCCTCAGGCGACTTACATGCAGAGGCGGGGCCAAATCCAAAGCTGAACCCCAGGAGCTGTGCGAACAAAGAAGAGAAAGGGAAACCTCTCCCAGCAGCTTCAGGAGCAGCGGATTAAATCTCCACCATCAACTTGATGTATCTGCATCTGTGGAATACCTGAATAAACAACGAACCCTCCGAAATTGAGGAGGTGGACTTTGGGAGCAACAATATATATATATTTTTCCCTTTTTCTCTTTTGGTGAATGTGTATGTGTATGATTCTGTGTGTGATTTTGTCTGTATAGATTTGCTTTTACCATTTGTCCTAGGGTTCTGTCTGTCCATTTTTTTTTTTTTTTTTTTACTTAAAATACTTTTCTTTCTTAATAATTATTTTTTATTTTACTAACTTCATTTTATTTTATTTTATTTTATTTCATTTTATTTTATCTTCTTCTTTCTTTCATTCTTTTTTTTTCCTCCCTTTTATTCTGAGCCATGTGGAGGACAGTCTCTTGGTGCTCCAGCCAGGCGTCAGGGCTGTGCCACTGAGGTGGGAGAGCCAAGTTCAGGACACTGGTCCACAAGAGAACTCCTAGCTCCACGGAATATGAAACAGTGAAAATCTCCCAGAGATCTCCATCTCAATGCCAAGACCCAGCTCCACTCAATGACAAGCAAGCTATAGTGCTGGACACACCATGCCAAACAACTAGCAAGACAGGAACACTACCCCATCCATTAGCACAGAGGCTGCCTAAAATCACAGTAAGGCCACAGCCACCCCAAAACACACCACCAAACGTGGACCTGCCCGCCAGAAAGACAAGATCCAGCCTCACCTACCAGAACACAGGCACTAGTCCCCTCCACCAGGAAGCCTACACAACCCACTGAACCAACCTTAGCCACTGGTGACAGACACCAAAAACAATGGAAACTACGAACCTGCAGCCTATGAAAAGGAGACCCCAAACACAGTAAGTTGAGCAAAATGAGAAGACAGAGAAACACACAGCAGATGAAGGAGCAAGGCAAAAACCCACCAGACATAACAAA
>NC_041226.1:46353009-46374992 GCF_002837175.3 Physeter macrocephalus | reverse complement strand
AATAAATGAAATTAAAAATACTCTAGAAGGGACCAATAGCAGAATAACTGAGGCAGAAGAATGGAAAAGTGACCTGAAAGATAAAATAGTGGAAATAACTATTGCAGAGCAGTATAAAAAAAAAGAATGAAAAGAATTGAGGACAGTCTCAGAGACTTCTGGGGCAACACTAAATGCACCAACGTTAGAATTATAGGGGTCCTAGAAGAAGAAGAGAAAAAGAAAGGGACTGAGAAAATATTTGAAGAGATTATAGTTGAAAACTTCCCTAATATGGGAAAGGAAATAGTTAATCAAGTCCAGGAAGCACAGAGACTTCCATACAGGATAAATCTAAGGAGAAACACACCAAGACACATATTAATCAAACTATCAAAAATTAAATACAAAGAACATACATTAAAAGCAGCAAGGGAAAAACAGCAAGTAACACATAAGAGAATCCCCATAAGGTTAACAGCCTATCTTTCAGCAGAAACTCTGCAAGCCAGAAGGGAGTGGCAGGACATATGTAGAGTGATGAAAGAGAAGAACCTACAACCAAGATTACTCTACCCAGCAAGGATCTCATTCAGATTTGACAGGAAATTAAAAGCTTTACAGACAAGCAAAAGCTAAGAGAATCCAGGACCACCAAACCAACTTTACAACAAATGCTAAAGGAACTTCTCTTGGCAGGAAACACAAGAGAAGGAAAAGACCTACAATAATAAAACAAAAACAATTAAGAAAATGGTAATAGGAACATACATATCGATAATTACCTTAAATGTAAATGTATTAAATGCTCCAACCAAAAGACATAGACTGGCTGAATGGTTACAAAAACATGACCCATACATATGCTGTCTACAGGAGACCCACTTCAGACCTAGGGACACATACAGACTGAAAGTGAGGGGATGGGAAAAGATATTCCATGCAAATGGAAATCAAAAGAAAGCTGGAGTAGCAATTCTCATATCAGACAAAATAGACTTTAAAACAAAGACTATTACAAGAGACAAAGAAGGACACTACATAATGATCAAGATATCAATCCAAGAAGAAGATATAACATTTGTAAATATTTATGCACACAACATACAAGCACCTCAGTACATAAGACAAATACTAACAGCCATAAAAGGAGAAATCGACAGTAACACAATAATAGTAGGGGTCTTTAACACCCCACTTTAACCAATGGACAGATCATCCAAAATGAAAGTAAATAAGGAAACACAAGCTTTAAATGATACATTAAACAAGATGGACTTAATTGATATTTATAGGACATTCCATCCAAAAACAACAGAATACACATTCATCTCAAGTGCGCATGGAACATTCTCCAGGATAGAACATATCTTGGGTCACAGATCATAGCTGGGTAAATTTAAGAAAATTGAAATCGTATCAAGTATCTTTTCCAACCACACGCTATGAGACTAGATATCAATTACAGGAAAAAAACCTGTAAGAAAGACAAACACATGGAGGCTAAACAACACAGTACTTAATAACCAAGAGATCCCTGAAGAAATCCAGAGGTAAATCAAAAAATACCTACAAACAAATGACAATGAAAACACGACCCAAAACCTATGGGATGCAGCAAAGGCATTTCTAAGAGGGAAGTTTATACCTATACATGCCTACCTTAAGAAACAAGAAACATCTCAAATAAAGAACCTAACCTTACACCCAAAGCAATTAGAGAAAGAACAAAAAAACCCCAAAGTTAGCAGAAGGAAAGGAATCATAAAGGTCAGATCAGAAATAAATGAAAAAGAAATGAAGGAAACGATAGTAAAGATCAATAAAACTAAAAGATGGTTCTTTGAGAAGATAAACAAAATTGATAAAGCATTAGTCAGACTTATCAAGAAAAAAAGGGAGAAGACTGAAATCAATAGAATTAGAAATGAAAAAGGAGAAGTAACAACTGACACTGCAGAAATACAAAGGGTCATGAGAGATTTCTACAAGCAAGTATATGCCAATAAAATGGACAACCTGGAAGAAATGGACAAATTCTTAGAAATGCACAACCTTCTGAGAATAAACCAGGAAGAAATAGAAAGTATGAACAGACCGATCACAAGCACTGAAATTGAAACTGTGCTTAAATATCTTCCAACAAACAAAAGCCGAGGACCAGATGGCTTCACAGGCGAATTCTATCAAACATTTAGAGAAGAGCTAACACCTATCCTTCTCAAACTCTTCCAAAATCAGATAAGAAATAAATGAAAAACAAGTGAATGAAGCAAGAGCAAAGATGAATAAAACTAAGTTGGTTCTTTCAGAAGATAAACAAAAATTGATAAACCACTAGGCTGATTCAACAAGAAAAAAAGGGAGGACTCAAATCAACAGAATTAGAAAGGAAAAAGGAGATGTAACAACTGTCACTGCAGAAATACAAAAGATTATGAGAGATTACTACAAGCAGCTGTATGCCAATAAAATGGACAACCTGGAAGAAATGGACAAATTCTTAGAAATGCACAAGCTGCCGAGACTGAACCAGGAAGAAATAGAAAATATGAACAGACCAATCACAAGCACTGAAATTGAAACTGTGATTAAAAAATCTTCCAACAAACAAAAGCCGAGGACCAGATGGCTTCACAGGCGAATTCTATCAAACATTTAGAGAAGAGCTAACACCTATCCTTCTCAAACTCTTCCAAAATATAGCAGAGGGAGGAACACTCCCAAACTCATTCTACGAGTCCACCATCACTCTGATACCAAAACCAGACAAAATGTCACAAAGAAAGAAAACTAAACAATATCACTGATGAACATAGATGCAAAAGTCCTCAACATAACACGAGCAAACAGGATCCAACAGCACATTAACAGGATCATACACTATGATCAAGTGGGGTTTATCCAGGAATGCAAGGATTCTTCAATATATGCAAATCAATCAACGTGATACACCATATTTACAAATTGAAGGAGAAAAACAACATGATCATTACAATAGATGCAGAGAAAGCTTTTGACAAAATTCAACACCCATTTATGATAAAAACTCTCCAAAAAGAAGCCATAGAGGGAACTTTCCTCACCATAATAAAGGCCATATATGAGAAACCCACAGCCAACATTGTCCTCAATGGTGAAAAATGGAAACCATTTCCATTAAGATCAGGAACAAGACAAGGTTGTCCACTCTCACCACTATTATTCCACATAGTTTTGGAAGTTTTAGCCACAGGAATCAGAGAAGAAAAAGAAATAAAAGGAATCCAAATTGGAAAAGAAGAAGTAAAGCTGTCACTGTTTGCAGATGACATGATACTATACATAGAGAATCCTAAAGATGCTACCAGAAAACTACTAGAGCTAATCAATGAATTTGGTAAAGTAGCAGGATACAAAATTAATGCACAGAAATCTCTGGCATTCCTATACACTAATGATGAAAAATCTGAAAGTGAAATTAAGAAAATACTTCCATTTACCATTGCAACAAAAAGAATAAAATATCTAGGAATAAACCTACATAAGGAGACAAAAGACCTGTATGCAGAAAAGTATAAGACACAGATGGAAGAAATTAAAGATGATACAAATAGATGGAGAGATATACCATGTTCTTGGATTGGAAGAATCAACATTGTAACAATGACTGTACTACCCAAAGCAATCTACAGATTCAATGCAATCCCTATCAAACTACCACTGGCATTTTTTTACAGAACTAGAACAGAAAAATTCACAATTTGTGTGGAAACACAAAAGACCCCATATAGCCATGTCAATCTTGAGAAAGGAAAATGGAGCTGGAGGAATCAGGTTCCCTGACTTCAGATTATACTACAAGGCTACAGTAATCAAGACAGTATGGTACTGGCACAAAAACAGAAATATAGATCAATGGAACCGTATAGAAAGCCCAGAGATAAACCCACGCACATATGATCACCTTATCTTTGATAAAGGAGGCAAGAATATACAGTGGAGAAAAGACAGTCTCTTCAATAAGTGGTGATGGGAAAACTGGGCAGCTACATGTAAAGAATGAAATTAGAACACTCCCTAACGCCATACACAAAAATAAACTCAAAATGGATTAAAGACCTAAATGTAAAGCCAGACACCATGAAACTCTTAGAGGAAAACATAGGCGGAATACTCTAGAACATAAATCACAGCAAGATCCTTTTTGACCCACCTCCTAGAGAAATGGAAATAAAAAGAAAAATAAACAAATGGAACCTAATGAAACTTTAAAGCTTTTGCACAGCAAAGGAAACCATAAACAAGATGAAAAGACAACCCTCAGAATGGGAGAAAATATTTGCAAATGAAGCAACTGACAAAGGGTTAATCTCCAAAACATACAAGCAACTCATACAGCTCAATGTCAAAAATACAAACAACCCTATCCAACAAATGGACAGAAGACGTAAATAGACATTTCTCCAAAGAAGATATACAGTTTGCCAACAAACACATGAAAGAATGCTCAACATCATTAATCATTAGAGAAATGCAAATCAAAACTACAATGAGATATCATCTCACACGTGTCAGAATGGCCATCATCAAAAAATCTACAAGCAATAAATGCTGAAGAGCGTGTGGAGAAAAGGGAACCCCCTTGCACTGTTGGTGGGAATGTAAATTGATACAGCCACTATGGAAACAGTATGGAGGTTCCTTACAAAACTAATCATAGAACTACCATACAGCCCAGCAATCCCATTACCGGGCATATACCCTGAGGAAACCATAATTCAAAAAGAGTCATGTACCACAATGTTCATTGCAGCTCTATTTACAAGAGCCAGGACATGGAAGCAACCTAAGTGTCCACTGACAGATGAATGGATAAAGAAGGTGTGGCATATATATATATACACAATGGAATATTACTCAGCCATAAAAAGGAAGGAAACTGAGTTATTTGTAGTGAGGTGGATGGACCTAGATTCTGTCATACAGAGTGAAGTAAGTCAGAAAGAGAAAAAGAAATACCATATGCTAACACATATATAGGAATCTAAAAAAAAAAAAAGAAAAAAAAAGAAAATTGTCAGAAGAATCTAGGGGTAAGATGGGAATAAATATGGAGACCTACTAGAGAATGGACTTGAAGATACGGGGAGGGTGAAGGGTAAGCTGGGACAAAGTGAGAGAGTGGCATGGACATATATACACTACCAAACGTAAAATAGATAGCTAGTGGGAAGCAGTCGCATAGCACAGGGAGATCAGCTCGGTGCTTTGTGACCACCTAGAGGGGTGGGATAGGGAGGGTGCGGTGGAGGGAGATGCAGGAAGGAAGAGATATGGGGACATATGTATATGTATAACTGATTCACTTTGTTATAAAGCAGAAACTGACAAACCATTGTAAAGCAATTATACTCTAATAAAGATGTTAAAAAAAAATTGGAAGTTTCATGACTCAGACTTTCTTCTTTGACATCTTTGAATGAGGCTAATTTCTGTTTTCATAGACTAAGTAACTTTTGTGTCCATAAGTGAGTTAATTATAAAAGGGTAAACAGTATTTTAATTTTTATTTATCATTAATGGGATAATTTTGTATAGTCAAAAGGTACAATTAAACTTTAAATTTTTTCTATAAGACATATGTACTTTACACACATAGGGAACAACTTGGTAACATATTTCAGTATGTAAAATATGCTCATCTGTTAGACCAGCAATTCCAAATCTAGAAAATCTTCTTTCTAGTAATACTTACACATATGTACATATATATATATATATATATATATAAATGCACCTGACTTCTTGTGTAAAATAGCAGACTAGGAAAGAAATTAAATATCTATAAATAGAAATAGGTAATTGTTGTAATCATACTGTGAAAATTTATGTAGAAGCTAAACTGAATGAAATAAATTTATAAATATTGATATAAAAACATCTTCAATATAGAGATCTCTATATACACTTATAGCTATGAAGATATGAGTCTGTGGAAGAAGTGTGACGATAAGTAATGTGTTGAGAAATTTTTATTTTTTTGTTAAAAAAATTATGAATTGCTAGATTTCTTTTAATGAGAAATTATTTATGAATTGTATATCTAGATTTTTGAGTTCTTTGTTAAAGTATAACATCTGTACAGAAAAGTGCACAAACTATGTTTTCAGCTTGTTACATTTGCACAAAGCATGAATTTGCCCATGTATCCATTCCTTGTATCAGGAAATGCAACCGTAGAAATCTCTTTCATGTCCTTTCCTAGATAATACCTCTCAAATATTAACCACTATCCTGATTTTTTTCTTTTGTTTTTTTTTTTTTGTATGCAGGCCTCTCACTGTTGTGGCCTCTCCTGTTGCGGAGCACAGGCTCCGGACGCACAGGCTCAGCGGCCATGGCTCACAGGCCAGACATATGTACTTTACACACATAGGGAACAACTTGGTAACATATTTCAGTATGTAAAATATGCTCATCTGTTAGACCAGCAATTCCAAATCTAGAAAATCTTCTTTCTAGTAATACTTACACATATGTACATATATATATATATATATATATATAAATGCACCTGACTTCTTGTGTAAAATAGCAGACTAGGAAAGAAATTAAATATCTATAAATAGAAATAGGTAATTGTTGTAATCATACTGTGAAAATTTATGTAGAAGCTAAACTGAATGAAATAAATTTATAAATATTGATATAAAAACATCTTCAATATAGAGATCTCTATATACACTTATAGCTATGAAGATATGAGTCTGTGGAAGAAGTGTGACGATAAGTAATGTGTTGAGAAATTTTTATTTTTTTGTTAAAAAAATTATGAATTGCTAGATTTCTTTTAATGAGAAATTATTTATGAATTGTATATCTAGATTTTTGAGTTCTTTGTTAAAGTATAACATCTGTACAGAAAAGTGCACAAACTATGTTTTCAGCTTGTTACATTTGCACAAAGCATGAATTTGCCCATGTATCCATTCCTTGTATCAGGAAATGCAACCGTAGAAATCTCTTTCATGTCCTTTCCTAGATAATACCTCTCAAATATTAACCACTATCCTGATTTTTTTCTTTTGTTTTTTTTTTTTTGTATGCAGGCCTCTCACTGTTGTGGCCTCTCCTGTTGCGGAGCACAGGCTCCGGACGCACAGGCTCAGCGGCCATGGCTCACAGGCCCAGCTGCTCTGCGGCATGTGGGATCTTCCCGGACCGGGGCACGAACCCATGTCTGCTGCACCGGCAGGCGGACTCTTCAACCACTGCGCCAGCAGGGAATCCCAATCCTGATTTTTAATACCACGATTAGCTTCACCTGATTTTGAACTTCTATAAATGGGATGTTTCCGTATACTTGATTTGGATGTTTGTCTTGCATATTTGATTCTTTCGCAAAAAATTGTTGAGTCTCCACGTTGTATAATACTCAATATTATGAAAATAATACACATTATTCATTAAACTGCTAAAGGACATTTGAATCATTTCCAGTTTCTGGCCATTACAAACAGAGCTGCTGTGAATATTCTGTATGTTTCTTTTACCGAACATATGCATACATTTCTATTGGCTGTATACCTAAAAGTGCAATTGCTAGGTTATAAGGTATACATTCGCTTAGCTATTATAGATCCTAAGTAAGTAGTTTTCAAAGTGGTTTTTGAATTTAAACACCCATTGGCAACTTATGGGAGTTATAGTTGGTACACATTCTTTCCAATACTTGGTAAATATTTAATCTTTTTCATTTTAGCTATTCTGATATTTGTGTATATTTCATTTTGGGTTCAATTTTCATTTCTCCTATTACAAAAAACGTCAAGAACCTTTTTATTCATTTAATAACCATTTAGATAAGCACTTCCTGAAGTATGTATTCAAGTACTCTGCCCACTTTCTATTTTGATACTTCTCTTTTTCCCTAGCTATGTTGAGGAATAAATATATAATTTACTATTAAAAGTTATATGTATTTATGGTATATAATATGATGCTTAGATATGTGTATACATTGTCAAATGATTACCACAATCAAATTAATTAACCCATTCATCACCTCACATAGTTTACCCTGTGTGTGTGTGTGTGTTAGTGTGTAGTGAGTACACTTAAGATCTACTCTCTTAGTAAATTTCGATTATACAATAGCTTATTATTAACTATAATTACCCTCATTTACGTTAGATTCTGAGAATTTATCTATCTTATAACTAAAATTTTGTACTCTTTGACCAAAATTTTCCCATTTTTCACACCCCCCAGCACCTGGTAACCACTGGTGAACAATATGGTTCTATGAGTTTGACTGTTTTGGATTCAACATTAAGTGAGATTATAGACTGTCATTCTCTGTCTGACTTGCTCCATTAGCATTATGTTCTCCATGTTCATTCATGTTGTTGCAAATGGCAGTATCCCATTTTCTTTTTATGGTTGAATAATATTCCTCTACACACACACACACACACACACACACACACACACACACACACACAGTGCACAACACTTCCCTGTTCTCCGCATACTTGTCAGCATTTATCTCCTTCATGATAATAACCATCTTAACACATGTGAGGTGATATCTTGTTTGGTTTTGATTTACATTTCCCTGAATGGTGATACTCAGCACATTTTCATGTATTTGTCAGCCATCTGAAAGTCTTCTTTGGCAAAATGTCTATTCTGTTCCTTTGCCCATTGTGTTATTTGGTTTTTGCTTTTGATTTGTATGTGTTCATTATATATTTTGGATATTAACCTTGGGAAAAGAATGAGACACTAGAACGTATGCTTTTAACTGTCAGTATCATGTTTTAGAGGAAGAGAACCTGTGTGTGGCTGAGTGTGTTCCCCAAATTATTTGACTTCTCACAGGCTTATTTTCTGCAGGGCAAAGATCTTTGGAAAAATATAGTCATGATACAGTTGCCTAGATAAGATACAACTTATTTTTTCATTTTCTTCATTAAAAATAAAATCTCATTATTGTTTTGTGTGCAATGTAACCAGCCAAATTTCACAACTTTCCTTAAAGACAGAACTGGTTCTTTGCTACAGTTCTAGAAAAAATGTGCCCCCTTCTTTTTGCATACTTCCCTTCTTCTTCTTGCTGAAAATATTGTCAAGATACCTGAAATGTTGGGCAACCATATTTTTTGCAATGGTTTAAGCTACACTTTGAGGAAACAAATATGAGGATGAATATTATAAGCTAAGTGAAGCAAAAATATGGAATTATGGATGTGGTTGACTCCATTAATTTAATTAAGCATTCTTGGACACCAACTTCTGGACTTTTTGATATGTGACACTCTTTGTTGGTCCAATATGGTCTGGTGTTTCATTTCATGCAGCCAACTGAAGTCATGCTTGGGACAACTATCTATTTTTCACTGCCAGCCTCTTCCTCCCACTCAGAAGAATTATCTCATAGTGTGCTCATTGGAGAATACACAGTTATTTTATTAATGCTAAACTAATATTTCAATGTATTGGTGTTACACTTTTATATGAAGTGTCTCATTATTGTTTTCTTACTGCTAATAATTAAAGTACCCAAGTTTGAAAGAATAATTTTGTACGCAAGGAAGGATTTGAGTTTATGTATAAAATATGATTGCTCTAACAGACTTAACATTCCTCTATACTTTTGTGAGTAGTAGATAGAGAAGTGGCTTTAGAGTTAGCAAGTAATTGGCTCGTGTAAAGCTAGTGATTCAGGAAAACCAATGCATTTGTACCTCTGAATAAAAGAGACAAAAAAATAAAGCAAATTAGAAAGCATTAGTAATAACAAAAACAGGTAAAATCACTGTCTTAATTGAATTTGAAATTTAACATGAAATTTAAAAGGTAGATAAAAATCAATATTGAAATAAAATACAAAGAACAAGTGGATCAATCAGTTTTCAACATGCACAATGACTCTTTAAATTGTTAATCTACACCAGGCTATACTCATTTTAATAATTTACTGTTTCACAAAATACAGGCTTGGTGGTTTTTGGTTTTTTTTAGTTTGGGAAAGACATGGAATAAACTGCTTATATTTTCTGTCATTAATTTTGGATGTCTCCCACCTCTTACTTAGTGACACTAGTTTTCTTCCATCCTTCCATCTGTTGGAGAACTAAATAAAGTATGAACTGTTGTCCATTATGCTTTGTAGAAATGGCAAATGCAAACACTTAGCCTACTCTTTTCAGTGTTAAATATTGTGCTTTAAGCTTATTTTGCTTGTTTTTTAGCTTATGTATTTATTTTTAACAAATTTTAACATTTAAATTAAGCATTGTATTTTAAGTTTTAAAATGTATTGTCATTAATAGTAAAATAATGGAATAATATTTAATTTCAGATATTCTCCATCACTTCTTTGGATCTGATATTATAACAAGCAAGGAAATTATTAATTCCATGGAAGAAAAACCTTAAAAAAATACTGACTCATTCAGTCTTCAATATTTTTCAAATAGTAAAAGAAATGTATAAATAATGCTTGGGAAAATCCAAATACTATTCAGGGAAAATAATCTGCAGCTAAATACATTAAAAATATAATTGAGATGGTGATAGGTACCATGAAGACAATAAAGTAAAATCATATGATAGAAAGTATTTTGGGAGGGGCTACGTTTGATAGTGTGCCAAGGGAATGTCTGAATTGTAGCTGAGCTAAGGTCCTATATTAGTTAGGATAAATGTATAGCTCCTCTAACAAAGTCCCAACTGAATGATAATAGTTTAAACAGTTTTTTCTCTGCCATGTAACAGTCCTTGAATTATCAGTCTACATTGTTGAGGTCCATTTTTCTTCTACCTTTTGCCCCATGCCCAAGACATTGTCTTCATCATCATGTCAATAAGCACTCAATACTACATCTAAAAGATTTACATTTCAGGCAGAGAGAAAAAGAAAAGGTAGAAAGAACACACACCATTAAGTTGAAAAGGCATCACCTTGAAGTAACTCAGATCATGTCTATTTACACCCCCTTGGCTAGCACATATTTACATAGCCACATCTGGTGCAAATGAAGAAAGGAAGGATGGCTTCATTTTAGCCAGATACAACATTTTAGTCCCATCACTAAGGAAAGACTGGACTTTGGGCAGCAAACAGACTTTTACCTGAAATGAACGTAAGGATGAAGCTCTGTTAAGATTTTGGGAGTCAGTTTTCAGGCCATTATTTCTTCAAATTATTTTTCATTCTGCACAAATCTTTGGCTTCTCTTTCTGGAAAGCTAATGAAAAGATTATTAAACCTTCTGATATTAGACTCATAGGTGCTTGAGCTCTGCTTATTTTTGTTCAGTTTTTTTTTCTTCTGTTGTTAAGATTGGAAAATTTCTACTAATTTATCTTTAAGTTCACTGAGTCTTTCCTATTTAATTTCCATGTCTGCTATTGAGCCCATGAAGTGAAACTTTTATCACATACATTGTGTTTTTCAGTTATAACATTTCCATTTGGCACCTGATTCTATAATATGGTTTCTATTTATCCACTGAAAATTTTTATATTTTTATTAATTTTGAGAGTGATCAACTTTAGCTCACAGGGCAAAATAATAAACTGCTTTAAGGCTTTGCCTGATAATTTCAACATCTGGGTCATCTTGGGATTGGCATTTTAATTATTTTTTCCACTAGTGTCTGGCCAGATTTTCTCAGTTCTTTCAATGTCAAGTGATTTGGGATTATATCGTGGACATTTTGTGTATTATGTTGTAAAAATCCAAGTCCTGTTAAAATAAGATTAACTGTACATTTTTTTTCTTGTTTGTTTTAGCAGACAGTTGGCATGGTTAAGTTCAGATCAAAAGTTTTGATTTCCCTTCTGTAGGCAGTGCTTTCAAAGTCAGTTTAGGCTTCCAAGTTAATACTATGCTGTTTGAGTTTTCTTGTGCTTGTTCACTCAGGGATTTGCCTAGGACTTCTGTTTTGGTGTGAACAATAATTCAGTTCTGAAAGCTTTGATCATGTTTACTGTTGTCTGTTCTATTAGTGCACAGACTGGGCTAAGCCTGGTTTTTTCAGTTCAGATACAGTATTTGGGCAACCCCATCTCTCACCTCCCCAGTTTCCCAGCCACTGTTTGGTTCCCTGGGGCCCCCTTTTCCCAGTCTCCTGACATGGGAGCCAGAATTTCTCTCAGGGTTTAGCCTTTTGTGCTAGTGAACAATTTTGCAATACTGTGGCCATTCTCAGGTAAAGCTTAGAGAGAAACGCAAGACAAAATTGTGGTGATATCTCACACACTCTTTGGACCATTGAGGCCACTTTCTTGATTCCGCTGGATAGAATTATATTTTTACCCTGAGGTTCAGATATCCCACCATGGAAGCAGAGCCACTTCATGACTGGAGCTTCCTAATGGCAGGGCTAAAATATAAAATAAGTAAAAGGAGATCCTCCTTCCAATCCACTCTCCATCTTTTTGCTTTGAAAAACAGAATTTTCCTCCTAAGGTTTATTGTTCATCTCTACTTGTGCTCTCAAGTTAAAGCCAGGAGATAAAGAGGGGAGGGTAAAAATGAGTAAAGACATGGCCTCTCCTTTCTTCTTCAAGTTTGACTTCTCTCCCATTTCATCTGCATCATTTACTTTCCAGAGTAAGCGTAGTCATTCTTTGTATTCTGCCCAGAGTTTTTTTGTTGCAATCATGGGGAAAGATAGGCTGTAATGAGTTTATTCCAGCTCAGTCATCGTTGGAACTCTTGTACTAGACCTTTTTTCGTCCTTCCAGTTTTATTGAGATATGACTGACATACAGCACTGTATAAGTTTAAGGTATACAGCATAATAATATGATTTACATACATCATGAAGTGATTATCACGATAAATTTAGATCTTTAAAGAAAAATAGAAAAAAACATTTTTCTTCTTTTGATGAGAAGTCTTAGGATTTACTCTCAAAATCTTTCATGTATAACATACAGCAGTGTTAATTATATTTATCATGTTGTATGTTGCATCTTTAAATTCTTATTTATCTTATAACTGGAAGTTTGCACTTTTTGACTGCCTTCATCCAATTCCCTCTCCTCCCACCCCCTGTTTCTGGTAACCACAAATCTGATTTCTTTTTCTATGAGTTTTCTTGTTTGTTTTTGAAGTATAATTGACCTACAACACTATGTTAGTTCCCGTTACACAACATAGAGATTCAATATTTGCATTTCAAACTGATCCCCACAAGTCTAATTACAAATGTCACCATACAAAGATATTACATAATTATTGACTGTATTTCCCACAATTTACATTACATACCCATTACTCATTTATCTTGCAACTGGAAGTATGTATCTCTTAATCTCCCTCACTTATTTCTCCCCTACCCCTACCCCCCTCCTCTCTGACAAACCCGTTTGTTCTATGTATCTATAACTTTGATTATGTTTCGTTATGTTTGTTCATCGGTTTTGTTTTTTTAGGCTACACATGTAAGTGAAGTCACACGGTATTTGTCTTTCTCTTATGACTTATTTCACTTAGCATAATACCCTCTTTGTCCACCCATGTTGTCACAAATAGCAAGATTTCATTCCTTTTTATGGTTGAGTAATATTCCATATCTTGTTTATCTATTCTCTATTTATGGCCCCTTGGTGAATGGGGCTGCATTCTGGGAAGGCTGGCTGAGAGCCTAAATGTGTCCTAGAGTTGGTTGTCCTACTGGTGAGTGGGGCCATGGCCCAGGGGAATCCAGGCCTGGTGCCCACCCACTGGTGGATGAAGAAGTGTCCTGGAGCTAGTGCCAGCCTACTGGCAGGCAGAATCAGGTCCTGAGGGTCCCTGGCTGCAGGGTTCAGGGTTCCTGGATCTAGTGTTGACCCACTGGTAGGTGGTCCAGATCCATGGTGGCTGGCTAAGGAGCTCAAGGTGTCTTAATGCTGATGTTGGCCGCTAGTAGGGAGGGTCAGGACCCAGGGTTTTCTGGGGCTTGTGCTGGCCTGCTGTGAGTGGGTTGTGTCCTGCCAGGATGGCTGAGGGGCTATGGTAGTCCTGGGAATGGTGTCTACCCTCTGGTGGGTAGGGACAAAGCACAGGGGGTGTTGGGGCTGATGCCAGCCCACTGGTGTGGGAGGCTGGACCCAGGGCTATGTCAGCCCTCTGAGGAATGGAGTTGAGTCCTGGGGTCTCTGGCTGCAGGGCCCAGGGGTCCCACTGTTGATGTGTTGGCCCACAGGTGGGTGGGCCTGGGATCCAGAGGTTCCTGGGTTAGTGTGGGCTCACTGGTTTGTGGGCCTTGTCCTTGGCCCTCTGGTGGACATGGTCACGTCCTGGGGCAGCTTTGGGTTCAGGGGTTCTTAAGGCAGCCTGCCTGCTCGTGGGTGGGGTTGTGTCCCTACTGGGCTAGTTGTTTGGCTTAGGGCATCTCAGTACTGGTGCTGACAGGCTAGTGGTTGGGGCTGAGTCCTGGTGCTAATAAGCTAGAGGGAGGATTCCAAAATGGTGCTTGTCAGTGCCAGTGCCCATGTGGTAGGAAAAGCTCCCCCATGTGGCTGCCGCCAGCATCTCTGTCACCAGAGTGAGCTCCAGTTGCCTCCTGCCTCTCCAGGAGGCTTTCCAAGATAAGCAGATATGTTGTATCCAGGCTCCTTTCAAAGTATTACTTCTTAACTGGGTCCAAGAGTGTGTGAGATTTTGTGTATACCGTTTATGAATGAGCCTCTATTTCCCACAGCCCTCTGGCTCCACTGAAAATAAGCACCCCTTGCCGTCAAAGTCAAACTTTCTGAGGGCTTATCTTCTTGGTGCAGGACCCCTGGGTTAGGGAACGCAATGTGGGTATTGAACCCCCTTGCTCCTTGGGGAGAAACTCTCAATTGTAATTATCCTCTTGTTTGTGGCTCACCTGCCTGGGGGTATAGGTCGTGACTATACCACATCTCTGCCCCTCCTACCCATCTCACTGTGGTTCCTTCTTTACATCTTTAGTTGTAGAAGATTTTTCCTGCTAGATTTCAGTCTTTCTTATCAATATTTGCTTTGTAAATAGCTGTAATTTTGGTGTGCCCATGGGAGGAGGTGAGCTCATGGTCTTCCTATTCTGCTATCTTGGTCATTCCTCACTCATGCTTAATATTTTACCATTAATGACTTATTCATCATGCTACTTTTTGGTTTACATTTTTGGCATATAGTTTGCCAAGTACCTTTTCTGGCCTTCAGTGAGGAAAGGGGAATTTGAAATATTTGGAGAGTAAAGAAGGAAATCATGGATAACTATAACATAGATTTCACTTACTTTAGACCTAATATACATTTAAATTATTTTATACCCACTTTTCAGAGACTGTGTGAAATACGCATGTACTAGTGTTTCACTAATTTGTGACATCTGTTTGTGGTGGCATTGTACCTATATCTCACATTTCTCATTAATCTCATTTCAACACCTAGTTGACATATATAATATTCAATTTTGACTTCTCAAAATTTGTTTTCTAGAATTAAAAATAGCTTCATAACTTTATAGAAGAAACATAGCAGTGATAATAGCACATTAAATGGTTCTGCCATTTAATAAAATATTTAGCCAACCCGACCATTTTTGCACTTACTTTACACTCATGTAACCTCCTAAGATTTCTCTGGAATATCATATGTTTTATAGCACAAAAAGTACATAGCGCCACACAAAATAGACAATAGAAAAATAGAATAATGCAATGTATACCGCAGACATTTTTAATAGTAAATTAAAGTCATACTGCAAGATTTTTCTTGAGCATTTTAGTTTTTGAAGGATGCTTTCAAAACTAACCTTTCTTTATTCTATCTCCTCTGGATAATTATGTGTGAAATATTTTGATACAATGAGGAGGGACATTGTCTAAACAATTACTTTTTCCTGTTAGTAAACTTTGCATGACTCTATTACTCATAATCTAAATTTGGACAAAGCAATGGATATAGCAGACATTCAATACTATTCTGGATGGATATAACCCAATCTATATAGCAGTATATTTCCTGGAATTGTTTTCCAGAAAAATCATGCACTTTTCCATGAACAGTAGTTCTCATGTACAAGTTAACCGGCAGGTCAGGCATTCCTATCCTCTCATGTCATTAATACTGCTCAAAATCGGAGATTGAATTAACTTCAGTAAAATTCTAGTTAAAAAAGCAAACAGATCTGTTTAAGGAATCATCTAAATTTCTAACATTAACTGTTATGATGGTTATTAAGCAATGGAATTTAATGTAATAAATTTTATTAAACACCAACTCTGTAAGGACCTACACGGAGACTACAAAGAGAATATAGGAATATCAAAATTAAAATGTTGTGCTCAAGAAAGTTATAATTGTATAAGGGCATATTAAATAATTAAGACAGTGATTTTTATAACTAGTAGCTGCATAAGAAAATTAATATTTATTGAGAACTTACTATATACCTGGTCCTGATTTTAGCACTTTAAAGTTTTTATGCTATTTTATATGAAGGAAGTTTATATTTTCCCCACAATACAAACAAAGGCACAGACTCAAAAGAGTTTAACAATTTTCTAAAATAGATCCAGTATTCAAATGCCTGTTGGAAGCCTGTGAAACACCGTGGAGCCTCACACAATATTCTGGGGATACTTACCAATACAGTTGCAAGCAAAATGCCACAGGAATTGATAAAAAAGGAATGAAATCTACATGTTTGATCACAAGTAGTTCATGGAAATAGTGGTACTTGATATTGGTAGGGTTTTAAAAAAATTTTTATTTTATACTGCAGTATAGTTGATTTACAATGTTAGTTTCAGGTGTAGAGCAAAGTGATTTAGTTATACACATACTTATCTGATTCTTCTCTCAGGTTATTACAGAATATTGAGTAGAGTTCCCTGTGCTATACAGTAGATCCTTGTTGGTTATCTATTTTATATATAGTACTGTGTATATGTTAATCCCAACCTCTTAATTTATCTCTCCCCCCAACTTTCCCTTAGTGTGCAAGTGAGAGCACTCATTATATTTAGAAAGTGAAGACTAAACTAGAATCCAGAAGTTGGAAATCTTAAGAGTTTTTCAAGAAACTACAAATGTTGGAGTTTTAGGGTGTCCACAGTGGAGCAGCGTGTAGAAAGAGCAGAATAAAATAAATTTAGGTTGAGGAGGTTGCTTGTTGTTCATCAGGTAGGTGATGTTCACTGTAGGTCAGTGAGAGGAAGAATGAAATCATTGTTTATCAAGGTAAATCATAATTCCTTAGGTAGGAAATAACATGGAAAAGAAAGACACTGGAAATAACAGACCTGAGTAGAGTACATATTATTGTAAGAGTTTAGAGAAGAAGATATTAATAAGCAGACAAATATGAGGAATATTAGGGGAGATAGAATAAATTAAAACTAGCTAAGTATATTTTATAGATAAGGAACAGGGAGGCATTAATTAAATAATAAAAGTTGGGTCATTATAGTTGAGAGAGAAGAGGTGCCCTTGAGGGAAAAAGAGAAAACAAAATAAATGGTTTTGAGAAGATGATATTTTTAGTATTGGGTACATTTAGTTTGAGGTGAGGATAAAGTACCTATGTACATTTATCTATTAAGACATTGGAGATTCTTTTAGGTTTGGGCTGAAGATCTAGGCAAGGCCAAGGAACATCAATGTGGGAGGTATCTGCAGGCAAATTATCATTGAAACTCTCAAAGTGGTTGGAATAACCCAAGAATCAAGTGCATAGGAAACAGAAAAAAATTTTAAAAGCACCATAAATTTAGGATTCCAGAAAACAAACAAAATCAACAGAAGAGAAAATTAGAATCTGTGTTTCATACATAATACTTATAAGCAAGATTCAAAAAGCAGAAAAATAATTGTAGCTCTCTTTCTTTATGTTTAAGTGCAGTCACATATTATCTCATTTAATCTCAACATTCCTTGGAAGTAGGGCTACCATCATCCCTTTATAGAGGAGAAACTTGAAACTCTGATGGGCTAAGAAACTTCCCCTGGTCACACAGGAATGGATGGCTGAACTAAGATTCACACCAAGCAGCCTGCATCTAGATTTTGTACTTTTAATTTTTATGTTATACTGTCTCTTGGTTATCAAAAAACTTCATTTTCCAAATATGAATAATTGGAGATTTATAATTATTCTTGTTTATAAGTCCTTATTTTACTCTTGCTATCTTGATAAGCAAAACAAGAAGGATTAAAGTGAAGTAGGAGAGATTTCCAGGTGGGGCATAATCTTTATGGGGTGATACAACGTCACTGAATTAAATATAGATATGGTGCTGATAACTCCATTTTCCAAGAGTGACCTCTTATACAACTGATATAATTTAAATTCATCATACTCCTAATCAGTACATGGAATAGTTTCTTAGCTTTAATTTATTCATGTCAAACACACAGAATTGTGGATCCTCCCTAAAGGTAATTGTTTTTCTGATAGCAAAGAAACTTCATCCTTAGCATGATGACCTTTGTCATGCTTTGAGACATGTTTAACGAGTGGATTGGGGTATCTATATTTTGAGATAAGTGTTGAAAAAAGCATAATGCTCTTTGCTACACTTAGAGACTCTACATGTACGCTACATCATAAACCCCTTGTTCCATTGTGCTTACAGAGGATTCAGCAACTTTTAAATAGCTCATTATACTCTGATGAGATTATACTCTGATGAGAGTGAAGTTTGCTTTTGGTCAAGCCTAAAGAAAAGGACTATGGGATGCTCACGTATGAGTCACACACCTAAAGAAGTAGGCTTATGCTTTTATTAACGGGAGACAGAATAGCATGGAAGCTAAGTGTGGGCTCTGGAGCCAGACAGCTTATGTTTGAATATTAGCTTCGCTGCTTACCCTAGCTATGTGATGGCAGATAAATGTTGTGTGCCCCATAGTTTGTGTGTGTGTGTGTGTGTGTGTGTGCGTGTGTGTGTGTGTGTGTGTGAGGATTAAATTAGATTATCCATATATGATGCTTAGAATAGTGCCTGGTGTGTGGTAAGTATACAGTAATCTTTCCTTTCTCTTAAAAATGAAATTTGAATGAATATTTAAAGCATATTTGCTTAAAGTGGTACCCACTTATTCTGCCTGTGGCAGGTCGTAGGATTAATTCTTTATTCCTGATGAGATCTGTTCGAATTATTCTTACTTAGTAATTTTTAAAAATATTCCAATATTTTCATCACGAAACTATATTAGAGTTTTAACCTCTTCTGTTACACATTCTTTCTAATTTTAATGCTATCTTTTTCTTGTTACAATTCTCTCTTATTCTGGTTTGCAAAAGTTTGTCTATTTTATTGATCTTCTTCAAAGAACCAGCTTTTGGTGATATTCATGAAACCAATTTCCTTATTATCTTCTGTTCCATTATTTTTTGTTTTTATCTCTATTTTTTATATTGCTTTTGCTTCTTCTTGTTCTTCAAAGTTTTGAACAATAGGTGGATTCCTTTATTTTCAGTCCATCTTATTTGAAATTAATTAATTAATCCATCTAATTTGAAATTAATATACATGTCTTAACATATTACAAGCAATACTTTGGCTACATCATACAGCTTTTTTTTTTTTTAATGGGAAACACCGTTAGTTGCTACCTGATGTATAGCTTATAAAATATTCTTTTAAAAATTATTTTATTGAGGTTTTCCTTTGGACTCTAAGGTAAATTTTGTAACAATTTCATGTGTTTTGAATAAATGCATTTTCTTTGACACATTCAAAATGGTCAGTGGATATATTAGCTCCACACAATTTTGTTATTCATATCTTAATATTTCTTAGTTTTCCTTAGTTTTGGGGTTTTGATATGTCAGCTGCAGAGAGAAATTTGTCACATCTTTCAGTATATATATTATGTATTTGTCATTTGGCCCCTTTCTTTTCTCTTTTATATTTCAAAATATAAATTGATGAATAATAAATTTTAGCAAAATATAAAGTGTAGTCCAATTTTGACCTGAATTCTATTTTGCCTGACATTACTAGTGCTAAAATTGGTTTCTGTTAGTAAATATTTCTTGATAGGTATATTTTTTCAAATCAATTATATTTATATGTTGAGATGTATGTAATTTTGCTTTTTCTAAACTTCTCATATATAGATTTTTATTTTCCCACATTACGGATTTTCTGTTAACAATGTTGGATAATTTGTATCTTTAATGAAGGTATGAACTCAGTCTTATTTGTTAGGATCACTCATAAATTTGGGTTTATTAACATGCTGTACTACCATTTTGTTATATTTTCTTTTATGGTTTTGCATTTTAACCACTTTCTTTCTTCCCTTTATTTTTTCTTTTCTAGTGGTTTAGGGGTTGCATATACTATTCTAGTTTCCTTGTCACTATTTACCAACATTTAACAGATACATATTTTTGATCAATATATAAATAATGATCACCTATATCTTTCTTCTGAATAAGACAAGAACTTTGCTATTAACCTTCTCCCCAGATCTTCCACCCATATCCTGCCTCAAACACCAGTCATGATCATCTGGAGAGTTAGTGACAGAATTATAATAATGTTTAAACAGAGTATTGTATGGAGTATTAACCTTGAGCATTTTTTTATCTGAAATATCTTTATTTTGTTGTTTTGGTTGTTTTCACATGTAAATGAAAGTTTAAGTAATTAATGAAACAGGTTTAAAATTATGGTTTCTTACAAATTTGTTAAATGCTTTTTTAGAATCCTGAAAAACATTTTTTTCACTCTACAAGCTTTTAGGATGTTCTCTTTATCCATGCAGTGCTGAAATGTCATGATTTATCTAATTGTGTGCCTTTTCTGTTAATCCTGTACAGTATAATCTGAAGACTTGTGCTTTAGTTCTCAACTATTTTCTTCTATTATTTTCTTGATTATTTTTACTCTTTTATGCCCTTTCGGGACTTTTAATTTTCTAATTATTTAAAACACATTTGAGAGCAGTTTTAAGTTCATAGCAAAACTGAGCAGAAGGTACAGAATTTTCTGTATAGCCCTTGTTCCCATGCATGCATAGCTTCTGCTTTTATTAACATCCCCCGCCAGAGTAGTACATTTGTCACAATCAACAAACCTGTATTGACACATTATAACCACCCTAAGTCCGTAGTTTACCTTAGGGTTCTCTCTTGGTGCTGTATATTCTATGGATTTGCACAAACACATGTAATCATAATTATAGTCTTATATAGAGGATTTTCACTGACTTAAAAATTCTCTGTGTTTCACCTTTCATTTTTCCCCTACTCACCCCAACCCCTGGCAACCGCTGATATTTTTTCTATCTCCATCATTTTGCTTTTTCCAGAACGTCATATACTTAGAATCATAAAGTATGTAGACTTTTCAGACTGACTTCCTTCACTTAGTAACATGCATTTAGGATTCCTCCATGTCTTTTTATGGCTTGATAGCTCATTTCTTTTTAGTACTGAATCATATTCCACTATATGGGTATACCAGAGCTTATTCATGCATTCACCTACTAAAGGACACCTTGGTGGCTTCCAAGTTTTATCAGTGATGAAAAAAAGCTGCTATAAACATCTGTATGCAAGTTTTTGTGTGGACATAAGTTTTCAACTACTTTGGGTAAATTTCCAAAGTGTGATTACTGGATCATATGTAAGTATTCTTTTGGAAACTTTATGAGGTAAAGGTTAGAATAAATGATCATGCTCTCCATCCTTTCCCTTTCTGAATCTTTCTGAGATGATCTAGAATTCTGATACACCATCAAGCATGGCTGCTAAGAGCACACACTCTGGGGTCAGATTACTTAGGATCAAATGCCAGTTAGTTCTCCTGCTTCTTAGCTGTATGACCTGAGGGTTATTTTTTCATCTTTCAAGCAGAAAATTCCTCACCAGTTAAAATAAAATAAAGTGAAACTACTGATATTTGTTATAAGTTATTGTAGAGATTAAATCAGATAATGAATATAAAGTACATAGCATAGTGCCTGTCACATAATTTTTTTTTTTTTTTTTTTTTTTTTTTTTTGCGGTACGCGGGCCTCTCACTGTCCT
>NC_041226.1:46327702-46352999 GCF_002837175.3 Physeter macrocephalus | reverse complement strand
ATCTTCCCGGACCGGGGCTCGAACCCGCGTCCCCTGCATCGGCAGGCAGGCTCTCAACCACTGCGCCACCAGGGAAGCCCCAATTTTTGATGTCTATTAACTATCATTGTTGTTGGTTGATTTTCCTGAAATTTTGGGAATTCTTAATATGGGCTAATAGTCTCTAGTGTAGATGTGTGGCTTATCTTTTCTGGGAATTAGTGGTTACCTAAACCATAGTCCCACCTTTTTTTTTTTTTCCACATGCACTAGATCCACTGCTCTGGTTTGTCTATAAATATCACTATTACTAATGCTTAGGACAATCAGGGAAAGAAGGAGAATCTGGGCCACCTAACTGCTCCAAATGCATCCCTCTGGTTTATCACCCCAAGACAGTGACACTGCTTATTGATTCAAGACCTGGTCTTTCTCTGATGTTTCTACTTTGTCATATTTCAGCCTGAATGTGTTTAGGACTCAAGTTTACTCCAGTTTTGTTCTTCAACATATTTATATTCATAGATTTTCTAACTTTAAGAATTCATTATTTCTGGACTACTTAAAATGTAATGTACTTATTTATCAGAGTCAGTATGGATTTGCTCTTCTTTAAAATATGCTTTCTGTTATATCATGAGATTTGGGGTAGAAGGAAGTCATTGACCCCCTTAAACCAATCTCAACTGTTTGTTGGGAGTGTCTTGAATTAAGTTTTTCAGTTTATGTTTGATGTTCTGCCCTCCTCCATGCCTAGTTTCCATGATCTATTCTAAGCAAGGGGCTCTAGTGGAAGTATACCCTTGGCTATGTGGACTTTTATCATGGTTCCCAGCCAGTCAGAGACACCAGAATTCCAGCAGTGTTCCTAGCAGAGTTGTCCTGCTTGAAGACCATTACAAACCTTTTCACTTTTTTGTTTCAAGGAATCAAATATTTTTCTAAACCTCTCTCCTGTCCTTCAACTCTCACTGTTCCTCCTCAAAGACAGTAATATAACTGCTTGAAATTTATTAACATTAGTTACAGCTTGAATAGGCATTAGGCCATATTTCTGTAACAGTACATTATAATATAGAACATAACATTTTCTTTCTTAAGCTAATCTTGAGAAAAAATACAGACATCCCTTCCATGTTGTAAAAATATAAGCTATTTTCTAAATAATCCACTGCTATTTAGTCTTACTAAAAAATTCAAATTTCATTTAGCCAATAATTTTGAAAAGTAAAATAAAGGGACAAACACATGTTCTTTGGATGTGTTGCTTGCCAAGCACTTTAAAATATTTTATTCTTTAATGTTCAAAATAATCCTATGAAGTAAGTGTGCTCTCATTTTACCAAAGAAATAGTTGAGGTTCAAAGAATATAAGTAACATGTCAAAACACCAGGAAAGGCTACAAGAAGGGTCAGAGATATAAGGTCTGCTGGACAACAAAGCCCATTTCACATAATTTCACAGGTACAGATAAGCAATTAATAAATGAACCCTTTAAGCAATAGAGGTCACTTGCTTCTTTTTAAGATTTACATGAATGTCATATATTACAATATAATATATATATATGACTACAAAATAGACTCAAAAAAGAAATGATTAGAGAGTGTGATATTTCTATATCAGGGGAGGAACTTATTGAAAATTTACACATAAATCTTTAGCCTGAAACTAAAAAGAAAATAAAATCTGTTATACATTATTCCCTTAATCTAGTTAACTTTTATGATAAAATTCTAATATGTTTAATTCATTTTTCTTTTAAAATTGAAACATAGAAAAAGATTAATAGTTTATATACCATTTGCTTCTTCCATTTGCTCCCCTATGAAAATGCATTTTGGAATATGGGGCTAAAAGTACAATGCCTCTAAAATTAATTTGTATGATTAGGCAAGTTATGTTTTAGCTAAAGCACTGAATGAAGTAATACGTGCAAAATAGTATCATAATATTTATAGCAAACAGAGTTGAGCTTTGGTACAAAGAGGGAAATGAGATTCCCAGATCAATTTCAAACTTTGTATTGTATGAGTCATTTCAAATGTCTCTTCTGGGACTATTTAGATTGTGGGGTTCAGGGTAAATATGCCTTCAATACACATGAAACTTTTCAGGATATAATCATTAGTAAATGTGGCTTATGTGATTAATCATTGGTTAAGGAAAAAATTCATTGGAAAATTGAATAATAAAAATGCCATTTTTCTCTATAACTTAATAACATTAGTTCAGATTAGTTTGGTGGCAATTACATATATCAGTTAACACTGAAGAATGTCAAACCAGGCTATTATTTTAAAAATTGCCATAACTTGAATGGAGTCAAAATATACTCACTGAATGAGCTTAGTTTCTGAATCAGTTACAGTATATTCCTTGAAAAGTAATTTATTTTGTTTTTACAAATTGTTTCCTTCACTAACTGAGCAGAGATGAATATATCTTCCAATCCTGCAGTATATGGTTTCAATTTAGATGATAGAAATAAAGATGATTTATAGGTAATCCAAAGGAAAAAAGAAACATTTTAAAGAGGAACGTTCGTCACATGGGGCAGAAGGTGAGAATGTTTATTTAAGAATTTCATTGAGAGCACCATTGTGTTGTGATGTAAGTGATTTGAAATTTGCGCTAAAGGTAAGGTTTCTTTATCACACCTTCAACCAAGTAAATATTTAATTTTCAAAAATCTTGAAATAAATTTAGAAATATGAATATATTGTTAACCAAAAAGTTCTTTTTTTCTTTTCTATAACCTAAATTATTTAACTTACATGAAAACATCATTCACTATAGCATGAGTTCTAAAGTATGGAGGGAAGTCTAGTTCAAATCAACCACTAGCTTTACCTAAACTTAAGAAAGTGAAAGCATTCTCAAAAATAACATTGCCAGAGACTAAACTGTTAACTTCCACTTCAGCTGGCAGATCCTGTATTTTATTGTTCTTAGTGTACTAAAGCACAATTGTGTAACTGCGTTCCCTCTGGATCCTCTATAAAAATAGATATATATCTTAAAAAGCTGTCTAAGGAAGTAGAGTTTTAAGTAAACAATATAATAACTTAAGGCTAATCAGCATTTTCAAGTATCAGGAAAGAAGCAGTTGAATTGAATTTTTAGTTACTGTTTCTTTAAGTGAAACAAATACTGTCTAAATCTTTTGAAATGTAAAATAATAGAGCTTATTTGAAATTCTCATAATTATAAAGGGTTGGAATTTTGTCTGTATATCTCATTTCTCCTTTTAAGTGTCTCTAGCACACTCTGTAAGCTAATGGACAATACATTTATGAGTATGTGGAATCACAAATAAGTTAGTAAACACAGAAAGCATTTTGAGAAGCACTGAAATATAATAGATATGTAGATAATGACACATTTCAACTGCGAGTTTGCAATAGTTATCTTCCAAGCAAAGTGTAAAAGCTTGACTGAACAAAAGATAAAGCTAATACTATCTAATAAGAACAGACCATTATAGATCAGTGAAACTGCAAAACAGAGTTATAAGACAAGGGGCAAGCCACATTATCTAAATTAACATTTTTCCAGCTCAAACAAGAAGGGCCACTGTAGGAAAGCAAGAATTAAGTAGTATGGCCTGCATTTAGTCAACCTGAAGTAATTATTAATTTATGGTTGTCTGTGATTTTAATGAAAATGAAAGCTGTGAGGAAAGAATTGAGAGAGATAATGTGCCGTGAAATTGAGTTTCATTTACTTAGGGGCCACCTTTTCCTTTTTTGTTGTTGTTAAAGGAAAGAAAGTTAAGGCAAGATGTCCACATTAAAATCTCACTAGGATTATGTAACCACCAAGTTAAATGGTAATCATTATATTCAAAGCAGAGTTAATGCAAAAGAAATTGAAGCCTGGATTTAGAGCTTATTGGCAAGGGCAGAGTAAAAAAACACCAATGGGCTGCAATTAATGTCAAAATTATAATTATTGTCTTTATAAATACGAAGAATCCAATAGCTATTTCATCAGACATTTTATTCTTATTGTCATCATTAAATGCCCCTTTCGGTGATGCCATTGTTGGAAACAATGTATTTCAAGAGTAAGGAGGAAGCCATAGGAGGCAAAACAAATCATCAGAATGCAACCTCTTTCTTTGACCTCAAACAAAGTGTTTCTAGAGAGTCATAAGAATGACAAGGCTTCCAGAGAATAACAGGCATATCTATCTAGTGTAATAGTGTGGAAAGAACAACTGTTCATGAATTGAATTTTGTAGCTTCCCTCTACAAAAATAACAACTCTGTTCTGAGAATCATCTGCAAACAAGAAGTCAAGTGATAGGTCTAAATTCCTCTTACCAATTGTAATGGGAAAAATAATGTTCAATGACTTTTCAACATCTTAGTTCTTTCATGAAAGAAAAACTTATTTTCTGATATTTTAATTTTCAGTGTTAAGGAATAATAAGTCTAAACAGTCTAAAATTGGGAAAATGTCAGTGTTTATTCCCATCTTAGATGTGAAACAGTTATCGTTGCTCTAGAAAATGTTAGGTGAAGTCCACGTAATGGAATGCATACATGACACCTGATTTTTCTTGAAAAGCTTATTATAAAATATACTTTACCACATATATGTTATGTCTTTTTCTTAGGCATTTATTAAGTGCTTGACATTGTGCTGAAGTGTTGGGAATACAAAATTAGATAAGCATTACCACTATTATTAAGAAGCCTACATGTGTACAGATGATTTAGTGCTGAATATGGTAAGTTTCTGCAAAAGAATAAAGATCTAAATGAAACTTAGTGAATGCAGAATCTTGCTTTCTGAGGTGAGAGGGAAGGATTTATGTGGGTATGAGCATTTGAAAAGCACATTTTTGGGGTCTCCAAGAGGATAGAGCATTTGAGGATGTTTATAGAAGGCAATAGAGAATGAACATTTACTACTAAATGAGAGAACTGGAATTCAGAATAGTATCCTCCAGGGATTGCCAGAGACCTATGATATTGGAAGTAATACTTAGAAGAGTGTACTAACAAAGCTGCAGTAGCAAATGACGACTGGAATTTGAGAAGTAGCTATAAATCAGCCAATTTAAGACAACAGGGAAAAGTGGAGGTTGGTAGCGATGGGGTATAAATTTCCTCTCCTTGTGGAAGAAAAGGAAATATTAGCCATTTCTTGTTTATTTTATGTAAATTATCTACTGGGATTGAAGTGCAGGGAAAGAAATGTGGAGGCAAAAGCAACGAATATCTTTTACTCCATGAGGCAAAGATAACTCTGATTTCTCAAATAGCCTAGGAGGACTCAAATAATAGAAATTCTGGATGGTTCTGAACTCAAAGATCCAAAGCATCTAGATACCTACATGGTACTCCAATTCAGAAAAGAGAGATAGTTTGTATTGACATGTTCTTATTAACAAATTCCATATGCATTTTTTACATTTGAACAACTCTCTATATAAGATTGATATTTAAAATCCTGTACTAACTTGGAATATTAAGCCAATGGCCAAATGTTGCTCTACTACAGCACTCTGAATTCCAGGCACTAGACTCTCCTGAAGTAATAGCTTCCCAACCCAGAAGAGAGTTGTCATGTTTGACACAATATAAGGAGCAGATGATAACCCATTTGAACAGAAAACATTCCTTTGACTGTTTACATAAAACAAGGAGAAATAGAACCTCTCCCTTAAAATGAAAAAAAAGAAAAAAGCTTTGTAATACCACCTGAGTTGATCTTACCTGTAATGTGCATTGACTAAGACACAAAATGAAACAAAAAAACAAACAAAAATCAGAAACTTGGCAGCAGTAACAGAAAAATTCACAACGTGTTCCCAAACTTCCTTCATTTTCTCCTTATGCTTTATCACCTGGTAACAATCTCTTACTGCTAGAAAGAGCAGCTCCTGATTTCCTGAACAAACAATGCAGTTTGAACCTTCTCTTTCTGAAAATTCTTGAACTGAATGCTCTTTTTCAGTTTCCTACTCATCTTGAACATGTCCCTGGTGAAAACTTTCTTAGGATTCTCTCTCAAAGTAGGAACTCTTTCTCTGTGCTTTCTTCTTTCTGAAAATGTAACCGTATCATTTTTTGTTCAAGTTAGTGGTATCTAAGGTCCCTCAGCTTTTCAACCATGCTTCATTCATTTTTACAGTACAGACCCATTTTTATCATTTAAAATAAGTGTGCAATACATGCTAGTTGAATGCTGAAAACTAAGGAAGCCATACCATAAAAAAAATTCTAAAGCTCAAGATTTCTACTGCCTAGATAATTCTATGGATTTGGAACACTCATGACTCATCTTAAAATAAAAATTAAGAGTTGTCATCATTCTTTAAAGACTAAGTACATTTGTCCATCTATGAGGGTCTCATAGGCTGGGAAGGGCAAACATTATTAATAGAAAGACATTCAGCAAAATATTAGTGTATCTATTATTATTTCCATTACTCCACTAAGTTTCATCAATAAAACAATAGAAAATAAAAAATAAAAAATTTTCAATAAGAAAAATTACTAAAAAACAGTATTATTGAAGATGGGCTGAACCATTTGTCAGAAAATGACAGAACTGATTTGTATTAGCACCATGAATTTTCTTCAGAATACTTTCTTATTGAAGAGAAAGAAATAATGAGTCTTCATTGTTCGATCTTCAATAGGTCATATCCTATACAAATTTTTTTTAAATAAATAAATAATTTATTTATTTTTGGCTGTGTTGGCTCTTCAATGCTGTGCGTGGGCTTTCTCTAGTTGCGGCGAGCGGGGGCTACTCTTTGTTGCAGTGCACAGGTTTCTCATTGTGGTGGCTTCTCTTGTTGCAGAGCATGGGCTCTAGGCTTGTGGGCTTCATTAGTTGTGGCTCGCTGGCTCTAGAGCGCAGGCTCAGTAGTTGTAGCACACTGGCTTAGTTGCTCGGCGGCACGTGGGATCTTCCCAGCCCAGGGCTTGAACCCGTGTCCCCTGCATTAGCAGGCGGATTCTTAATCACTGCGCCACCAGGGAAGTCCCCTAATACGAATTTAGTGTTTATATTCACACAAGGATAAAAGGAAAGGAATTTCTTACACTGTTAGATATTTGAACCTAAGAGAACATCTATTACATATTCCCGAGTCAAAGTGCAGGAATCTGAATCTGATGTATCTGCAGAGACCAGTAAAAAAAAAACAAACCCACGGCATTAACTTTGTTTTTCATTCTTGTATTCCATTATGAATACTTTCAAAAGGATTTCCCCTCTAGATTTGCCTACCTGCTAGAGTCCAAACACCTCTTTAAACGAAGTGGTAATAAAAAACTTTAATAAGTGCAAGCCTTGCTGAGTGAGGAATCATTAGTGTAGAGGTGCAGAAAAACAGACTTTCTTATTTGTAGCAAAATGTCAGGAAAGCAGAGGGTGGAAATAAGAATCATCAAAATGCAGATATAATAATCTATTTAAATAAGCAAATCTCACACTAATGTTGTGCACTAAATCTTGTTTTCCCTAGCCTCCCCTGAAGTAGAATTTTCATTTCTTCTCCTATCTCAACCTAAATTTTTATTTACTTTAGGCTCTGTTGGAATACTTCCACCTTAGCAAGGTTCACATGTGAATAAACTGCAGAGTTTGATCTAACTCTGATAATTTCTTTCTTCTTTTATAGATGTCTGTTTACAAAGGGTGCAGGGTTTTTACTCTTACTACTGGCCTTCTTAATGGTACACCTATCTTACAGAGTCTTGAGGAAAAGAAAAGCATGGCACTTGAAATTAAAGAGTTTAAGAAAAGTGATTTTACTAGCTACCCCAGGTCAGAGGCTGAGAAATGTAATTAAAATGATAACTCTAAATCATTCTAGATAAAATAAAACAAAACAAATTTTCTCAATCAAACAAGTAGGAGTATTTTGGCACCTTCATAATATCAGTCAATTTTTCATTTTATATAAATGATTGGTGCACAGAAAATGATGCTTAAATAATAGCCCATATACCTGACTACTAAAATAAATAGATATTCTTGGTCCCATCAGAGCAAGGGATAGAGAGATCTGAAAGCAAACAGTGGAGCTAAAAAAAAAAGCTTGAAAAGTGTTTTAAAAGATTTTTGCCACTGAGATATGTATCTGGTTGTGTGTATTAGAAGTTAATGTAAGAAAAGAGCTGAGGTAGAAAAACATATCTGAGAAGAAACAATATTTATATGTATAATTTGTGGAAATACATACATTTTTTTCTTAGACCCGAATGGTAATTTCATATTGGCAGTTTGCAGCTGGTATTACTCTTTTTATTTGTGGGTAAAAATGGTAGAGAGAGATGAACAGAAAGTTAGATTGAAGTTTGAAAGGGACACAATTCTCAATTTCCATGATTTTTAGGATATATATTCATGTTCCCTCTCACTTGATTAGGATACAAAATTATGAATGCCAGAATTATGAATTTGATTCTCATATAATTTTTATTTACTTTTTCTTGTTAGTCATTGATTATACAAATTTATAACTCTAAAATGTTGTAAATATTGTTCAAGAGTGACTAGACCACAGGGCACATTTAGATAGATACAATCCAACATCCTATTCTAAAAAGCTGAGTGTTTATTTCCTGCTGCTTATAAGATAGTACTAGTACTACCATTTGCATATACAGTATAATTTATTATAATAAATATCATCTATCAAGTATTTATAATGTGTCAGTCACTGTGCAAAGCATTTTTTTAATTCTCAGAATGATTCTCTGATATACATATTATAATTATTTTTTCCAATTTATGGAAGAAAAAAAAGCAGGTTAGAAACATTTTAAAATTTGAGCAATGTTGTAAAATTACTCAGTGAAAGAGCTAGGATGTGAATCTATGTTGTCCAATGTGATATCCAACCTCTTGACTAGAACTATACAGCTATTGCTACCAAAAACAAATGTAGAAACAAGAAACTTTTAATAGTGCTATGAAAAGATAGCAATAGGGTAAATTCAATTATAAAGTATTAAAGATGAACAAAACATGTTGGTGGCCCTATCTTCCAGCAATTCAACTGCAAATATAAGATATGAAAAATAATGGTTTAGAGAAGATAGTGGCTTAAAGAAGACAGAGGTTTTTATTTATTTATTTTTTTCTCTTGTAAAATAAGTGCAAAGGTAGACAGTCCAGCACTGATATGGAGGCTCTTCTGGCCGACCTCATAAATGTTCTGAGTGCATTCAGTCTTTTCTCTCTATCTATCTATCTCTATCTCTGCCTGGCTTTTATATTCAATCTGTGGTTACAAGATGGCTGCTGAATCTCAAGCAATTACATCCACGTTCCAAGTAAGAAAGATTAAAATAAAAAAGAAATAGAGGGACTAAAGCTACTTTTCATCTAAGTCAGATACCTTTATAAGGAGTTATCCAGGAAGCCCCCAGTAAAACCTTAACCAACCTCAAACAAGCAAGAAGTTAGTCACATGGTCACTGCTATCTATAATGATAGGAGTCAAACACAGTTTTTCAGTGGGCATGTTTCTTATTCATTCGCCCCCAAAACGTGTGTTGGTAAAGAAGGAAGAGTGAATTTTTTTTGAGGTTTCAGACATAATTTTTATTATTACTTTTTGCTATATAGCAGGGTCTCATTAGTTATCTATTTTATACATATAAGTGTATATATGTTAGTCCAATATCACATTCCATCCCACCCCCCCTTTCCCCCCTTGGTGTCCATACATTTGTTCTCTACATCTCTGTCTACATTTCTGCCTTGAAAACAAGTTCATCTGTACCATTTTTCTAGATTCCACAAATATGTGTTAATATACGATATTTGTTTTTCCCTTTCTGACTTACTTCAGGAAGAGGGAATGTTTATCTTGTAAATAATCAACAGACTCTTCCCAATGCCTAAAATTATGGAAGCTTTATTTTAAAAACTATACGTAAATATGTATGCATAAGTGTATATTTGTATGTTTCATGTCTTTTTTTCTCCTCCTTAGGTAAGACCCAACAAATTGTATATTTCCTAATATTTTAAATATAGTGTAAAGAAAGGATTATAAGGAAATCTAATTCTAATAAAGGAAAAAATCTGTAAGAACCATCCTACATCCGAAAAAGGCAACTTTCCTCAAGATCCACCAGTTCTTGGTTTCTCCAGGAGGACCCTGTTCTGACTGTCTGGGAAATCAGGAGGACATAGCTAAGTGAGGGCCAATTCAAAGTGGGATCACAGAAAAAAATACACACTAGCTTTTTAACTTTATTATTATTACTATCCTTTTTTAAAAACTCGGTGAGGGAGCACTAAATTCAAATAAAATAAATACACGCAATTTAGAGTAGAGTTAACACACACACGTTCTATCTTTAGTAAAATTGTCACTGTAATTTTATCTATGCACACAAAGTTAACCACTTCATGTCTCTTCTGGTTCTTTGGTTTTAGGAGAAGTACACTCTGGATAACTTAAGCAAACAGAAAAACTTATGGGAAAATTATGAGCATAAATGAAGGAAGAGCTGTGGGAAAAAGTCTGAGAAGTCTTGAAATCAGGACAGCTGTACACTTCCCAAGTTGATGGTAACGGCAACTGAGGGACAGTTCTTTAAGATTAAACCAGCCCCAAGGTCTTTAGTTTTTTGTTTTTTTAAAATTTTTGTTGGAATATAGTTGACTTACAATGTTGTGTTAGTTTCAGGTGTTCATTAAAGTGATTCAGTTGTACATGTATGTATAAATATATACATTCTTCTTTTTACAATCTCTTCCATTATAGGTTATTACAAGATATTGAGTACAGTTCCCTGTGCTATACAGTAAGTCTTTGTTGGTTATCTGTTTTATGTATTGTAGCGTGTATACTTTAATCCCAAACTCCTAATTTATCCCCCCCCCCGCTTGGGTAACCATAAGTTTGTTTTCTATGTCTGTGAGTCTATTTCTGTTGCGTAAATAAATTCATTTGTATCCTTTTTTTTTTTTGGATTCCACATACAAGCGATATCGTATATTTGTCTTTCGTTGTCTGGCTTACTTCACTTAGTATGATAATCTCTAGGAAGTTTCACTTCCAGGCGGAGAGAAACCAACTAGTTTATTGAGCATCACTCCTTGGTAGGGACAATCACTTGGACTAGCAGAAGAACCAGACTGTAACCAATGGAAGAAAGATGGTTCTCCAATACAAATTCACGGTGCTTTTACCTAAAGTGGCAAAAACGACTCGCATTTAGTTTAGCTTCTGAAGATTTTAACTTTACCTGAGGTAGCATAGTAAGTTTTCAGTGACTCAAAAGTGTGACTATTGGGAATATTTGGAAAAACAGAATAATAGACCCATTGTAAAAGAATAGGTTGTCCTTACAACTTCCTTTAATGTTTAAATGCCAGGTGCTGTGGAAACTTTTTATTTGTCTTATTATATCAAGATGAAGGTCACATTTTTATGACCATTGATGTCACCCTGTTTTCCTCCTCATTCCTTGTATATTTTCAGGCACTGCGGCCAAAAATGAAAAGCACTTCCCTTCGTTTTCCTACGGGATCCCATACAACACAACAGTGGCAAAGGATCCAAATGATGTTTCCCTACTGTGAGTCTGGCACCAGAAACTATTTCATCTCTACACAAGCAGTTGCAATTGAAATTGCTTCTTGATCCACAGATATATTTATTTTCCTGTTTCCTTCTTGCTATTGCTTTTGTTTCTCTTCAAACACACAAATATAATACAGATTTTTAAATTCACCTCTGAAAAGAGAGGAGGCAAGTATGCTTTTTGTGTAAACTGGGTGAACATTCACATTTACAAGTCAGCTTTTTTATTTGTAGGAATGATAGGCAGATGCCAACAATGTGACCAACATTCTACTTTTCATTTCTTTATGTATTTCTCATTTTATTTCTATACACACAACTTGACGTTTTCAAGTGCATTTCCTGTTTTTTCAGCCACTTCAGACAAGTTTTGCATAGATGAAGGTTTGATAACTTCATGGCCCACTATTATAAATTTTATGGTAATCATGAGGAAAACCTGAAAGTTAAGTTTCATTGACTTAGCTTTGCTGCTGGAAAGCTGTAGCGGTTGACCTTGGACCTGGAACATGTTAAAAAACCAGTGGTTATTAAGAAATTAAATCAAGGAGATGTATGAAATACATTCATAGGTAAACACACAGAGGACCAGGGCCTGAAATATATTTATCAACATAATATCATCATTAATATCTTTGCTATCTTTTTCATATCTTTTTTGTCAGAATGTTAATTCCACTAATATGATTGCTGTAGATTCTTGTAGTAGACTAATCAAGAGCTCCTCTGGATGTATATTTCTATTCACTCATCCAAATTATAAAGCAAATCCTCAGTTATCAGAAAAATGAGATATCTGCTAAATATTTCTGCTAAAATTCTTTCTGAATTGTCTTTTTTTTGAAAAAACTTTTAATTAATTATGAATATAATGTCTTTTTTGGATATTTATGAAAATACAGACAGTAAATTACTTTCATGGTCTACAGATAGAAGATTACGTAAAACAAGACAAAACCTAAACAAACATGGTTAGCTGGCTCACAGTTTGAGTGAGGTCATAACCCTAAACAATATTCTTAGACATTATCATCAGCAATACTTCAAAAATAAAGACTGAGAATTTTTCATAAAAGGTCACAATTTATAGGAACAATAACACACAATAAAACTGAATACATGTGCTATACTTCCGTAGTGGTAGAAAAACAAGATTCGTTCATAAAGTCACTTAGTTAACTCATGGGATTTGAGAAGCTGAGAAGAAGAACATGGAAATGCTAGGGTATAGACTTTGGCCTGGGGGATTTGAGTAGAAGCTACTCTAAGAAGAGGGCAGTGATGGGGTAATGACATAAATATTTGCAAGCGGCAGTGAAAAGGATGTGTCCCATCTCAGGCTAGTTGCTAACTACATTATTATTACACACTTAGTTTGGAAGAACAAGTTCTGGAGAAGCAAAATCATACTCATTCCCTGAGATGGACCTGTTTCTGAAGAACTGCTCTTGTCTGTTATACACTTACCCAATTTGCTTAAGATTCAGTGTTAACAGTTGACTGTCTTCATAATATGCAAATAAAAGCTGTGTGTGTGTGTGTGTGTGTGTGTGTGTATTTGGAGTGTGCTTGTGAATGCTTACGTTTAAATCCTGTGTAAAGACTCCCTAATCCAGAGTCAGCAGATCCACATTTTACTTTTGTCAGAAGTGGTGGAGGACCTTGATGAGCCTGTTGAAAACTGTGTAGATAGAGAAGCTCCCTGTGTAGATTAATTCAGTGCACAGCTGGGGCTGGGATGGCAAGCCCATTCTAGGGAATGAAGAACGGACGATCAGGGGTGGAGCTGCCCGCCTCCCTCTCCACAATATACTAATCCTCAATTTGGCACTGCTTTAAAAGAAAAGAAATCTAAATTGAGGCCAGCTGATTTCTTACTGAATCAGCCAGCTGGATGTGGAGCCAATTTCCGCAGCTTCCACGCTGTGGTAGCCAGGAAATATTTTAATTGAAAGAACTCTATGTTGACAAATACCGAAGACAGCCTATTTATAACTTTTAACCAATATTTATGGAATTCCCTGATTTAATAACATTTCCCTTTAAACTCAATTGCAAAATAGAAAAATTGTTAGGCTAGAACCAAAGCTAAATGATGTGGAAGGATAATAAGTAAAATCAGAGTAAAGGAAAAGGAAAGAACTGGTAAAGGTTGTACACATATTAATAGGCACATGTAACTGAGGAATGACATACATATGTATATGTATATACATATATATTCAATAAAAATGGTTTCAAATTGTAATTAAAATATAATTTAGGAGATTTAATATAAAATCACCGATGCTATGATTTTCAGCACATATAGTCTTATGAGGTATGTCTAAATGATGCATATTAGCAGGGAATTTTATTTTTCTAGATAATCTGAATGACTTGGCTTTTTCATTCCCCTTTGAAGAGGAACCAGCTTGTGTTTAAATAATCTTAAAACACAAACAAAATCCAATATAAATTTTCTCTTTTCTTTAACGTTGGTACAGTGATTGGAAACTACAATCTTGATTATAACGATGATATCATATTATAATCTTTAAAATATATTCCCTCCATTATTAAAAATTGTGGCAGAGTTTATTTGCCTTGTTCCATAGTTAAAACTGCTTAGTTTTTGCAGTTGTTTTTTCATCAATGTTTTTTAAATGTTTAAAAGCAATGCTTTGCTTTTCACTGTTATTTCTTCTTTACATAAATCTATTCTATTTTAAATAACAACTTTTTATAATATTCAGTGCGATGCACATGGTGATTTGTTTTTTCTTATAATTGGGAATATTATCATAAAGTTATTTTTCCTCAGCCAAAGAGGAGACAGGATTTGGACAATAAAAATGGTTTGGAACAGGGTTCTTTCCATATTGAAGTGGGAGCAAACTCCTAAGTTGATGATTTATGTTGTTCCAGATACCTGTGAATCATAAATAATCACACAGTGATATGGAATGTTGGGAAGATACTATTACTAACTTTACCTGGTTGGGAAATCTACTGTTATTTTTTCCATTACTGTTACTGATGATGGAGAGTTATCAAGTGTGGCCGTGCCGTTAGCTGTGGTATGCTGTAAGGCAGCTCTCCCTAGTGGACACTTTGCTATAACCATGCTCAGTCTATGCCTCAAGAGTAAAGACCGTCCCCATGAACTTTCTGAATATCTATCTATCATCTATATATAAATATATATATAAATAAATATCAAGGATGTTAGGTATAGTATATATACATTTAAGAATATTAGCTCAAATGAGAAATCAATTTTGGGGTGGAGATATTAAAAATCCAATGCTATATTAATCTCTCAAAATAGGCAAAGTATTTTTGAGCACTGTCACCCTTCATATTAGTTATTAGTTATGAAAGTAACTAGTAAGAGGTGATAAGAGAAATATTTGAGTTCATTCATGGGAGAGATAAGAGAAATATTTGAGTTCATAGAATCTGGAATAAAAACATTCACAAATAAAACCCAAGTGTAATATTTTTCAAAATCTGGCAGAGAACTGTTGAGAATTATTTAATCATAGATGAATGTGCCTGCCATAGAATTTGATAAGTAATCGTATTGGGGAGATAGATGCACCTCATTACTCACTTTCCATTTTTATGAAAGGTTCATCCACGTGTGCAATGATGCATTTATAGGTTTACACCCTCTTTGAAAAAAAAAAGGCATTTTGCATTTAAATTGCCCTTCCTATTACTAAAGAGGCTCTAAGGAGAAAAGTATGAACAGTACAATGTTGAACGTAGTTTGAAACAGTATTATATGTTTTAATTTCTTATAATTCATTTTGTTAGTTAGGTTGTTTACTTTTCATTGTATGACATTGTGAGGTAATAATTATAGAGGTAACAATGTCTTCTATAGTACTTGAGGCAAAGTGATGGATAATGGTGTGGCCTGTGGGTTACAGTCAGCTAGATAGAAACCCAACTAGTCACGTAGTCTATGTTCATTGGTAGTCCTCACCTATTCTCATTTAGAATGTAAGGAGAGATTAAAGAGACATAAAAAAGAATTACTCCACGTGCAATCCTCAATACAATTTTTTTCCATTCCTAGAATACCTTAACCTTTGTTCTGAAGAGGCATAGTTAAAGCAGCTACCGGGCTTTGTACCCATGTTGTTGTCAAGGGAAGTAGAGATGGTTAATATTATTTTGGAGGCAAGGGGGAGTCTGCATCAGCCCCAAGGACTATCAAATAATATTTAAATAGTAGCCCATATGGGCTTATTGCCTAGGTAACTGTCTAAATATGTGAATAACTTAACACTACCTAAGGAAAGAAGAAATTCCATTTCCCAATCTGCCACTGCATTTATGTAGGTTTTTTAGGTCTCCACTTCAATTAAAGAACAGATTAGAAGAATAAGGGTCACCCTTAAAGCTGTAGCCTCTCATTCAAAGCAATACAGGAGGCTCAAATTAGCATATCATTAAAAAACACCAGGAAACATAAAATTCATACTGTAAAAAGTGCTCATTTCCGTACTTAAAATCCTCGGCTAGCTAATTTCTACTAAGAGAAAATGAGGAGTCAAGAGAGGTGCGCAGGGCTTCCCTGGTGGCGCAGTGGTTGAGAGTCCGCCTGCTGATGCAGGGGACGCGTGTTCCTGCCCCGGTCCCGGAAGATCCCACATGCCGCGGAGCTGCTGGGCCCGTGAACCACGGCCGCTGAGCCTGCGCGTCCGGAGTCTGTGCTTCGCAACGGGAGAGGCCACAGCAGTGAGAGGCCCGCGTACCGCAAAAAAAAAAAAAAAAAAGAGAGAGAGAGAGGTGCACAGATAGGTTGGGAGGGGAGAGAGAAAGATTTGAGAAAGAGGAAACTGCAGAACTCAGCGGCCTGCAGTGGGGTTAGCGGAAATCTAAACCCTCTGCAGATTTCTGAGGTTGTTATTCTCATATGGAGAAACTGAAGAGAAAAACAGGAGAGTCATGTTATCCACATAGAAAGACTAGGTGACTTGGATGCTAACACTCCTTAAAAAGGTTTTTTTTTTTTTTTTTTTCTTTCTTCCTCTGTCTTCATGGGTTACAAGAGCAAACTTTGCAGAGTAGCTGCAGGAAACCAGCACATTAGACAGGAGCCGGAAAGGACAGATGCACTAGATAGGCACAGTAGAAGCACAGTTGTCACCGTTCTCGTAAGGAAGACTTCTCCATCGTGTTTCCATGTTAAACTCTCATTTTCAGATGGCCAAATCAACATTTAAACAGAAAAAAGGAAAAAATCATGAGATGAAGACTTGGGCTCCTCACTTGCGTTTATAGTTATTTAGGATGATGTTTAACAAGTTACTATTTTATCCTTATGTTAACTTTCTCTTATCGATGCATTTTTCCTGATTGAATTTTTAATCGTTTTTAATATGAGAAGCAATGCAGCAACTGAGCTTCATTTTATATTCATTATACATGCAGATTTGCTATTATGAAATAATTTTCTTCATTACTATTGTCAGAAAATTTAGGGTTATTGAATAGTTTCTAGATTTTATATTTTCTAGCTACATTCATATATTCTCCCAACTGTTTAGAAAGTTATTTGATTTTAAATATAAGAATATAGCATATATTCAACTACTTCTATGACTGTGGGTATACTCGTCACACTTCATATATGTTTTATGACTTGTCTAAATGTCACTTAAGGTTATCATTTAATTAAATTATTAAATAAATATATATTATAACTACTTCCTTTAGAAGTGCTAGGTTTAGTAGTAATTTCTATATATCCAGTTTATTATGATTCAGAGAAATTGCAGCATTTTTTCTCTTTTAAGAAATTTATATTTTATTATATTTGTATAATACTATCTACAACAGTAGGAACATGATGATTTTTAATAATATCGACATCATGTGGGTCCAATTATTTGTGCTAAATATGGCAGGTGTAGAACTAAAGGTCTGTTCACTTGCAGAGGAATAACTCTTGTTCTCATAAACCATCTTCACCATAAACTGTATTGCTACATTTTTACTCCCGTGAGAAATCCCTTGGTATTTCCTGAATCAATTGTATCCTTTCTCAAACAATGGCAAGCAACATGATGTTATATAAGGTAGTGTATCCCAATGATGGCACGTGCTTATAAGTATTCCTAAACAGAGATAATTGCTGAATGATTAATAAAAAATACATCTTACCAATGTAGTAAGCAAGTATTATTATTATTTTTTAAATTTTATTTATTTATTTTTGGCTGCGTTGCGTCTTTGTTGCTGCGCATGTGCTTGTCTCTAGTTGCAGCGAGCAGGGGGCTACTCTTTGCTGTGGTGCACGGGCTTCTCACTGTGGTGGCTTCTCGTGTTGTGGAGTGTTGGGCTCTAGGCACGCGGGCTTCAGTAGTTGTGGCACACGGGCTCAGTAGTTGTGGCTCACGGACTCTAGAGCACAGGCTCAGTCGTTGTGGCATGTGGGCTTAGTTGCTCCGCGGTATGTGGGATCTTCCGGGACCAGGGCTCAAACCCATGTCCCCTGAATTGGCAGGCGGATTCTTAACCACTGTGCCACCAGGGAAGTCCCAGCAAGTATTATTTTTAGATATGAATATAAAATTTCATCTGACATTATCCAAAGATAATACAGTGCTTCTATTTCACATATTTGTTAAATGTCTTGAAGTCTTTCAGTAATATTGCAGGAAAATTTTGAGAAAAAATCTAAATAGCTCTCTACAGAATTAATAATTCTATAGAATTATTAAATGAATAACTTTGTTTTGGCTATTAGTGACACTGGCCCTTTAAAGGCCAATAACACGTAATCAGTCATCCCTTGACCATTCAAATAGAAATCTAAGGGTGTTTTCAATTGAATAGTTGCATTGCAATGTGAAATGGGGTGTATCAACAGAAATAACCCTTTCATTTTACCTAATCCCGGGAAATAAAAGCTTTAGCTAATAATAACCCATCCTTACATTACAAATGTAATTTTAGTAATGGAAAAATCTGAAATAGCTGAGCACATACCATTCATCATGGAATGTCAAACAGCCATCAGTTCAAGAATAGACTTGAGGCGCCAAACTAGTAGATATGAAGGTTTATTTGCAGGTACTTTTCCTATGAAAAGCAAACAACAGTGGAAAGCTCCCCAGTCCACCTCCTTTAAAATTTTAACATTGGTGATGGAGTCAGAAATACCAAGCATTCAAAATCATACTTGATTTCTTCCATTTCACATTTTAAAACACTTTATTGCCAGATATATTAAAAAGTAGGCAAACTAAGCTGTACTAAAAGGAGCTTCAGTACATGATCGTAATTACTGTAAAACCTGAGGAAACAAATTTGCTGAGAAGGCAAAAATTACTTTCTTCCATCTCATGCACAAGTCTCATAGATTAGTCCACTGAATAGTAAAATACTTATTTGATTTTTTATATTTAAGTATTATCTTAATAGTTTATATGATGATACATATTGTAGCAATTGCCGTATATCATTGGAAAATATATAAGCCTATATATGTTGTATATATTAAACAACATAATATATATAATATGTTTATAATATACATATTATATATATCATATATTAAACCACAGGTTAACATTATACTCATGTGGTCTCCAAAAAGCAGATGGTTAATACAAGTTTGTAGAAGTAACAAAAGTGCTTTGCCAAGATTTTCACTTTAAAATGAGTGTCATAGATTAAAATTTTATGCACACAACACTAATCCAAGTAAATATCAAGAAGGTGAATAATTAAGAAATTATGTACAGTTCAGTAGCTTTCCCACAGTCTGTATTTTTTTCTCAGTTAATTCCTTCCCACCAATTCATTGGACTTTACATGAAAATTTTTGCTTTCTTCAAAAAAATAGTTTTAGCATTTATGAACATATCCTTAAATAATATGGTTTAATTTTGCCTGTTCTCAGAACTTGTAAAAGTGGAATCACATTGTACTTATATTTCGTGTCTTGATTTACCCTTTCAAAATTGCATTTGTAAGAGTCATCAATGTTGTTGGGTGTAGTTCTAGTTGATTCATTTACTTTGCTATATATTTCACAATTTATTTATTTATTCTATTACTGATGGCCATTAAAATTGTTTCCAGTTTCAGACAATTATAAACAATGCTTCTCTGAATATTCTTTTTTACATATATCTTGGTGCATATAAGATGTATTTTTATGGTTCTATATTTGGAAACACAATTATTTAGTAGATCATAGCATAAATATTTTTTCAACATTATGAAATATTTCACATAAGTGTTTACAACATTTTACCTTCTCATTAGCAGTGAGTTCCTCAGGTTAATAAAATGTTTAACAAATGCATAGCCTGTGTATCCTAAACCTCTTCTGGGTGTAAATTCTTATTATTACCCAAGGAAATTCCCTCCTGCCTCTTTCCAGTTAATATTAACCTACATCTCCACAGAGGCATCTGTTGCTAGGATTTTTCTTTGCCATAGATTAGTTATGCCTGCTCTAGAAATTCATATAAGTGGGATCCTACGGTATATATTGTTTTAGGTAAAGTTTTTTCTCCTTTTACGTGGCATATCATTTGGAGATTCACCCATATTATTGTGTATATTTGAAGATTGGTTATTTCTATTGCTAGGTAGTATTCCATTGTGTGAATATACAAATATTTATATTTGGTTATCCATTCTCTTCCCAAGGGGCATTAGGGTTCTTTACAGTTTTGAGGCATTTGAATATAGTTGTTATGAACATTCTCTGTCAAGTATTTTTTGTTTGCTCATTTGTTTTTTATATGTGTGGCATTAAATTTTCTTAGATAGAAACCTAGGAGTGGAATTGTTGGGCCATTTTTTATAAGAGAACTGCCAGCCATTTTGTATAGTGTTAAGTTCTTCTTTATTCTTATCAACATTGTATGAAAATTTGCACTACTCCATGTTCTTGCCAATGTTTGGTGTTGTCAATCTTTTAATTTTAGCCATTCTTATTGGTGTGTTGCGGTAACTCATGGTTTGAATTTGCAGTTCCCTGATGACTAATTATTTGATCATCTCTTCATGCAATTTTTGGCTGTCATACATTTTATTTTCTGAAGTGTTTATTCAAGTGTTTTACCCAGTCTTTTAAAAAATTAGGCTGTCTTTTATAGCAATAATTATAATTGCCATAGACATATTTTATCTAAGATGGAAACTCTTTGACATATATACATGGCAAATATTTTTTTTCCAGACCATGGCTTGTGTTTGGATTTTCTGAATGATGTTGTTTTGGTGAGCAGAAGCTTTTAATTTCTGTTTTACTTTTTTTTTTTTTTTTTTTTTTGCGGTACACGGGCCTCTCACTGTTGTGGCCTCTCCCATTGTGGAGCACAGGCTCTGGATGCGCAGGCTCAGTGTCCATGGCTCACGGGCCCAGCCGCTCTGCGGCATGTGGGATCTTCCCGGACCGGGGCACGAACCCGTGTCCCCTGCATCGGCAGGCGGACTCTCAACCACTGCGCCACCAAGGAAGCCCTTCTGTTTTACATTTTTTAACTGATGTGATAGTCATATAACATAAAATTATCCACTTTAGTGTAAAATTAAGTAGTATTCAGTACATTCAGAATGTTGTGCAGCTACCTCCTCTATCTAGTTCCAAAATATTTTCATCACTCCAAAGGAAAGCCTTGTGCTCATTGAACAGTAGCTCCCTATTCCTCCCACTCTCCAGCCCCTGGAGAGACCATTAACCTGTTTTTGTCTCTATGGGTTTAACTATTCCAGATATTAAATATAAATAGAATAATGCAATACCTGTCCCTTTGTGCCTGGTTTCTTTCATAGAGCATAAAGTTTTTGAGTTTCATCAATGTTGTTGCACGTACATATTCTATTTTATGACCAAGTAATATTCCATTGCATGTATATATCACATTTTGTTTATTCCTTAATCTATTGATGGACACTTCATTAATTATCATCAATTTTCCTTTATGTTGTTATATATAAAAATAGATAATTTAACCTATTTTCTATAAAATTCAGTATCAGGATAATCTCAGGGTTTTTTTTTAATGTATTCATTTATTAATTTATTCTTGGGTGTGTTGGGTCTTCGTTGTTGTGCGCGGGCTTTCTCTAGTTGCAGTGAGCAGGGGCTACTCTTTCGTTGTGGTGTGCAGCCTTCTTACTGCGGTGGCTTCTCTTGTTGCGGAGCATGGGCTCTAGGCGTGTGGGCTTCAGTAGTTGAAGCACACAGGCTTATTTGCTCCGCGGCAGGTGGGATCTTCCCGGACCAGGGCTCGAACCTGTGTCCCCTGCCTTGGCAGGCGGATTCTTAAGCACTGTGCCACAAGGGAAGCCCAGGACTAGTATTCTTTTTTGCTACTTTTTTAACAACTTTATTGGAGTATAATTGCTTTACAATAGTGTGTTAGTTTCTGCTTTATAACAAAATGAATCAGTTATACATATACACATGTCTCCATATCTCTTCCCTCTTGCATCTCCCTTCCACCATCCTTATCCCACCCCTCTAGGTGGTCACAAAGCACCGAGCTGATCTTCTTGTGCTATGTGGCTGCTTCCCACTAGCTATTTATTTTACGTTTGGTAGTGTATATATGTCCATTCCACTCTCTCAGTTCGTCCCACCATACCCTTCCCCTCCCCGTATCCTCAAGTCCATTCTCTAGTAGGTCTGTGTCTCTATTCCTGTCTTGCCCCTAGGTTGTTCATGACCAGTTTTTTGTTTTTTGTTTTTTTTTTAGATTCCATATATATGCGTTAGCATGTGGTATCTGCTTTTCTCTTTCTGATTTACTTCACTCTGTATGACAGACTCTAGGTCCATCCACCTTACTACAAATAACTCAATTTCATTCCTTTTTATGGCGGAGTAATATTCCATTGTATATATGTGCCAATCTTCTTAATCCATTCATCTGTCTATGGACACTTAGGTTGCTTCCATGTCCTGGCTATTGTAAATAGAGCTGCAATGAACATTGTGGTAGATGACTCTTTTTGAAATATGGTTTTCTCAGGGTATATGCCCAGAGTGGGATTGCTGGGTGTATGGTAGTTCTATTATTAGTTTTGTAAGGAACCTCCATACTGTTTCCATGGTGGCTGTATCAATTTACATTCCCACCAACAGTGCAAGAGGGTTCCCTTTTCTCCACAGCCTCTCCAGCATTTATTGTTTGTAGATTTTTTGATGATGGCCATTCTGACCAGTGTGAGATGATATCTCATTGTAGTTTTGATTTGCATTACTCTAATGATTAATGATGTTGAGAATTCTTTCATGTGTTTGTTGGCAATCTGTATATCTTCTTTGGAGAAATGTCTATTTAGGTCTTCTGCCCACTTTTGGATTGGGTTGTTTGTTTTTTTGACATAGAGCTGCATGAGCTACTTGTAAATTTTGCAGATTAATCCTTTGTCAGTTGCTTCATTTGCAAATATTTTCTCCCATTCTGAGGGTTGTCTTTTCATCTTATTTATGGTTTCCTTTGCTGTACAAAAGCTTTTAAGTTTCATTGGGTCCCATTTGTTTATTTTGGGTTTTATTTCCTTTTCTCTAGGATGTGGGTTAAAAAGGATCTCGCTGTGATTTATGTCATAGAGTGTTCTGCCTATGCTTTCCTCTAAGAGTTTGATGGTGTCTGGCCTTACTTTTAGGTCTTTAATCCATTTTGAGTTTATTTTTGTGTATGGTGTTAGGGAGTGTTCTAATTTCATTCTTTTACATGTAGCTGTCCAGTTTTCCAGCACCACTTATTGAAGAAGCTGCCTTATCTCCACTGTATATTCATGCCTCCTTTATCAAAGATAAGGTGACCATATGTGTGTGTTTATCTCTGGGCTTTCTATCCTGTTCCATTGATCTATTTTTCTGTTTTTGTGCCAGTACCATACTTTCTTGATTACTGTAGCTTTGTAGTATAGTCTGAAGTCAGGGAGCCTGATTCCTCCAGTTCCATTTTTCTATCTCAAGATTGATTTGGCTATTCAGGGTCTTTTGTGTTTCCATACAAATTGTGAAATTTTTGTTCTAATTCTGTGAAAAATGCCAGTGGTAGTTTTGTAGGGATTGCACTAAATCTGTAGATTGCTATGGGTAGTAGAGTCATTTTCGCAATGTTGATTTTTCCAATCCAAGTACATGGTGTATCTCTCCATCTATTTGTATCATCTTTCATTTCTTTCATCAGTTTCTTATAATTTTCTTCATACAGGTAGGTCTTTTGTCTCCTTAGGTAGGTTTATTCCTAGATATTTTATTCTTTTTGTTGCAGTGGTAAATGGGAGTGTTTTCTTAATTTCACTTTCAGATGTTTCATCATTAGTGTATAGGAATGCAAGAGATTTCTGTGCATTAATTTTGTATCCTGCTACTTTACCAAATTCATTGATTAGCTCTAGTAGTTTTCTGGTAGCATCTTTAGGATTCTTTATGTATAGTATCATGTCATCTGCAACAGTGACAGCTTTACGTCTCTCTTCCGATTTGGATTCCTTTTATTTCTTTTTCTTCTCTGATTGCTGTGACTAAAACTTCCAAAACTATGTGGAATAATAGTGGTGAGAGTGGGCAACCTTGTCTTGTTCCTGATCTCAGTGGAAATGGTTTCAGTTTTTCACCAATGAGGACGAGGTTGGCTGTGGGTTTGTCATATTTGGCCTTTATTATGTTGAGAAAAGTTCCCTCTACATAATAAAGGGATTATTTGTTTAAATTTTCTTAAATTTACCAAGGCTTGATTTGTGACTCAAGGTATGATCTATCCTGGAGAATGTTCCATCAGCACTTGAGAATAATGTGTATTCTGTTGTATTTGTATGGAATGTCCTATAAATATCAATTAAGTCCACCTTGTTTAATGTGTCATTTAAAGCTTGTGTTTCCTTATTTATGTTCATTTTAGATGATCTGTCCATTGGCGAAAGTGGGGTGTTAAAGTCCCCTACTATGATTGTGTTACTGTCCCTTTCCCCTTTTATGGCTGTTAGTATTTGCCTTATATATTGAGGTGCTCCTATGTTGTGTGCATAAATATTTACAATTGTTATATCTTCTTTTTGTTTTGATCCCTTGATCATTATGTAATGTCCTTCTTTGTGTCTTGTAATAGTCTTTGTTTTAAAGTCTATTTTGTCTGATATGAGAATTGCTACTCCAGCTTTCTTTTGATTTCCATTTGCATGGAATATCTTTTTCCATCCCCTCACTTTCAGTCTCTATGTGTCCCTAGGTCTGAAGTGGGTCTCTTGTAGACAGCATATATATGGGTCTTGTTTTGTATCCATTCAGCCAGTCTATCTCTTTTGGTTGGAGCATTTAATACATTTACATTTAAGGTAATTATTGATAGGTATGCTCCTATTACCATTTTCTTAGTCGTTTTGGGTTTGTTATTGTAGGTCTTTTCCTTCTCTCGTGTTTCCTGCCTAGAGAAGTTTCTTTGTCATATGTTGTAAAGCTGGTTTTGTGGTGCTGAATTCTCTTAGCTTTTGCTTGTCTGTAAAGTTTTAAATTTCTCTTTCAAATCTGAATGAGATCCTTGCTGGGTAGAGTAATCTTGGTTGTAGGTTCTTCTCTTTCATCACTCTAAATATGTCCTGCCACTCCCTTCTGGCTTGCAGAGTTTCTGCTGAAAGATCAGCTGTTAACCTTATTGGGATTCTCTTATGTGTTACTTGTTGTTTTTCCCTTGCTGCTTTTAGTGTTTGTTCTTTGTATTTAATTTTTGATAGTTTGATTAATATGTGTCTTGGCATGTGTCTCC
>NC_041226.1:46299699-46327629 GCF_002837175.3 Physeter macrocephalus | reverse complement strand
AGACTGTCCTCAATTCTTTTCATTCTTTTTTCTTTATTCTGCTCTGCAGTAGTTATTTCCACTACTTTATCTTCCAGGTCACTTATCCATTTTTCTGCCTCAGTTATTCTGCTTCTGATCCCTTTGAAAGAATTTTAAGTTTCATTTATTGTGTGGTTCATCACTGTTTGTTTGCTCTTTAGTTCTTCTAGGTCCTTGTTAAACATTTCTTGTATTTTCTCCAGTCTATTTCCCAGCTGCTGGATCATCTTTACTGTCATTATTCTGAATTCTTTTTCAGGTAGACTGCCTATTTCCTCTTCATTTGTTAGGTCTGGTGGGGATTTGCCTTGCTCTTTCATCTGCTTCTCTGTCTTCTCATTTTGCTCAACTTACTGTGTTTGGGGTCTCCTTTTCACAGTCTGCAGGTTCATAGTTCCCGTTGTTTTTGGTGTCTGTCACCAGTGGCTAAGGTTTGTTCAGTGGGTAGTGTAGGCTTCCTGGTGGAGCAGATTAGTGCCTGTTTTCTGGTGGATGAGGCTGGATATTGTCTTTCTGGTGGGCAGGTCCACATCTGGTGTTGTCTTTTGGAGTGTCTGTGACCTTATTTTGATATTAGGCAGCTTCTCTGCTAATGGGTGTGGTTGTGTTCCTGTCTTGCTAGTTGTTTGGCATAGGGTGTCCAGCACTGTAGCTTGCTTGTCGCTAAGTGGAGCTGGGAGGTCTTTTATGGACCAGTGTCCTGAAGTTGGTTCTCCCAACTCAGAGGCACAGTCCTGATGCCTGGCTGGAGCACGAAGAGCCTGTCATCCACACGGCTCAGAATAAAAGGGAGGAAAAGAAAGAAAGAAAGAAAGAAGAAGGTAAAATAAAATAAAGTAAAATAAAGTTTTTAAAATAAAAAGTAAAATATAATTATTAAAAAAAGAATTTTAAAAAAGAAATAAAAAGAAAAAAGAAAGAAAGAAAGAAGAGAGCAACCAAACCAAAAAACAAATCCGCCCATGATAACAAGTGATAAAAGCTATACTATTAAAAAAAACAAAAAACAAAAAAAGAGACAGGCAGAACCCTAGGACAAATGGTAAAAGCAAAGCTATACAGACAAAATAACACACAGAAGCATACACATACACACTCGCAGAAAGAGAAAAAGGGAAAAAAATATATATATCATTGCTCCCAACGTCCACCTCCTGAATTGGGGATGATTCATTGTCTATTCAGGTATTCCACAGATACAGGGTACATCAAGTTGTTTAGTTCTTCTAGGTCCTTGTTAAACATTTCTTGTATTTTCTCCAGTCTATTTCCCAGCTGCTGGATCATCTTTACTGTCATTATTCTGAATTCTTTTTCAGGTAGACTGCCTATTTCCTCTTCATTTGTTAGGTCTGGTGGGGATTTGCCTTGCTCTTTCATCTGCTTCTCTGTCTTCTCATTTTGCTCAACTTACTGTGTTTGGGGTCTCCTTTTCACAGTCTGCAGGTTCATAGTTCCCGTTGTTTTTGGTGTCTGTCACCAGTGGCTAAGGTTTGTTCAGTGGGTAGTGTAGGCTTCCTGGTGGAGCAGATTAGTGCCTGTTTTCTGGTGGATGAGGCTGGATATTGTCTTTCTGGTGGGCAGGTCCACATCTGGTGTTGTCTTTTGGAGTGTCTGTGACCTTATTTTGATATTAGGCAGCTTCTCTGCTAATGGGTGTGGTTGTGTTCCTGTCTTGCTAGTTGTTTGGCATAGGGTGTCCAGCACTGTAGCTTGCTTGTCGCTAAGTGGAGCTGGGAGGTCTTTTATGGACCAGTGTCCTGAAGTTGGTTCTCCCAACTCAGAGGCACAGTCCTGATGCCTGGCTGGAGCACGAAGAGCCTGTCATCCACACGGCTCAGAATAAAAGGGAGGAAAAGAAAGAAAGAAAGAAAGAAGAAGGTAAAATAAAATAAAGTAAAATAAAGTTTTTAAAATAAAAAGTAAAATATAATTATTAAAAAAAGAATTTTAAAAAAGAAATAAAAAGAAAAAAGAAAGAAAGAAAGAAGAGAGCAACCAAACCAAAAAACAAATCCGCCCATGATAACAAGTGATAAAAGCTATACTATTAAAAAAAACAAAAAACAAAAAAAGAGACAGGCAGAACCCTAGGACAAATGGTAAAAGCAAAGCTATACAGACAAAATAACACACAGAAGCATACACATACACACTCGCAGAAAGAGAAAAAGGGAAAAAAATATATATATCATTGCTCCCAACGTCCACCTCCTGAATTGGGGATGATTCATTGTCTATTCAGGTATTCCACAGATACAGGGTACATCAAGTTGATTGTGGAGATTTAATGCGCTGCTCCTGAGGTTGCTGGGAGAGATTTCCCTTTCTCTTCTTTGTTCGCTCAGCTCCTGGGGTTCAGCTTTGGATTTGGTCCTACCTCTGCATGTAGGTTGCCTGAGGGCGTCTGTTCTTCGCTCAGACAGGACGGGGTGAAAGGAGCAGCTGATTCGGGAGCTCTGGCTCACTCAGGCTGTGGGGAGGGAAGGGCACAGAGTGTGGGGCGAGCCTGCGGCGGCAGAGGCCGGTGTGATGTTGCACCAGCCTGAGGCGCGCTGTGCCTTCTCCCGGGGAAGTTGTCCTGGATCCCGGGACCCTGGCAGTGGCGGGCTGCACAGGCTCCCGGGAGGGGAGGTGTGGAGAGTGACCTGTGCTCACACACAGGCTTCTTGGTCGTTGCAGCAGCAGCCTTAGCGTCCCATGACCGTCTCTGGTGTCAGGGCTTATAGCCGTGGCTCGCGCCCGTCTCTGGAGCTCCTTTAAGCGGCGCCCTTTATCCCTTCTCCTCGCGCACCAGGAAACAAAGAGGCCAGAAAAAGTCTCTTGCCTCTTCAGTAGCTCCAGAGTTTTTCCTGGACTCCCTCCTGGCCAGCTGTGGCGCACTAGCCCCTTCAGGCTGTGTTCACTCCGCCAACCCCAGTCCTCTCCCTGCAATCCAACGGAAGCCCAAGCCTCAGCTCCCCACTCCCGCCCGTTCCGGCAGGTGAGCAGACAAGCCTCTCGGGCTGGTGAGTGCCGGTTGGCTCTGATCCTCTGTGCGGGAATCTCTCCGCTTTGCCCTCCGCACCCCTGTTGCTGCGCTCTCTTCCGTGGCTCCGAAGCTTCCCACCTCCGCCACCTGCAGTCTCTGCCCGAGAAAGGGCTTCTAGTGTGTGAAAACCTTTCCTTCTTCACAGCTCCCTCCCACTGGTGCAGGTCCTGTCCCTATTCTTTTGTCTCTGTTTTTTTTTTTTTTTTTTTCTTTTGCCCTACACCAGTACGTGAGGGAGTTTCTTGCCTTTTGAGAGGTCTGAGGTCTTCTGCCAGCATTCAGTAGGTGTTCTGTAGGGGTTGTTCCACATGTAGATGTATTTCTGATGTATTTGCAGGGAGGAAGGTGATCTCCACATTACTCTTCCATCATCTTGAAGCCGTCCCTCTCAGGGTTGTTTTGTCTTTACTGCTTTTTTCCTTGCCTTTGAGTCTCAGTTTCCTATTTCTTCATTTCTTCATTAATTTTTGAAATATATTTTGAGCAATATAAATGACACACTGTAGAAAATATGATTTTTGTTATGTGTCTCTAAGAAGTTTTGGTTTTCATGAAAGCAGGCACTTAACTTGGGTAGACTCATATTTCAGACTCTATCTTCCTGGTAGTAGGTGGCACCTGAGACTGCCCATTTCATTTAGTTTTATAGCTCTTCCTTTTCACAGGAAAATTTGCTAATACATTTCAGTGTTCATTCAGGGGTTTAGGTCGGTGAATGACATGATAACTGGATTTCAGCTCTGATACTCCTTTTTGTCCAGGGCCTTCTTGCTGTGCCAAAGTACAAAAACCATTTAGTTAGGAAAGCCTTGATAAAGTGAAATTACCCAGAATTGAATGAATTTGCCAAAATTAAAATCTTTGCCTGGCCTCTAAATTATGTAAATTGGTATTTATAATCTACTCCACCTTTCAAGCATAACTTGAGTTAATCCCCCAGTTTTGCCATCGGGGAGTGTGTTAAACAATCTCAATAGAAGAAGCATTTTGAATAATAGACATAAAAGTGTAAGTTGTGAGAAAGTGGACAGAAAATCTGTAGTTGGTCCATACTAGTCCTCTATAAAGGCTTTGTCATAATTTTTTATTAATATCACTTCCCCAGAAATGTTCAAATTGTGACTTATGCAATCTCTTCTTTCAAAAGCTATTTTATATATAGCTTCTTTAATTGTCATTGTGGTAAAAAAGAAAGAAAAACTGGAACACTTGTAAGTTAAATGAAAATTAAATTGATACTGACATATAATCCCATAGTAGACATGGATGACATAAGACAAACTAATTTTCACTTTCTGCTTTTAAATTAATATAATAAGTGACAAAACAAGAATCAAGTAATGCCCAATGAGACTTAAAGCATAGCTTTAAGTCTAAGAAGTGTTTTCCAATTATTGAGTCATATTTTCTTTTTTTTTTGTATTTTTATCTTATTTACTTCTCACTCTTACTCATTGGCTTACATTTCTTTTTCATAAAGAGATAATATGTGATTGTGGGGAGCATCTAGAAGTTGTATCCTTAGTTTTTATTTCAGGAATCACAAACCTTAGGTGTTGAAATTTCATTTTTTGGGAAAATGATTTCAAATTTAGTGATGAAAGGCTATATATAAAAAATGGTAAATGATAAGACAGGCAAAATTATTCCATGCTGTTAGAAATTAAGAGAGAGGGTAATCTATTAAAGCTAGTTCAAAGTGTTAGTAATGTTCTGTTTTTTGATATGGTTGCTTACTATATGAGCATGTAAAAGCTTGTGAGATTTCATAAATGGTGCAATTATCTTTTCACTTTCTACAAGTATAAGTAAAGTGGGATATACACATGTATAGCTATATCTATATGCTGAATTAGAAGAGTTGCCTGTATTAGAAGAAGCAAAAGAGAAATGTGGATTAAAGTTGGAAGGACCTTGTAATAATCAAGAAATAAATGATTTCAGGTAGACCGAAAGTGACACGAAAGGAGAGGGGAAGAAATGAATGACTTGTACTGTATTTTGAAAGTAGAATTTATAGGGCTTGATAGGTGGCATTGGGAAGAAAGAGTATTGTCTCAATTGTCTCTTGGTTATTTGGTATGACATGTCACATGACAATTTTTGAGATTATTAAAAATAAACATGGAGAATCAGCAGATTTCAAGTGGAAGATCAGTAATTTATTTTTATCTATGATCAACTGAGATGCATGATAAAGAGATAGCAAGCAATCAGTTGTACATATTAATCCAAAGTTCAAAAGGAAAGTTTAGTTTAGAATTAAAATATTTTGAATTATTGATGTGTAGATAATATACAAATGTGGGGAGTAATGAGGTTACTGTGTAGATTATGCAAACTAAGAAGGAATAGAATCATGGAATGAAACCTGAGTAATTTTAAGGGAATAGGTAGAAGAAAATGAGTAACGAAGGAGACTGGCAAAGGTAGAGCAAGTGGTGACTTAAAGGATACCAGCTGAGGGAATTCTCTGGAGGTCCAGTGGTTAGGACTCCATGCTTTCACTGCTGAGGGTGCGGTTTCGATCCTTAATCAGGGAACTAGGATCCTGTAAGCTGCATAGTGTGGCCAAAAAGTAAAAAACATGGAGAATCAGCAGATTTCAAGTGGAAGATCAGTAATTTATTTTTATCTATGATCAACTGAGATGCATGATAAAGAGATAGCAAGCAATCAGTTGTACATATTAATCCAAAGTTCAAAAGGAAAGTTTAGTTTAGAATTAAAATATTTTGAATTATTGATGTGTAGCTAATATACAAATGTGGGGAGTAATGAGGTTACTGTGTAGATTATGCAAACTAAGAAGGAATAGAATCATGGAATGAAACCTGAGTAATTTTAAGGGAATAGGTAGAAGAAAATGAGTAACGAAGGAGACTGGCAAAGGTAGAGCAAGTGGTGACTTAAAGGATACCAGCTGAGGGAATTCTCTGGAGGTCCAGTGGTTAGGACTCCATGCTTTCACTGCTGAGGGTGCGGTTTCGATCCTTAATCAGGGAACTAGGATCCTGTAAGCTGCATAGTGTGGCCAAAAAGTAAAAAAAAAAAAAAAAAAAAAAGGAATACCATCTGAATGTGTCATAGAAGTCAAGATAAGGGTATCTTCAAGAAAGAGGGAAAGTTAACTATATAGAATACTGCTGAGCGGTCAGGTTCAAATGAGATATAAAAAATATTGTTCAGTGATCTTAGCATAAAAAAAAAGTCTATAGGGATTTTAGCCACAGCAGATTTTAATGAAATATTGGCAATCAAATCAATATAGGAATTTATTGAAGAATGAAGGAGAGATGAAGAGAAAGCAGTGTATATAGTCAACAACTGGTTAGATTTTATAATAGAGGTAGAACAGCCATAAGAGCTTTATGTGTGATGATCAAAATAATGTTTAAATGCTGGCAGGAAAGATCCATAAAATAAGAGAAGTTGAAAATATAGAAGAGTGAAGAGATAAAGATGAGGATAGGATAGGATAGGCTAGTAAGATCTGGCATCTAGAACGAATATGAAGGCTTTTGTCTTTGCTAGGAAAAGGGATAATTCTTAAATTGAAAAAAAAAAGGAAGGCATAGAAAATTAGTGTAATTGCAGGGGGGCCTTGTAGATTTTTGGAGGTAAGATGAGGAAGTTTCCATCTGATAGCTTCTCAGATTAGAGAATGATTGAGTGGGGGAAAGGGACAGGGATGTGGTTTAAAGAGAATGCAGACTGTATTGATTAATCATACTGGTGAATAAATCCTTTGGAATAAATAAATGGAATGAAAGTAAAGTCCCTAGAGATGATGAAGGCAAGGAGCTGAGAGATCAGGCAAATGGGAGAGTGCTGAATCCTAACACTACACCACCAGGGACAGTTCAGGCAAATGGGTATTTATTTATCATGGCCTTGGAAGATCTTCATGATGATATCAAGAGTTAGGGAGAACAATCACAATTATTTTCAATGAATTGGATGTGGATAACATAGTCCATAGATGACGGCAATGAGGAGGGAGAATTGTGAAAGAGCCTAATAAACTGAAGTTCAAAAGAGTGTGAATTTTCTTTATTTAATTGAAATACAGTTGATTTACAATGCTGTGTTAGTTTCTGGTGTACTGTAAAGTGATTTAATTATACATATACTATTCTTTCTTATTTTTTTCATTATAGGCTATTATAAGATATTGGATATAGTTCCCTGTGCTATATAGTAGGACCTTGTTGTTTATCTATTTTATATATAGTAGTCTGTATCTGCTAATGCCAAACTCCTAATGTATCCCTCCCCACCTTTCCCCTTTGGTAACCATAAGTTGGTTATCTATGTCTGTGAGTCTGTTTCTGTTTTGTAAATAAGTTCATTTGTATCATTTTTTAGATTTCACATATAAATGTTATCATATGATGTCTTTCTCTATCTGACTTACTTCACTCAGTATGATAATATCTAGGTCCATCCATGTTGCAAATGGCATTATTTCATTATTTTTTATGGCTGAGTAATATTCCATTGCATACATCTACATTACACCTTCTTTATCCACTCATCTGTTGATGGACATTTAGGTTCCATGTCTTGACTATTGTAAATAGTGCTGCTATGAACATTGGGGTGCATGTATCTTTTCAAATTAGAGTTTCTCTGGATGTATGCCCAGGAGTACGATTGCTAGATCATACAGTAACTCTTATTTTTAGTTTTTTAATGAACCTCTATACTGTTCTCCATAGTGGCTGCACCAATTTATATTCCCACCAACAGTGGAGGAGGATTCCCTTTTCTCCCTACAAAAAGGGCAGGGATTTTCATCAGACTGGGATTTCATAAGATTTTCATGATCTGGGACAATAAACAGAAGAGATGACAGTAATACCATTTTCAGACCAAAAGTAAAGAAGAAATCTTCCATTTAAGAAGCATACAAGGAAGCAGTTTTATTTCCACTAAGATGTGATAGTGTTCAAAGAGTTTTAAAATGAGAAGGGTAGAAAGAACACAGATCCAGAGTTCAGGGAATTCAACATTAGAGTGTGAGAGGGAGGCAAAAGTGGAGAGCTTGAGTCAAAGGAACAGATGCACAAAGTATTATGGGATGAAGGATAATGAGTTAATTATGATAGGGATGTCTTTGTTTTGGCAACAACAAAACAAAGTAGTAGTGTAAATACGTGCTTGAGGCCCGATGCATTCAGCGGAGATGATGTCTTAGATCAATGGCTCCACTATCTACATGTTTGTTTTAAACAGAGGAGTTTTTTGGTGCTTGCTTGTTTTCTTTTGTTTATATGTAGTCAAGAGTTCTTCACTAATAAGAGAGGAAAGAGGAGATAATAAGAAAGAGGAAAGGGTGACTGAGAATGATAAACATTGATCATGATCGTAAAGAATTTAGGTATTAACCACTAGTTTAACAGACCCAGCCTTCATTCTCTAGATTGGTTTTTATGTGACTGTTGGGGCTGGCTGTAGATTTATGCTCTGTCTCTCTCTGTACAGGTGGATGTAGTTTTAGGCTGAAAAAATGTTGGAGGTTTTTGGGGACAATGTTCATACAGATTCATGAGGAAATGTTTTTCTTCCCAGAGGGTAAAATATTGTGCTCAAATAGGATAAAGATATCACTTTAAACTCTGCCTCATTCCCCAGAGAGCTTTGCAAAAACATTTTTAGCTATTCTCCAATACTTTGATTTATTTTAATGCAAAGGAAAATACATGAGTACATAGTATCTTCAAGATATAAAAAGAAAGGAGTAAGATTTAGAATTATTTTTTTAAGACAGAAACAGGAGTAAGTGGGGTAATCTATGATTTAAAGCCCAAACATCACCAAGAATCTGACTTTTTCCCCAGCACTTGTTCAGTGGTATATATCAGTCTGACAGTGAAAGGACACTCTAATTCCTGTGTAATACCCTGGGGAGTGACATTTGTGTGGAATGTCAAGTTCTGGGAACTTGCTGTTAATTACTATGCTTTTCAAGATATTTTTAATTTAATATGAATTAGTAGATTTGTGTCAGTATCTCCTTTCTTTATATGATACAATATAATTTCCAACTTATCCCATTCTCTAACCCCCATCAAATTTCAAAGTGACCTTTTGTTGCACTGGCAGGTCTAAGATTGTATCAGTTATGAATTGCAATGTATTATCAATCAAATGTTACTCATTAGGCTGCTTTTCTGCTCAGATCAAATACATTTTCAGAAGTTATAATTTTATATTTGAAAATATGATATGAAGAATTTTATTGTCCTATCAATGAATGCACATACATTTTTATTTCCACAATATTAGTGGGTAAGTTACATGTACATGTCAAGTATAGAATAAAAAATATCTTAAATATATTCTTACAAAAGAATATGAGATAATGATTTATCATTAAAATTTTTGAAAGAGGATTAAAAGGTGAAATACCTTAGCAAAGTTCTAATATATACGTTCTTAAAAATAATCATACCTAAAGATGTTATGGTTTTGAGAAATGCATTTTTTAATATTATAACTATTCTAGTTAGAGTTAATATGATGCTTGCTATTAATCTGTATCTCAAAATTGAAGTGAAACACTATATTTATGTTCATTTACTGAGAGGCTGAAAATTTGATTTCCAGACAGAATTGATCACTCAGACAAGACGAATGGTCACATTAATGTTGCGTTGAAAGTGTACCTTATTATAAACAAAAGTAAATAGAGGAAGTGTATTTATTTTGTTATTTGTACAGCATTTTCTCTTTAATTCAATGTTCCTCAAAGTTTGATCGGTACCAGAATGTTCTGTAAAACTTTGTAAAAAGACAGGGGAAAGGCAATCCCTCCTATTCCAGTTTCCTGTGTGGCACCTAGGGATTCACAACAAATTTTCAGAACCAGTGCTCTAAAAAACTTCCATTTGGTATAACTTCTGTATTTCTTTAACTCAGAGAAATACCTTTTCTAGTTTCTTCCGCTGTTCCAACTATTTTCAAATCAATTATGCATTTTATAATAAAGGACGCATTCAAATTTAGAATGTGAGGGATGCCCAAGAAACAGCACCACTACTCTCCCAGTGCCTTTACACAGAGTCATGCTGCACAACTGTTTTGGCTACTGAAGAGTAACAAAATGGATGAATTTGGTAAAAATGTAATCTCTCCTTTGGTTATGTAAATAGATATTCAAGGCCTAATTTAGTTTTCATGTTAAAATTCCCTTACCTGATTTCTCATTTTCTATCACCTGCTAGTATCTCACCCAAAGGAAACTGGTTTCCATATTGTCTTTCTTAACAGAATGATCTGTGAAGACCTCCATGGGTGTTAAAGTTTGAGGTAGGGTAAAACTCTTCTCTGTGTCTCCAAATGCTTAGAAAGATACTATGTATGAAGCGCACAGTTTTAGTAGCCCTAGATCTATTCCCCGGATGCCATGGTGTTCCCACTTGACCTACTCTCAGATACAAAACTCCTTTCTAGCAGTCAGAAGTCTTATATCTATCCTCAACCCTCAAAGCAAACCCAGGCTCTGACGTTCAGCTCTGGTATTTTGTCCAAGTGCCATGGTAAGCTTTTCCCCATAGTCCTGTGGTTTGCTTTGCCACTGCTGCAGCCCACCCACACTCCCTTTTTCTGGACTTTATTCATCAGTTTCAAGTGGCACTGACTAATATTGTCTCTCTGGAATCCCTTGGTACCTTGGTTGCAATCTCAAAACCACAGCAAGTAAGCAACAAAGAATTCCATTAAAATATAAAGTGAATAAAATCGTACTGTTCCTAGATTTAAAAATCTATGTATTACCTACTGTATAACCCAGGGAACTATATTCAATATCTGGTGACAAGCCATAATGGGAAAGAATGTGAAAAAGATGTGTATATATATATATTTTTCTCGGGTTTATATATACATAACCAAGTCACTTTGCCGTACAGAAGAAATTAACACAACATTGTATATCAACTATACATCAATATAATTTAAAAAAAGAAAATTACAGTAGCAGTTACCATGCCAGAACAGTATTAAGTTCATATTAATCAAGTATAATTGAATCCTTACAACAACCCAGGTTGCCATCCCCAATTTACGGGTTAGTAAACTAAGGCTGGGAGGGATTAAATAACTTGTTGAAGGTCATCCAGCTAGGCCAGTGGCCAAGCTTTGATGTAAGTCCAAGTCTCTTGAGCCAATCTCTTGAGCCTCAGAGTACACTCCAGTGTCTAAAGATGTGTGTAAGGAATGGTCATGGGGGAGAAGCCAGATGGGAGGCAGCTGTCACTGTCCAGGTGAGAGTAGCGATGCCTGAGGGGGCTGTGGCAGAGGCACTGGAGAGGATGGGATAGGTGACAGCAGCTCTTTGGAGACAGGATAATAAGCAAGAAAAAAAAGAAGAAAAAAAAGGAAGAAAAGAAAAGTAAATTGAAAAGGGAAAAGAGAAGGAAAAGCAAAGGGAGAGAAGGCATGGTGAGGATCTGTCACCCTGGTCACATGAGTCTATGTAAGAGACTCATGCCTTTGTTAACCTAGATGACTCTTCCTCCCTCAAACAGAATTATGTCAATGTTCTGAGAATGGGGGCTGGAGAATAGATGCATTTCACCACTTGCTCACTATTGTGGGTCCAATAATGGATGTTGCACGCTAGTCATACAGAACTGGTAAGAGGCACATCTGTGACATGTAAGTAGCATGGGCAGAGCAGTGAGGGAGTGGTTGTTTTCATGTATCTTTGAAAGGACGCTCTGTGCCATTCCTCCTGCACAATATATCTGAATACCCACTCAGAGCTTAATCTCCAGTAAGGAATATGATATTGCCTGTTTCTCTGCAATAGGCGTTGTCTGAATAATGCCATGTATTTATTTCTCCAGCATTTTCCTTCTTTAATGCTGCCACCACTGGTATCATGTGAAATATGGAAGACTTTTTGTGGCTGGCAAGTCAAGGCACTATAAAATAGTGTTTTCCATTTCCTCTTGGGTGTACTAGCCTGACAGGTGTTCAAGAGTTGTGTAAAAATGGGGACTATCCTTTGAGGGGCACTGAAGCAGCAGAGCTAAGGTGAAGAACCAGAAGATTGGGAGAATTTGAGGTTGAAGCAGTTATAACATTATCATGCATTGAACCTAAAGGACAGAACAAGAATAGGAATAGATGAGCAGGTACATACAAAAGGCAAGAGCAGAATGAGAACAATTTGAGGAATACATCCAAAAATGTGGTTCATCACATACTGTGAGCCAAGTGAATCCTTGAGTACCTCTTTACTTCCTGTCCTGTGGGAGTAAGACCTTGTAGTCAAAGGAGCCACGCTCAGTTGAACATTCAATTTTGTCCCCTCTTAGACAATTCTGTCATTAATGGTGACTTCAGTTTCTTCTTGTCTACTGAACCCTTCTCCTTGCATCTATTTTAGGTGATCCTCAAAGCGATTAGCTCATTGTTTTTAGTTCTATTTTTTTCCTTTTTGTCAAACTCTGATTGGATCCATTAAAAATATTAGTGATGAAAATCAATGTCCTCCTCACGTGACTTTCAGTCAATTTCAAACACATATCTCAACATTCAAAGAACTCTTGTATCCTGTATCCACTTTTCCCCCCTCTTTTTTCCCCCAGTAGCTTCTCTGATCAAATGTTTGCTTTTTTTTTTTTCTCCTTCTCATCTTTACTCTTTTTCCTCTTACGTAAGTCATTTTTTTCTGCACATCTGTCAAATCCTCTGTCATTTCTCCTTTAGTTCTTTACTGCCGCAGAGCTTAGTCTTACACATCTAAAGACCAAGGTTGAATCAGCTGAGACTGATGAAGAATCAAAAAACCAAGACACCACACCTCCATGGACTTGCCTTTTCCATCCATTATTTTTACGCTTTTTATTATTTTAATCATGAGGATATTAATATCCTCATTGCTGTACCTCACAGAACAGGAGACAGCATCACCCACTTAATTTAAATTTGTGGCTAATGGTTTTCACACTAAAAGTTTATTCCTTCTACACGTTCATTTCTGGGGGGAAAAAAACACAACATTTTGAAGTGCCAAGCAAAAGAAAAATGCTAAGCCAAACACAAGTAATAGAGAATTTTATCATTTGAGTGTAATTTAATATCATGCTAGATTTAGAGGTTTTTAAAAAGGTTATTCTATCAAAGCCTTTCTTACAGAAGTGTAAAAGTAAGCTAAGATTATATAAATGGTGTGCCTAAGGCGACTGGTATCAGAATTTGTTTCTCCTGATTTTAAGCTCATTCTTTCAGAAAATAACAGAAGTTGAGTATAAAAAATATATTTTAACTATTAAGCTATATTATAAACAAGTAATTTTTGAGTAATAAATTTATGAGCAAATTTCACATATTGGAGGTAAACATGAGTTGTTAGCATTATAAGCAGTGTAATGTTTGTGTTTTAAAAATAATTCTGGGCAATATTAACTGAAAATTAATTTCACTTAGCTTAGGCAAGAATATTGTCACAAGACCCAACACTGACTAAAAAAAATAATGATGAATGGCTATTTATTGAGCTGAGATGCTAGATATCAAGTAGAGTGAAGCAAGAATCAATGTAAGATAGGTTTTATTTAATATCTTCATTATGCTTGAAGATTGTAGGAACAAAAATGACAAAGGATCTTCAAGGATTGATTCATGAGAAAGAGATTAAAATCACATAGTATTTATAGATTTGCCAAAAAATGACTTGTGGGTAATGATAAATATTTACAACAACTGAGATTAATTATTTAAGGGGAGAAAACTAGATAAAAATAAGCTAATTTGTTCTCCAATTGTTTTTAGTGTGCTAGAACATAATGTATCTTCTTCAGCTCCAAATTGTAGAGAACACCATCCCTTTAAAATTGGAGGTTATAATAACAATCAGCATTCTTTGAGTTATTGCTATGTGCTAGGTATTGTTCTCAAGTGCCTTACTTTTATTAACTCCATTAGCCCTCATGATAATCCTCAGATGGGCTCTATCATCTGTAATTATAGAGCATACCAAGGCACAGAATAGTAATATATAGTAATGGTAATAGTAATATGATTTTTCAAAGATGTCACACCTTGAATGAGGTAGAGTCAGGATTTAAAATTGTGGGGATAATTAACCTCTATACTGTCTCAGATTAGATTTCAAAATAACTGTAAAGTTGCTGCAGGAATTATGTGGTGCCAGATATGGGAGATTTAGTGGATTCCATTCAGAAAACATTGATTGAGAGCACACTACATTCTAGGGATTAACAGGAGCCACCAGATCCTGACAGAAAAATAAAATTTCAACTTGTATGTTTCCTTCTCTGTCATTTTCTTTTTCCTCCAGTCTAATACGTTTGATTATTGACCCCTTATTGAATTCATGATGTTACTTAACCTCCCTCTAGCAAAATCTGCTCCCAATTAATTGCCATGTTGTAACCGATAGATTAAGTCACACCAAGGGAGAAATAACAATAATAAATAGCATTTTTATTTTAATAACACATAGTCACTTTTCTTGAAGAAATAATTCGTGAACCCAGTATCATTAACTGTGGAGAGAGATTTTCAAGTTAGGGTCTTTCTAGGCCTATGCATGCTTATAACTTTAATAGTAAAAAAAATATGACTTTCAATAAATTAGTCCTTCTTACTTGGAAATGTCTGGAATTGCTTGAACAGCTCAAGCACAGTCCCAATTGGGTTCCTTTCTAAGCCACCTTGGTTATTTGATTTGATACATTTTGTACCCCAAGTCCTGAGGAGAAGGGAGCTATGAAATTCTTATAGAATATTATTTTTAATTGAATGCTCCCTCTTAAAAGAGCATTTTAATTGAGATTTAATAACACCATAAAAGATAAATCTAGCTGCCATGTAATAAACAGTAATTAATTAGTTAATATCAATTAGATAGTAAAAATATTAATTTACATTTAACATCTAACTACTGTAATTTGCTATAGCTATCTTATTAAATGCTAATTAAATTCCTAAATATTCTCACAAATTTAATGCATTAATAACAAGAATGTAAGTACATATTTACTGTATCTGCATTTCTGAGTTCATTACCTGGCAATGAGATTTATCTCTTTTACAGTAATTAAATATACTAAGCAAACCCCAGTAACTTCTCCTAACACATACCATAACTGTTTTATTAATTTCAAATTAAATGCTCATTTAAGGTTTTTAATCTACAGCTGCCCCAAACAATTTTCTACAGGCAGAGCGAAGGTTATTAAATGTGTAATTAAATTTTAGTTTTTAACTTTGGTTTGAAGCTTTCTAAATAAGACTTCTGGTTTCTCAATGCATTCAATATTAGCTTTTTGATAATAATATTTATTCACATTTTCTATATCTACCATTTTTTTTCCTTTGCCCTGTCTCTGTACCTTTGTTCTCCATCTACTAAGACTATAACTATTTTTTTTTCCTCTGTTTAATACAGGCCAGCAAAGTGTTTTCTTTCTTTCTCTGTCATTGAAGAACAAAGCTTTTACTAGCATCCTCTCCAGGTATCTTTTATTTCCATCAATTACCACTCCATTGTTAGAGAAACATCCCCATCAGGAAAATTTAAAAAAAGAAGAAGAAGAAGAAGAAAGAAAAGAAAGAAGACTAAGGTCCTGTGACATTTGTAAGCAAAAGTGAGTCCGGTTAGAAAGGCTGAAAGAGAAATTAAGTTCTGCCAAGGTTCCAGCCTCAGGATTGTTTTTGAAAGACTAAAAGAAAATACAGTCCTTGCATGTATCAAATGATTTAGAATCTTCAGTCCTTCCAGATATGATGGGGGATGTCATAAAGACAGGAGGCAGCTGAACAGCAAGGAAAGCACATTAGCTATTAACCTTCCCCCAGCCGATCAACTTTATTTTGCAATCTTCCCTCAGAACCATTAGAATACCCTGAAGAAATAACTTTCCAATTAAAAAGGATCTCAGAGAACAAAGCCATTTTATCTCTGACTCCTGGTGTTCTTTATTCCAATAATTTAAATTGGAATTGATTTTTCAATTTAGTCGTTGACTTGCTATGGACACACAGCTGAAAAGGCCGAATGGAATTGCATGGCTGAAATATTTGTCTCTGTGATGCACTTCTCATAAATTCACAGGAGCCCTTTTTTTTTTTTTTTTTAATGCATTTTCTTCTGCTGCCTTTGCCTTAGACAACAGCTTTTTAGCACAGCATGGGCAAACGGAGAAAACACGTCCACCATGACCTCAGGGGCCTCATCCTCTATTCCTCATAGATCTATCTCATTGTTACATCTCTTAGAAAATAAATAAATCCAGTCTATCGAAAATGACTGGGCTTCTTGAAGCCTAAATGTTTGTTTTCTAATTTACATAGGAGATTTAAGTTTTTGAAAAAGGAAAATACCCTTTTCAGTATCTTTTACCTCAAAAAATATGTTGTAGTGGAGATTGAACTCTCCCACAATTGCTTTAATTGTTAGTAGCTAAAAATAATGGATTTTCAATTAACACTTGATAATTTTGAATTAAATACTCCAAGTATTAAATTGTTCTTTATTACCCTTTTATATTTTCTAATAAAAGCACTAGTAATATCCAATTATTAAGGCTCTTGATTAGCAGTCAGAGCTTTCTTGTCTATTCACATTTCTGACCATTTGCTTTCTGTGACCTTAGATGAAATGTCATAGTCTTTGTCACCAGCTCCTTCCTGTTTCCTCACCCTGTCACTCCAGCAGGTGTCTCTACTTTCCTTTGTCTTATAGGCTCAAGTCTTGTTCTGCGATCAGTACTGATGTGAATAGCAGGTATGGAAGGAAATCCTGAGCTCAAAACATTGTTTAATTTTTACTAAACACCATATTGCTTATTACTCACACCCCTTGCGGTTTTGCTAGGCATTGTCTTTCTCAGAGCCGTCCAAATGCATGATCTCAGACCTGGCCTTGAATACTGGCACAGCAATCTCTTTTACAAAATCAAGAGCAAAAGAGAACATGGAACACGCAGAATGTAAAGGCCATAAGAACACGTTCCTTACAGGTATTTCTTACTCACCACTTTAGTCCTTATGACAAAACACTGCTTGGCACCTACTTGGTACTCAAAAATCTGCTGAATACATGAATTTTACCCTGGCTTCTGTCTGAATTTTCTTCCCTACAACCAGTTATGAATTAATGCAGGGAGAGAAAATATTTATAGTAAATATAATAAATATACTTTAGTGCTGATTGTTATAACAGAGTAGCTATTAGTTACTACTATTAAAACATATTTTCCATAGCAGTTTGATAAGGTTTTGACTTTGTTTTTTCACCTCTGGGTACTGCATGGTTTACCCCACTTTTAAATTCACTGTGATTAAAATAACAACACATGGCACCATTGGTCACATGCTTATAAGAAGCATGAGTTTCTCACCAACTAACATAAGAAGGCAGAAAAAATGTTTTTACAGCATTTATTCATTTAACAAATTGATCATGTCCTGTTATGGGCTTGGCACTGTTCTGAGCACTAGGGGTGCACCAACAAATATACTGGAGAGAAACTCCTATCCTTGTGGAGCTTAGTCTAATGAGAGGAAACACATAAAAACATAATTTACAAAGTGATACAGTAGGTTAAATCATTATAAGAGATGAAACATGTAGTAGTAGGTTAAAACGTGACTAGATCAGTGTAAAGAGTTTCCCCGGTAGGGCAGGGGGCATGGCAGCAATTTAAAGAAGGATGGTCAGAAAAAGCTCTTTGTAAAGGGATTTGAGCAAAGACCTGGGGCAGGTGAGGAGAGGAGCTATGTATAATCTGGGACAAGCGCCTTCCAGGAAAAAGGAGCAGATTGCCAAGGGCTCTAACCAAGAAATGTGCTTGGAAGGCTTGGCAGCCAGAAGCCAGTGCGGCTGGAGCAGAGTGAACGAGGCTGGGAGAGTTTAGGTCAGAGGAACTGACACCAGATCCTGGAGAACCTTGTGAAGTGACTGCATACTTTATCCTGTGAAAGAACCAGAGCCACTGCTAGCTGCTCCTATTCTGACCCTACTTTGAATAAATGGAGCGTTCTCTGCAGTGACAACTGAATACACATTGTGTTGCTTTTGGTGGCGGGATGGGGGATGGGTTGAGGCATTTCTCAAAGGAAGACTTGTATCTTCATTCTGATAATAAGTTTTGCAGAGATCACACCTCTTATTTTCCCATTTCCTCTTGACTCTGAACACTTACTCTGTCCAACTACATCTGTCACCCAAGAGTATGAGAAACTGTTTCCAGGCTTTCCCCACTGCAATGTACGCAGCTTGAGGACAGCCTTGTTTCTTTTCATTTATCTGTTTTGGGGATCTGACACAGGATAAAGGCTCTATCAGTGTTTGATGAAATATTGAGCTTAACGGAGAATTAGCAGAAAAAGAAGAAAGACAATTTGTGGAATTAAAGCACGACTGGTTTCTTTTCACAATAACTTCAGTTCCTCCTGCTTCAATTGCCATGCTAGATTTTTGTTGTGAAAGCAATGTAGTTAGAAAACTGGAGTCTTCCTAATGTAGACAATGGTTATATTTCGAAAACTGTTCAGTATTCTCTCAGAAAATCTACTAATTTAAGATTTCCCTTACTTTAACAGCTTCAGGAAATTTGTCTGATGTCTGTGTGCATTCAGATTTACCCCCACACACGTAGGGAATCTCTATTTGCCTGGGTCTGAGAGAATTCTCTATTTAGTCTACAGAAAGTGAATATGAAAATTTCCTTATTCTTTTGAGGACTCTGTGAAATCTCCTCTCTTTAGAACATCTCTGCACTATAGAGGACAGATGGGGAAAGCAAAGAACAAGAATTTTGTGCCTTCTGCACATTAATATCTGAAATAGCATAAATGCACATGTGTGTGCGTGCACACACACACACACTTTGAAAAAATTCAGTCTCTGATTTGTTTATACTGAAACTCGTTTCCCTGTCCAACATTCAATAATGTGGACCATCAGTGGTTGGGAGGCTACTTGCTCGGCATGACAACAGCATGTCACGGTAACGACTTTCGTGTTACAACATTTCATTGTATTTCATGAGACACGTTTAACTCAACCCAAAATACTGTTTTTAAAGGGTCATTTATAAACTGAGTTTTACGACTTAAAAAGAGGATCAGTTAGGAGAAACTGCATTTATATCCCCCACTGATAATTATATATGTATTTTCAGTGTATTAACCTGACCACAGGAAGTTCAACTAGAAGTAATATTAAAAAGTGGGTTTTGTTATATATCTGCTCTGTACTACAAAGGAGTAATCCTAAACCATTATGTGGAACTGAACATTCACGTAAGTCTGTAATGAGCTCTTGTCTGGATCACTCATTATACAGACTCTGCTATTCTTCATCCCTGTGTTTCATAGTTGTCCTTCACATGATGGTGTCCCTGATGCAGCAAAACCCATCCCCTCTTGTCTTTTCTAGCGACGTTGCTCCAGAAATCTTTCCATCTCTATGCTGAATAATCAAACATTTTCCCTCTTTATTGGATCGTCCTCATTATAATCCAGAGACACTAAAATTTCAACTCCAAAGCAAAATCTCTTATAACTCCGCACCCTCCTCTAGCTACTACACTACTTCTCTGCTATTTTTCACAGCAAATTTCCTCAAAAATGTTGTTTATAATTTCCATAACCAATCTGTTTTGTCCTATTCCATATTCCAATCAAGCCTCTGTCCCAACTACTTTAGTGAAAATACTCTTGCCATGGTAATCAATAGTCTGATTTATCTTACTCACCAGCAGTCTTTGATACAGTTGATCACTCTTTCTTCATTAATACATTTTTAAAAAATTAATTAATTAATTTATTTTTGGCTGTGTTGGGTCTTCGTTTCTGTGCGAGGGTTTTCTCTAGTTGCGGCAAGCGGGGGCCACTCTTCATCGTGGTGCGCGGGCCTCTCACTTTTCGCGGCCTCTCTTGTTGCGGAGCACAGGCTCCAGACGCGCAGGCTCAGTAGTTGTGGCTCACGGGCCTAGTTGCTCCGCGGCAGGTGGGATCTTCCCAGACCAGGGCTCAAATGCGTGTCCCCTGCATTAGCAGGCAGATTCTCAACCACTGCGCCACCAGGGAAGCCCTAGTACATTTTAAAAAATCTCTATGGCTTCCCAGATACCACATACTCCTGGTTCCTTCTTCCTTAGTGAACACTTCTCCTTGACCTTAAACATTTGGAGTAACTCAGAGCTTTTCTCTTCTTTATTTGGCTGCATTGCCTTGGTGATCTGATTATTTCTCATGGTTTTAAGTATGCTCCATACATTGATATTCCCAGCCTAGACTGCTCACCTGGACTCTAGAATTATATATTTAATTGCCTACTTGCCATCACTATGCCGTTTGCTGTAAGATATCTCCATATTAGCATGGCCAAAATTTAACACCTGATCTATCTTTCTAGCTTAGGAGTGAGAGGTCTCATCCATAATCTCCCACATCTAAGAAAATGGTAGCTCTGTTCTCCCAGTTGCTGACACCAATGTTTGAATCATCCTTGAGTTTTCTCTCTTTACCCCACATTTAACCTGTCAGAAAATCATACTCTCTCTACCTTCAAAATATATGCAGAATCCAACCATTTACAACCTTGGATGTTGCTACACTGATGCAAGTTAACATCTTTCAACTTGACTATTGCAATGCTCTTCTAACTGGTGTCCCTGTTCAAAGCTAGCAAACTGGCTTCCCTGGTGGCGCAGTGGTTGCGCGTCCGCCTGCCGATGCAGGGGAACCGGGTTCGCGCCCCAGTCCGGGAGGATCCCACGTGCCGCGGAGCGGCTGGGCCCGTGAGCCATGGCCGCTGAGCCTGCGCGTCCGGAGCCTGTGCTCCGCAACGGGAGAGGCCACGGCAGAGGGAGGCCCGCATACCACAAAAAAAAAAAAAAAAAAAAAAAAAAAGCTAGCAAACTTTCTAATATGTAAGACAGACCAGGTTTCTCCTCGGCTCAAAACTATCAAGAGCTTTCCATCTCATTTAGAGGGACAGTCAAATCCTTACAATGCCCTTAAGTTATTCTTGGTTACACTGTGCATAGACTACATTAATGTGGTGAGAAATATGGGGCAAATTGTGAGGGAAAATACCCAAGCTGCCACAATGTACATTCAGCTACCCGGATCCTGCCTTTCTTTAGACAGTTTTGGCATGCATCTTTCTCAGGGCCATCACGCTGGCTGTTCCCTCTTCCTTGCAGGTGATTCTCTCACCTGCCTTAACTCATTCCCTCATTTCCTTCAGGACTATTTTCAAGTGTCTCTTCTCAAGTAATACCTACTTTTACCACCTTATTCAAAGTGCACTCCTTTCCCATCCACTTTCTTGCATTGTATTGTCTTCATAACATTTATCGCCATCTGACACACTATGAATTTTCCTTATTTGTTTCATAGTTACTCGTCTGCCTCACTAAGTGTAAAGTGCACGAGGACAGAGGCATTTGTGCTCTTTTTCTTCAGGGTAAATATTTGTTGAAAGAGTAGATGATTAAATAACAGTTTCTGGCTTAAGAGCACTTATTACTGTTTGCAGATTATTCATATTTATGGCTAAAATAACTTCAAAGTTTATTTTAAATAGTAAAACTTTGTTTTGAATATTTCTGGAGATTTGTTTCTTCTCATGTGCTCAGTAAATGCCTGCTAAAATTTATATGCTAATCTGAGAATTCTTTCTCTCTCTTTCTCTAATCTGCATTCTCTGTTGTAAGCTTATTTTGGTATGGAGAATCGAGTTATATTTGGGATTGAAACAAAATACAGACTTTGCACTTAGGCAGAAAACTACACTTTGGCAGGTCAGGTTTTTCTCTGATAAACTGTTTATCACCAAATTTATATAGACTCCATTAAAAATTATATCCTATCCATTTTAATTAACTATTAATTTTGCAACAGGACTTCATGTTTCATTGGTTTGTTTTGGAGACTTTTCTCTAAAACTATTTATTAATTGCCTGGGGCGTTATTTAAATCATCTAATGGTAAGTATTTGGTTCCAAAATAACAAAGTCATCTAAAACCCATGAGGTGAAGCTCCTTTAAGTTTAAAGGAATAATTAAATGGTTCACCTGAAGAAAGGTTAATATTGTTCATCTTAAAATAAACTTACAGACAAATATATTGTCCTATATTTCCCAACATTTTGAGTTTTTAACTTAACAACGAAATTGCTTAAAATGCAGAGACACTTCACCGAAAATGATGCCCGAGTGTTGAATGTAACCATATAATTTGAAAATGGAACTGATATACTCTTTAAAAATCATATGTTCCTTGACTTTTTAGACACACTGTTATAAACAAACTTGATAGTTAATGATTGACAAAAAGTGAAGTGAAAATATCAGTCTCGATAATGTAGAGGCAAACGGCTGGTGGACAGAATTTGGGAAATAGAAGGAGAAAGAAAAGGTTGAGGGAAGGGTAGAAACATAAACATCCTCAATATATTTAATTTAAGGGAGATAAGTTTTATTTTAGAGGAAACAAAAAATTTTTAAAGTCTTGAAAAATTAAAATTTCAGAAAAACGAAATATTAATAGATCTACTAGAAATTAGAAAAAGATGGTGGGGATAGTTGGGCCATAAATATGACCTAAGTCGATAAATCAGTGAACAGATATATAAAAATGTTTTCTAATGTTATAAAAAAAAATCAAGAAAAGAAAACAAGGCCAGGAGTCATTAAAAAATGGGTTTCAGGGTTAAAATGGTGGAGTGGAATGAAATAATTTTCTTTCACTTTTTACTGTCATCCTAAACACTGAAACTTTTTGTTTTCTATGTGCATACTATCATTTTGACAAATATTTTTAAAATGAAGAAAAAAAGCTGTAGAAAGCACATCTTTACTTAAATCACAAAATATATCCCAAAAAAGAAAAGGGTATTGAGGAGGAGAAACCTAGGTGCAAATATACATTAAGGGCATCCCTTTAACATGTTGTTCTCCCTTTGAGCAATGTTTGTGAATGTATGTTAAGGTGTGAATTTCCCTCAGTATTTAAATTTGTTTTAATTGTGAACTGTGTCTTTTTTCCCCAACTCTAAATGTAGGGAGAAAAAGAATCCCTACTTATTATTATGTTCACTAACTGCCAAGAAAAATATTGGATTTGGATCAGATATCTAGCAACAGAAAGCATTAGAGTTGCTCCAAAAAAAATAATGATTTGGCAGTATATTTTTAGAAGAAAAATAGGGAATGATTTGGAAAATAAACATTAAAATAGCAAAAGTTGAAAACAACAGCTGGATTGTTTGATCCTCAATGAACTTCTCCATTGAAGTCCGGGTGAATGATGGAAAGGAGAAGAATAAAGCAGAGCTGGGATATAAGATCAGGAGAGAAAGGAAACTTTTATTTGCATGTTTCATCTGAGTGAACTTGAAGGCTATCACGACATTTTCCTACAGATACTTAAAAGTAAAGCTGAGTTTAGAAGGAAAAAAGAAAATTCAATGAATAAAGCTCTTTGCATAGGCTCAAAATTATTCAAATCCCTAGAAGGAACTTGTACTTTTCCATTTTTTCAACAATGAAAATTTTGAAATATCTGATGTTCTTTCCAAGTAATTTTAACATACTTAAAAAAAAAGCATCAAGTAAGCAAGAAATGTCTGCTCTTTCTCTGCAGAGACCTACTTGTCTACTTTAAAATGTCTGCTTTCCTAAATGTTTATTTTATTATGCTGACAATCCACTGCTATGCTGAATTTGACAGTAGTGTTAAGTGACTAGCAGGGGACCAGAGGGATATTTTAAGACACTGAAGAATGTAAGGAGAAAGAGACTATAGGCATGTGCAGGATTATAAACATGGATGAGTTAATGCAGTTAAAGCTTACCTCCCAGTGACTACCTCGAATACCCTGGGGAACAGGGTTAGAGTACATGATTCATCTTCCTGTGAAAATGACACAGCTACTTCATATTTCCTGAGTACCCCCCATTCATTTGCTCTTTCTATCTGTGGGTATCAAAATTTGGGTTAGGTTTCTCATTGCCAACTCTTGATGTCCGCTGTGTCTATAAAAATAGATCTAAGCTGTCAGCTTCCCCACCCGACCTCACCTCTGCAACCCTTCAATTTCTGTTGTAGATTATATTATTTTCCCATCACTTCTCTTCTTCCTTGTAAGTAGTTTATGTATTCACACCTTTGTCATGGAACTTTTCATTGTCTTATCTCTAGGCAGAGAATGCTTGTCTATTCTACTGCTGTTGAGCTGGGTCATCTGACTCCCCTTGGCTAATGGAATGTGAGCACACATGAAGCCAAACCAAGAATAGCAGAGCTCAGGTGAATACAGTCCAGTCCAGCCAAGTCCAGTCAAGCCTAATGGACCCCAGCCAAATCCAACAGCAGCCAGCCAATCTCCTAAAAACACAGCTCTAATAGGACATGAGCAACAAACAAACGTTTGCTGCTATAAGCCACTAAAACCTCTGGGCTGTTTGTTGGTGTAGCAAATGCTATTTCGTACTGCTATTTCTGTAAATGTTGACAGTTGATAGATACAGGAAAATAAGGTTTTAAAATTTTGCAAAGAATGAGTTTGGGATAGGGGTTGATAGAGAGACATAATGATTTTTAAAACTGTCAGAAGCTGTTGCTCTTAGTTTTTATTCAAATGTGAATGAACCCAAGGCCGATATCAAAGTTTCTGTTCCTAAATTCTGTTTTAGAAATCTGATGGGAAACTAATTCTAACTGAAAGTGAACCTGCCTAATACTATGGGAATTGGAAACAACACCAAGTCATGCAAACGTTGGCTTGAGGTGGATGTGAGTTTACAAACTGCTAAGATTACCTAAGTCGTCAGGGTCACAGCTTCAAGACTTAGAGTTCTCTGTATATACTTGGAACCCACTTCTTAGGTACTGCATGCAGTAGGAACACCTTGTGTGTTTCCCTTTACTTGTCCAGGGAATCTTTCCTTCATCCTGTACACTAAACATGAACTGTCTATGGTTACAAGAGTAAACACTTTTGTTAGTTAAGTTACAGAACTCAACTAGTTCTAATTCTTACAAAAATAAACATTTTACTGGATCACATACTTGCAAAATCCAAAGGGGATCTGTAGAATAATTATAAGGATTAAACAATTAATTTATCTTTTATTGTTTTTTTGTAATCTTCAGAAATTTTAGAGAGATTGTGTCAACACAATTGGATGTTTTAAACCTCTTTGACAAGTCATTCATTTTCTTTGATGAGGCACAACCTGAATTTTCTGATATATATAGCACTTTAAGAAGCCTAAGCCTTCTCACCCTAATTGGACCTATCTATATCAGGGAAGCATCTAGCTAGGGAATAAATTAAACAAGTTGTATGGCATGATGTCATTGGCCTTAAACAGAGATGTTTGGCGAGGTAGAAATAAAAGTTGCTTAGACAGTGCTTCTCAAACTTCGATGTGTATACAAATCAGCTCCTGGGTTTGTTAACATGTTAATCAGATCCAGTAGAGCTGGGGGGGATACTTGAGGTTCTGACTTTCTAATGAGCTCCTAGGTGATGCCATGTTGCTGGTCACTGGACCACACTCTGAGTGGTAAATGTTTAGAGGTATTACAGCAGACTCAAGTATTGCCAAAGAGAAGAATTCAGGCCAGTAGAGCAAATAAGGGATGCTTTGCCCGAAATGCTCAGAATAATTATAAAGGAACCTTGCTTCTCCAACCAGGAGCTCTAGAAAAAAGTGAGAAGTGTTTTGTCAAAAGCTGGACTAGTCACCTTTATCAGAAGCAAACTCAGCAGATGGTTAAGTAGATTCTGACCTTACCTGAGAAACTAGATCCTCATCTACATGGGATCTCTTAGCGTTCATTTCCGTGAGTCATGTCATATCTTTTCAGTATATTTATGTCTCTCTTTGTATATACACGGATGCTCTTGACTCTCTGAGACGTAGTCCCTGGGGCTCTTCCTTTCGTTGTCTCTGCTATTCCTCCTCTCTGACTTCTCCTCCTCATTATGTAATCTTTGCATCTGATTATCAAGTAAAAATGAAACATTGTCCTGGGTTATACCTTTTATTTAATTTGCTTCTCACAAAACCAGAATGAGGTAGGTCTTATCCTCAACATGAAAACAGAGGAAATTGAGGACTAGAGAGTTAAGTTTCATGTTTAAGGTCCCATGTTATCAAGAACAGAGGAAAGTCTGAATTCCATACTGAAATCCATGCCTGTCCACTCCAATCCACTTCCTTAAAGTGAGAATCTTTCTTCTTTGAGGTCCTCCATTATTTCCGTTAGCTGAAGTTTTGTAACAAAAGAGCTTTTACTGAAATCTACAATTTCCCACTAGATGAGTGCAGGATAGATATAGTATAGAAAATATTTTAACATTAAAATTATTATTTACAATTAAAATGCCTACCTATTTTCTTTAGTCTGAGGTTGACTTTTTTCAATATTTAGACAAAAGTGTCCTGAAAGCATCACATGTGTAGGTTTTTATTCTCCATTTTATGCTTTGTGTCTAGCACACAGCTTAGTACATGTTAGATGCTAAATATTTGTTGAATAAAAAATGAGTGAATTTATTAACCAAGTTATGGATGAATATTGAATACATAAAAAAGAATTGTCTTACTTGGTCAACTATTTTGAATATTATAATAATAAAAAAGGAACACAGGTAGTTTGGTTTAAATTTTAAAGTGTAATAAAATAAAATTGGTTTCAATCCTAATACATGGTCTGAGAGAAATGCAGTGTACTTGAAATTGTATTTAACATGAATACTTAGTTTGGAGTAAAAATAAACTCGTCTGTCCATTCGTTTTTCTAATACACATTTACACCATTAGAAATCATTGTTATGTCTACATATCTTCAGCCATTCTATTATATGAGCCTCAAATTAATGTCCCAATATAACTCTTATTTCTGAGCTTCTGAACTTTCTTTTAGAAATCTCCAGTTGAAAATCTCTAAACTGGTAAAAGTTAAAGCTTTCAACAGTGAACGTAATCATCTTTTGTCTATAATGTTGCTTTATTCCTTAGTATTTTCTGTCTTGATGCAAAACATAATCTTCTATATAATTGCCCAAATCAGAACACTAGGAGTTGAAGTTTTTCTCTCCGACTTCATTGCCCACATTTAATTAGTCCTACTAACTGATGTCTTTCAAATTCATTCTTTACCATCTATCCCCATGGTCACTATTTTGGTTTGAAACTTTAGTATCTCTATAGCTTTTTAAAAAAGTAAAACAAACAAACCAAAAACCCACTTAACTCATCCTTCTTTATCTAGTCAGTCCTTCCTTCATAGTTCTGCCAGAATGATCTTCTTAAACATAAGTGATTTTGTCTTTCCCCTCCTAAATATATCTAATCATCATAACCCTTCTAGAAACAGGTCCACAAACATTTCTTGTTATGCAGGCACCTTGTCAACTGAACTAAGCCTATAGTTGCAGACTCCATAAACTATCTTTTTCCTCAAGAAATATACATAATATCAATACAGGAATGTTATTCTCCATTTGTTTCATGCACTGGTACCTTTGTTCTCTCTGCCAGAAATGCTCTACTCAACTCTACTTGTCCACTACTCACTCGAAGCGTAAATGCTAGTATTACACCACACACACTGTCCTTCTGTCCATTTTAGAGCATTCTTTATATCCCTGTGTGACTTGGTCCATACCTGCTTAGTACTAATCTCATTGTTTTGTGATTATTTACACACATATCTGTTCCCCTGATTTCTTACTGAAGGTATAAAATATATTGCTTGTTGTATCAGAACCAGTAGGATATATATATATATATATATATATATATATTTTTTTTTTTTTTTTTTTTTTTTTTTTTTTTTTGCGGTACGTGGGCCTCTCACTGCT
>NC_041226.1:46288354-46299653 GCF_002837175.3 Physeter macrocephalus | reverse complement strand
CTCTCCCGTTGCGGAGCACAGGCTCCGGACGCACAGGCTCAGCGGCCATGGCTCACGGGCCCAGCCGCTCTGCGGCATGTGGGATCCTCCCGGACCGGGGCACGAACCTGTGTCCCCTGCATCAGCAGGCGGACTCTCAACCACTGCGCCACCAGGGAAGCCCCAGGAAATATATATTAAAAGAATTATGGTAAGCAATTAGCTTACATGATTGGGAAGACGGCTAAGTCAGTCCCAGATCTGTAGGGCTAGGTGTAAAAAGGGAAGACTGGAACTCTTGGGCCCTGGCTGAAGCTGCTTTTCAGAGGTAAAATATCTTCTTTAACTTGGAAGCCTGAGCTCTGTTCTTAAGGCTTTTCAATTGTTTGGATAAGGTCCAGCCAGAATATCTAGGATTATCTCGTTTACAATTATGATTATATTTACTGATTATCAACTGATGATGAACTTTAATCACATCTTCAAAATACCTTCATAATGACACAGAGATCACAGTGTGATTAAGTAAATTGTGGACTACAGCCTAGCCAAGTGGACACCTCAAAAGTCCATCACAACTGCTAATATAACTTTAATACAATCTAAAATATTTTAGGAGGAGAGAACCGGGAAAAAGGAAGAGGGCTAACTTTTTATATTTAGAATTGATTACACCTTAACTTTAAAGTGAGTAACAATTATGTAATTGATTATTTTGACATTTTTAAACTATTCAACATAGAAGATCATTGAATCATTTTTGTTAAGACTACAGTAAATAACATTTTACCAAATACTGAGTTCATCAGAATTGTTTAAAATAGTGGAATGTGTGGAGGTACATATGCAAGAAAATATGAAATATTGTCTGGTTTGATGAATTAAGTATAGAATTTAAATGTAAGATATGGGAAATAAACATTCATAAACAATTTTTCAAAACATTTTTCTTTGATAAAAGCTTTTCACTAAAGGTATATTGATTGTGTGAATTAATTGTAAAATACATTAGTCCCCCCTTATTTGTGGTTTTGCTTTCTGCAGTTTCAGTTGCCTGCAGTCAAGTGCAATCTGAAAATATTAAACGGAAAATTCCAGAAATAAAAAATTCATAAACTTTAAATTGGGCATCCTTCTGAGTAACGTGATGAAACCTGCTGCCATTTCACTCCATCCTGCCCTAGGCATGAATCATCCTTTTGTCTAAAGCATCCCACCCATTAGCTGCTTAGTAGCCTTCTGGGTTATGGGCTTGACTGTCTTGGTATCACAGTGCTTGTGTTCAAGCGACCCTTATTTTATTTAATAATGGCCCCAAAGCACAAATGTAGTGATATTGGCAATTTGGATATGCCAAAGAGGAGCTACACAGTGCTCCCTTTAAGTAAAATGTGAAAGTTCTTGACTTAATAAAGAAATTGTATGCTTAGGTTGCTAAGATCTATGATAAGAATGAATCTTCTATCCGTGTAATTGTGAAGAAGGAAAAGAAATCCATGCTAGTTTTGCTGTTGCACCTCAAACTGTAAAAGTTATGGCTACAGTGCATAATAAGTGCTTAGTTAAGATGGAATAGATATGAAATTTGTACAATAAGATATTTTGAGAGAGACCACAGTCACATAACTTTTAATACAGGATATTGTTATAATTATTTTATTATTTGGTATGTTGTTAATCTCTTACTATGCCTAATTTATAAATTAAACTTTATCAGAGATATGTACATATAAGAAAAAACATAGAATATATGAGGTTTGGTACTACCCACAGTTTCAGGCATCCACTGGGGGTCTTGGAACATATACCTCATGGACAAGAGGGGAATACTGCATTGTCAAGATAATGGCCAAAGACATTTAATTTCTAAATAAGCCTCTATTATAATAAATCATTATATATAGAAGTTCCTTTAGTAGTCAAGCATAAACTAACATTTTTAGAAGCAAATATTTATATTCTTCTTTAAAACAATGTGCACCTCACAGGTGAACTTCTTTCACAGTGTAAAATTAATTTTGCACAACTAAGAATGAGTCCTGAATTACAACTTTAGGCATCAGGTAGTTAAGTAGAAACATATCAGGTCTATTTAATTTGCAAATTCAAATAATTAATTCTCTTAATTGATATTCATTATTTTTCCAAAAGATTAAAATCTTAGAAATAACAAATTTTGGCATGTGTTTCATTGTTTACGAAATCTACAATTGTATACTGCATTAACATATTATTACAATACATGAATACACAAAATATAGTACTAGTCAAACATATAATTTTACACGTGCTAATAATATGTATCACTGCAATAATTGGTGTCACACATGATGTGCTGACCTCATACCAAAAATGTTTGAAAATAATTTGAAAAAAACCCTAAAGAAAAATAAGTCTACAACCTATGTGTTTAAAAGTTAATGTACATTTTCAGGGCATTCACAGGTAGAAGAAGGCAACAGATACAGTCCCCTAGTCTAGCACATCCGTACTCATAACATCTATTTGCTTTGCTTTGTCAAAACATATGAAAAATCATTAAAGTGTTTTAATAAATGTCTGGTTTTCCTGCTCATTCATCTTATAAATATTAATTAGCCATGGATCAGGCAATTAAAGTTTAATCAATTTGCACTAATTAGCACCACATACTTGCATACAAAGATAAAACCAACTCCTGCATCTGGCTGTTATTTGCAGTTTTTGTCAAGTGCTGATGAGTTTAATCTTGAAGAGAAGATTAAGAAGAAAAGAAAAAAAATAAATCAAGAAAGTAGTGTTAATTTTATTAAAATTTCACTCAAAGCTCCAGTCATGAGAATCATGGAGATAATGGCAGCAACATTACCCAGTTTTACCAAAACCTGATTCACTCCCTCCTTCCTCATAAGCCCCATTCGAAAGGGAGGGGCTCCAAATCTTCTGCTTGTGACACTGTTATATGCATTTTATTTAACTTTCACTGTGAATTCAAATCTGACTCATTTCTATTCTTTGTGACTTAAAAACTTAAAATGAACGGTCTCTGTAGCCATCGATATTAAGGATACACGTTCTTCCTTCAGAATAAACGTGAATGGTCTGTGTTGGAGGAGAAGTTAAAAAGTTGCAGCCTTACCAATGAAACTGAAATGTTCATAGAATAGAAATTACGTGCAACTGTTAGGCTGAGAGAGATCTCTGAAAGACTTAAGATTTGCATTCTGATCTTTTGTGGGCATTTCTTAACTGAATACATTTTTGTCCCGCATAGACTTTGAGACTAACTCCTGCTTCTCTGTCTTTGACTTCTGTATTTGATTAAATAAATTACACTGCCAATCTAGTAAGGAGACATTGTACAGTGCATTTGCATTACTATTTTGTGTTTTAATAACCAGAGAAAATAAAGTGTTCCATTACTGCCTATTCATATAATTGACAAGGATTATAGGGAATGGAACTAGTCTTTAATCACTGATGGAAATTTATCTTAGGCTTGGCAGGTAAAACTACATGTTTTAAGATGATTTAACATTGTACTAAAAAATAGCGCATGATTCATAAAAAAAGCTGTGCACCATTTACATGGGGATTTTTATTCAGTTTATGCAAGAATAAACCAGTGAATGGTTATTGATATTTTTCAAATAAAGTATGTATGATTCATTAAACTCCCTATTCCCCTGTGAACAAGCCACTGCTCTGCTAAGCACTCTTTGCCTACATAACCCATACAGAAAGCAAAGGCAGAAAAAGGGGGTGTCATGCTTCAATGCCTTCTTTTAAAAAAGTGCCTAAAAATGAGATCACATACAGTAACAGATAATTCTTTCAATTACCATCTGGATTTCAATACATATGATTATTCACACTGTTGTTAAAAAAAGTGAATATGTTCTTTGTTAATATAGTATAAGCATGCTGGTGTAGAGATATATACCTGTATTTACTTTAAAAAATAAGATTATGAATCGAATTCCTGTACTTTAGTATCTTTCTACTATGAATGAAATAGTGTATGACAAAATGCTTTTTAAATCTAAATTACTATAAAAATAACATAGTTTCATAGGGCAAAGAAAGAAGATATCATGGTTATGCTTCAGTAGACTCCTTGGCAACACGTTTCCTATCTTCTGACATGAACAGTATTTAAAGTCCAGCCTTATGTGGAGGAAAGCCAGCAGAGTACAGTGGCAAGATCTGAGGTTACAGCTATGTTCTGACTCCTTCAAGGCTCAAAGTTTTAGGCCATATATTTAATCTTTCTAACTCCTTATCTTCCCCCACACAAAATACTTCATTCTCTGTTTTGTTCAACAAGTATTTATAGATTGCATATTTTTTTATAAGTTGCATTGGTAACCAAAACACGTCACTTCACAAATGATAAAAATAATTGCGTATGTTACACCTAGAGACAGGCATCATAATTGTCTTCAATATTTAAATACATACCATATGAAAAAGGACTTAAAACTTATTTTGTTTGATCCCGGAAGAAATGTGTAGAGGTCACAGGAAGATAAACATTTACTTCACATAGAAAATAACGCTGAAGTCTGAATATATGCCTTTTAAATTGTTTGTCATGGGAAGAAATGAGTCCAGTTGATCCTTCGTGAAGATTTTTTTTGGTGTGAGGAATGTTGCTACTGAGTAGAGTTGGAGATCAATTATAAGATTATAGGAGAAAATAAAAAATATGATATGAATATGCAAAAAATAATGTATTTTGACAATATCCTCTCTTCATAAAACATATTTATAAATTGCTGGTTTTTACACACAAAAAATGCAAGTTTAATATCCTTATCCACTTAAGATTAACACAAATAAATTCCCATTGTTATCATTAACCTGGATCCCCAAAATAGTGCACTCTCCTTTACAAACTGGGAACCAGATATTGGTAAGTTCTCTTTTCTTTGAACTATCTTTGTATAGTATGACAAGTCAGTATTAAAAAAAAGAAAGAAAGATTAAAAAAAGCACACCTTACATAGCACACTTTTCTGATCTTCTTTAGCTTAAAGGTATTCTCAGATTCTACATTTTTCTGAGAGAAGTAAGTTTGTGTAAAAATTATGTTGGTTTTAATTTTTCTTCTCAGTCCTTCTCATCTCATTGTACATTTTTGAGAGAATATAATTGAAAAATAATTGAATCTTCATCGCTTGTTCTAGCCTATCTGACAAAATTTCCTCAGTCTGCTTATACGCTATTCATTAGAGAAATGAAAACTATACAGTAGTGGAAAGCAACTCTTCTCCAGACAATTAAAAATATCATTTTTAATTATCTGGAAATAGAGTCATCATGCATAAATTTTACAATTATATATATATATATATATATATATATATGGCTTAAGAATGTTCAATTTTTTAAAAAATGGTATATATCTTTGAATTTATTGATATTTTGTCCTATTCTCCAATAATATAGTTTATAGGTATTGTATATCATGATTAATTAATGAAGGTATAAAACAACTTATGAAATGGTGATGAAAGAAGTCAATAGCTTCAATGAAGAAATCTGCTTGTTATAAATTTGAATATTATAATAGTTATTTCTTACCTGGATCAAATTTAGATGCACATAAAAAAAAAGTTGTGTTTACCAATTTATTGTTTTATTAAAGCACTAATAATTATCTGAAGTTCTACTTATTTAGTTATCTAAGATAAACTAAATCACACCTGTAAGATGTAAGGAAGAATAATAACTTAGTAAAGAAAAAACATAATTTTTAAGGAAAAATATTAAATACAGTATATGTATTCTCCATCTGGTAAAACAGAGAGATTAGGACAAACTCTGTTGTAATTAACTGAAGTAGAAGTGGTATTTGAGAAATGAAATAGAAAGTATGAACAGAAATGTGAATGCATTCTTCCCCAGGTGATATTTAACTTCGTTTATTTGCATGTTAATAAGTATAGTGATTTTATTTTTAAAATTATGTAGTAATTCATTTATTTTTTATAAAGAGAGATTTTGACAGGTTTTACATCTGACATTGAAATTACATAAGTAATTTCAACAAATGTGAAAACTTTGGTTGGAAGAAAGTATGTTATCAACAAAGAAAAAGAAAAAAAAGTCTCCATCAACCTACAATTACATTGCAAACCATTTATCCAGACTGGCAAATAATTATCTGAAATTTCACCGATGGTATAAAATAGCCATGGATATTTCCAGAATTTAAAGGAAAAACATTCTTATTCACTCCTTCAGGACACAATTCGTGAAATTTTCTCTAGAATTCCCTTTGTGATTATTAGAAAACCAATTACTAAGAAATCCCTTTGGTTCCCTGTAACCTTTTCTCCTACTTATGTATTGTACCCTTCATATGTACTCCTCGTGTACTCTGTACTTTGCATTTCTTTATCATGCTTTCCCATGAGAAAACATGCCTAATTAAAACACTTGTACAGTGCCAAGAACTCTATGAAAACTCATGTGCTAGAAATGAGTGTGATGACTTTCCCTCCTCATTGCATGAGAAACTACTAATGCTTAGGAGCAATTGTAATGTGAAAAAGAATATCTAATCAGGTTGTAATGATTAGTTGGATTACTGGAACCAGGTATGATGATAGATCTTAAACCAACCTTGTTAGTTTTTTTCCTTAATGTGGTGATTAGAAAGGGTCATATTAAAATGAGACAACTTTTTATACTAAACAAAAATCTAGAAATAGGAATAAAAATACATTTGGTAGAAGAAAAATGACTGCAATTTCCTTTCCTCCCCTTCAAGAAATAGATATAGCCGTTTTTGGTTACTCTCCTGGAACTAAAAGTTTACAGATTATTTACTTGAAATTTAAAACCTGTTAGGAAGAACAGAGTATTCTTATGGATAACTTCTGATTTTGGTCAAGTTCTGTTCAGTGGCATCTCCAATTTCCTTTTAGGCACATGTCCCCTCATAAACTCCCACCTCTCACTTGTTTGACCACACCTTTTAATTTTTTCCAGAATTCAGAAAGAGTATATGGGGCTTGTCTCAGTTCCATGATACCTAGAAACTAACCTGAGGTGGCTCAAAGAGCTGGTATGGTCATCTGGAGATATTCCTCTGGGACCTCAGTTCTTAATTTTAGCTTCTAGTCTGGAAAGTCTAGGAAGGCTTCACTCACATGTCTGATATCTCAGCGTTTCCCTTGTAAGAGCTCTGTTACTTGTCTAGGTTGGTCTTCTGAGTATGGGGGTCTCAAAGTAGTTCAACATGGTAGCTGTCTTCCAAGAGGAAGAATCAGATGTTGTCGATCCTTTTATATAGGCATAAGCCAAGAATGGACACATCATTACTTCCACGATGTTCTGTTGGCTTAAGCATAAACAATCCTGGAACCATATTCTGTCTCTGAAAGGGAAGGATGGTGAAGAATTTGCAGCTACCCCTGACCACAAGTTACTTACATTTCTCCTACTTTCTGAATGCACTCAGTCTCTCCTATGATACCCCAAAGTCTCATCCATTATGTCATTAAATTCTAGCCTGGGAACTTATCATCTAAATTGGTCCAAGTGTGGGTTGAACTTTTTTGGTGCAGTTCCTTGGGTTTAATTCCTTGGATATGACTCTTTGTGACCTGAAAACTTCATAAAATAAAGTTATCTGCCTTCCACACACAACATGCAATTATAAGGTTTGGCTAGGAAAACTTCAATAGACACTCTCATTCAAAAGAAGAAGAAGAAGAAAAAAAGGACAAGGGAGACTACACAGCTATTAATAGTCCATAACTTTTCTAAAATCCTGCCATGTCTATATCACTGGTTTCCTGATTGAGGCATAGCCTTGTTCCTGGAAATGGTTCTCTGTGGCTCTTTAGCTGCATCTGCTGAGCTCTCAGCTCCACTTTCTGAGTCATTCTTTCTTTTCTATAAAAAAGTAACCATGTTTGCTGCTGAGTAGCTTTCTTATCCTGTTTTCTGGCCTATTTTAGGCCCTAGAAGTTCTAGTGCTTATTTTAGGTCCTCGAAGTTCTAGGGCCTAAAGGGCCTATTTTCATTTTGAACTGGCTCTGTCACTTTCAGACCAAGTTGATATAATTCCTTTAAACATTTATTGGGTCTCCTGTGTATTACATTTTAATCCATTCCGACAGACGTGATAATCAGAAATCTTTTTTGAGGATAAATCTCTCTCTACCTTAAACTGAGAATTAGGGTACTGTGGAACAATGTCCTTAAGATTCTTAGAAATCTTTTTCTCTTTTTTTGCAGATCTGTTAGACACTGCCATACAATTTTTTTGAGAGATTAACAAAGGGTCTTGCAGGATGAGGTCATTTCTTAAGTTGAGATTCTTTTTCTGGGAAGGACTAGGGATAAGAAAGTTTTAATTTTGAACCCACCAAGTTTTAACTCAGAAATGTTTCCTCTAGGTATGACTGGAAATTGAACATCTCCTTTTTTAGTTCATCTCTCTGTAATCATCCTTTATTACATACAGCTAAAAGCAATCCATTGCACTTTCAACACACTGAGTGGAAATTTCCTTGACCAAATTCATTAGTTCATTAGGTATATTTCTATTTTTCCAGAATTTGACAACTTTTCAGCCATATGTGACATCTGTCTTCCTTTTGCCAGATTCCAATAACGGTTTCCTTATTGTCCTTCAATCTTTAATCCTCTTCTTGAAGGCCTTTAGGTCTAAGCTCTTGACAAGATCCCGAAGTTAATACTACATATTCTAGGTTTTTGTGGTGGAAATACTCCTTTCCTGGTAAGAAATTCTGTTCAAGTTATCAGATCTCTTTTCTTCCCGAGAAAAGAAAAGTATATTAAAAACAAAATTAGTTTTAGCTTCCATAGTTCTATGGCTTGACAGCACAGCTAGTCCATTGGAGTCTCCAAAACAGTTCAATTGATAGTGGCTAAGATTCGAGTCATATGAATGTTCAACTGTGTTCATAGTCCAGATTCTTTATACTTCACTCACATGATGAACTTCTCCTAACACATGCCTCTTTTATATAAGAAACATGCATAGGGAAGAAAGGGCACTGCCAGATTCTCCTCTTTAATAGCTGCCAAGTCCTCACCTTTTCCCCAAATATTTGCTGTATACATGAACTTCTGAGTCACCCAGGGAATGTGTTTCTAGAAAAGCCATCAAGGCCTCGAGTTTATTTTTTATTTTTGCAGTTTTTGTGTGTGTGTTTTGGTTGTGTCTTATGCAAAAATATAATGAATTCATTTCTTCAATGGATTTAGGGGTATTCAGATAGTGTGTTTCATCTTTGCCAGTTTGAGCAAGATTTATTTCTCAAGGAGTTTGTACATATCTTCTAAGTTTTAAAATTTGTTAGCCTAAATTTATTCACACTTCCATTATTATCATTTTCATGTTTTTTAGGATCTGCAGTAGTGACCCCTCTCTCAAAATTGATATTTCTATTTTTTGTTCTTCTTTCCTTGATCATTCTAGTTAGGAGTTTACAAATTTTTTAATCTTTTTAAATGTCTAGTTTTTGGCATTGTTAATTTTCCCTATATTTATCTCTTATATTCTACTACGTTCTGCTTTTAAATATTTAGTTTCATCTATTATTTTGACCCTAGATGTTTTTTGTTGTTTTGTTTTGTTTAGCTGCCTAAGGGAATTTTATTTTTTTAATTTATTTTTAAAATAAATTTATTTATTTATTTATTTTTGGCTGCGTTGGGTCTTTGTTGCTGTGTGTGGCCTTTCTCTAGTTGTGGCAAGCGGGGGCTACTCTTTGTTGCAGTGTGCGGGCTTCTCATTGCGGTGGCTTCTCTTGTTGCGGAGCACAGGCTCTAGGCATGCGGGCTTCAGTAGTTGTGTCACATGGGCTCAGTAGTTGTGGCTCTCGGGCTCTAGAGTGCAGGCTTAGTAGTTGTGGTGCATGGGCTTAGCTGCTCCACAGCATGTGAGATCTTCCTGGACCAGGGATCAAATCCCTGTCCCCTGCATTGGCAGGTGGATTCTTCACCACTGCACCACCAGGTAAGTCCCTTAAGGGAGTTTTAGATTATTGAGCTCAGATCTTTTTTTTCTTTTTAAATATTACCTTTCCAAGCTATAAATTTCCCTCTTGGTACTGTTTCAGCTGTAGTCCACAAATCTTAATATATTTTATATTTATTATAATATAGTCTTTATTATTTTCTTTGTGATTTCTTAACTCACATATTATTTATAAGTATGTTGTTAAATTTTCAAAAAAAATTTTGAGGGGAGTTCCACATATCTTAAATTGATATTGGTTTCTAATTTAGTTCTATTGCAGTCAGAGAATAGACTCTGTATGACTCCAATAATTTTAAGTTTACTGCAACTTATTTTAATGTTCAGCATACAGTTTCTTTGGTGAATGAACCATGTACACATATTTACTTGAAAATAATTTGTATTCTGCAGTTGTTGGTTATTGAGCAAAGTTCCATAAATATCAGTTAATACAAGGGGCTTAATAGTGTGGTTTAGGTAATTTGTATATTTGCTGATTCTTTATATAGTTGTTCTGTCAATTGCTGAGAGAGGTGTGTTAAAATATCCTGTTAAAATTGGGAAATTATCTATTTTGTGAGTTTTTGCTTCATGTATTTTCAGGCTCTATTATTAGGCACAGAACATATTCATCATAATTGTTGCTTCATCCTTATGAATTACCTTTTGCCTTTATGAAATGTTTCTTTTTATCTCTAGTAATAATTTTTATCTTGAAATATATTTTCTGATATTAATATAACCACTAAAGTTGTCCTAACTTTAGTGTTTGCCAACTATGTATTTATCCTTCCTACTTATTTTCAACTTATGTGTAACTTTTTAATTAAAGTGGCCCTGCACACAGCATATAGTTGGGTCTTACTTTTTAAATCTTTTTGGTAATCTTTGCCTTGTAATTGGAGTGTTTATATGATAACAGTAAATGTAGATTCTTGTAAAGTAAGATTTAGGTCTACAATTTTACTGCTGTTCTCTGTCTCCTCTGATTTTTGTTCCTCTGTTTCCCATTTCCCGACTTCAGTTAAATTATTTGAATGACTTTAGAATTCCACTTTAATTTATCTATTTACTTTCATGTCATACTTTTAGGCATAATCTTTTATTTACAATGCTGGCGCATGAGAACAACTTCAAAGAAGTGTTTTGTTGTTGTTGTTTTTTTGTGGTACGTGGGCCTCTCACTGCTGTGGCCTATCCCGTTGCGGAGCACAGGCTCCGGACGCACAGGCTCAGTGGCCATGGCTCACGGGCCCAGCCGCTCCGCGGCATGTGGGATCTTCCCGGACCGGGGCACGAACCCGTGTCCCCTGCATTGGCAGGTGGATTCTCAAC
>NC_041226.1:46275120-46286791 GCF_002837175.3 Physeter macrocephalus | reverse complement strand
CATGTGGGATCTTCCCGGACCGGGGCACGAACCCGTGTCCCCTGCATTGGCAGGTGGATTCTCAACCACTGCACCACCAGGGAAGCCCAAAGAGGTGTTTTGCTTTGAGGAAGAAGGACAGAATTTTTACATAGCTTTAGCATGAGTGGTCAGATGAAGTTTCACAAGTTTGGGAAACAACTATTTAAAGATGGTTCCCAGGACTTCCCTGGCGGTCCAGTGGGTAAGACTTCACCTTCCAGTGCAGGGGGTGCAGGTTTGATCCCTGGTCAGGGAGCTAAGATCCCACATGCCTAGTGGTCAAAAAACCAAAACATAAAACAGAAGCAATATTGTAACAAATTCAATAAAGACTTTAAAAATTGTTCACATCAAAAAAAATCTTAAAAAGAATGAAAAGGTCGATTTAAAAAAATAAAATAAAATAAATAAAGATGGTTCCCAAATAGGGGGAAATTATTCTTGTGGCTTAGTAGCCACTTATTGGGCAATTCAGGATTATCAATAAGGATAGGAAAAACAAAGACAATGCATAGAACAGACTGAACAATTTTTAGTATGTTAGAGTCTCTTACATTACCCCACTGTATCACTTAATCTATTTCACTTTTCTTCACAGTACTATTTCCACTTCAAATATTTTACCAGTTTATTCATTTCCTTCATATTGTTTGTCTCTGCCTTTGAAATATAATCTGCATAAGAGCAGAGCTGCTGTCTACCCTCTCCTCTTTGGTGTTCCCAGTGTTTACAGCATTGTCTGGCATATCATGGACTCTCCAGATATACAGCTTGAATAAAAATTGGGGGGTGTGGTAAATTATAACTGGAAAACAAATATAGTTTTGAATGGATTTGAGGCAAATTGTGCTGTAATCGGATTTTCTTTTAAACAAAGTTTAAAAAGCAAGTAACAATAAAAGTAAATGGTTCTGGTACAGGACCAGCAGTACAAAAATGTAGTGTATGAGTAACTGGGTAATACACCCATTTGACAATACTGCAACTTTTAAATATATATTGTTGACTGTTCATAGGCCACCCAGAGTTATCAGTCCACATTTCAACAACATGCTGACAGTTCCGAAAGAAAGCTACTTTAAGAAAGGCATAACCCAGATGTTCCCTCATTTGACCATCTCCATCTAAGGTTAGATGTGCAGAAGAGCTTAGATATATCCAGACAAAGTCATATGAAACATGTTACCTGATCAATTTTCTAAAATAATATTTCAGGACAGTGACAGTAAGATAAGGGAAGAAAACATAGAGGAATGAAGTCCTAATTACTATACATGCACCTTTTTTGACAATGGGAAATGTTTTACAGATACATTTCAAACAAAGAAAAGGAAAATAAATGATTTTGTACAAGAACTTTCACACATTCTGTACAATGTGTTTATTTTGCTGTCTTCATTCCGATAAACTCGTCATAGTTTACTTGACCATCACCATCAATATCTGCTTCCCTGATCAGACTGAATGACTGAATACTCTTTTACGACCACTTTTACATTCCCTATCATGCACAGAAACTAGAGCTTTACCATTTAGATAGATCCCTTCTCTTACAATCTCTCAATTCCCTCAATTTATAGCTTCAAACCTAAATCCAGTCATCTTTCTAATCAGGAGACTATAGTTTACCAAGGAGATAGCGAACAAGTGAGGAGGAAGAGAGAAATGAATATAATCTATCAACATGCAGTCACCATGCTCCTCCTCCAAAATAGACTTGGCTCATTTCCAAGAAAGGTGGAGATTTATTTAAAAGGATCTAGGGGAATGAGAGAAGAAAGTAGATGGAGGAAGGCAATAACTTCCTCTGTCTCTCTTACATATGAGATTTTATCTTCACGCTGAGCTTAAAATAGTTCTTTATATTTTAAAGTAAAAAAAAAAAAGCCACTTAGTTGCATTCCAAATTATCCATTAATATAAACCCACATTTGCATTTTAACCAAGATAATACTGTTTTTCAACCCCAATCTTGAAGATTTCGCTTAGATTTACAATCAGTTTTGAGGGAATTAATGTTGTTCTAATAGTAGTTCCCCCCTGAGAAATTTATCCTATTTCAAAGCACATTTTGAACTGTGTCATACTTTCTCTGTCTATATTCATATCTTTCTCCTCCTAGGTTTAGATTGTATAATTCCATGCCTGTAACCCATCCCTTAGGTCCTTTGCTCCTACTTTGCTTGACCGTATTCAATGTCTAATATAATTGTTTTAATTTTACCAAAAAATAAAAAATATATTAAAACTGAGATACCTAATTCTAAATATGTAACTAACGTACTATTTTAGCTATTGTTGAAGGGTAAATATATTGCAAAACAAATTTAAGTATAATTTGTTTTATTAACATTGATGTTGTAGATCAAAAGTTCTGTAAATAAGTTCCCAATTATTCTACTTTTGTTCAGCAAATGTCTTTACATTGTAATATTTTCTAGCTTGGATTAAGCAGCTCTAAATATTTTTGAATAATTAAAACCTTTCTCTAACACATTTTCCTTCAAGTTGTATTTCTATTTGTTTACAGTCTTGATCTCAGTTTGTGACTCGCCTGCAATGTTTTCCATTACTGTGCACGGTTTGAAAATGCCTAGATGGTGATAAACGTTGGGCTCCTGGGGTGTGATCAGTGTGGCGAGCATCCCTGACTTGCCTTTTAAATTTTCTCCATTTTCCCACAATTAAACAGATTTTAGTCTTGTTTACAATTAGCCGCTCACTTTAATTTTTTGTCAACTGTGTAATGTCATTTATTTTCAGTATAATCTTGTAATATATGATTTTCAATTTCTTCAAACTTGTAACCTATAATTATTTTCAACACACAATTGAACACTGAAGTTAGTTGATGTTAAAATTTAGGGATAAATTCTATGTATTTTACTCATGCAACTTTTCCTGCCATCCGTGTGTGTGTGTGTGTGTGTGTGTGTGTGTGTATTTATATATATTTTGCCAAGAATAGTAATATCAGTATGCCCTAAGGGAGATAACATTTTATTTATATTCTTTTTCTTCTGATGCTATTTTATAATTCTTTTAAACAAAACCTATAAGATTCTGGGTGAGAGAGAGAAATATTAAGCTTTTTCTAAAAGAGGATAGCATATGAAATTTATAAAGTAGATCCAATCATGCTGCACCCTCTACTACTTCTTTCTGACATCTTCAAGCTAATCTTCTCTAAATCTTCTAACTAAATGCCACTGTTCCAACATTTCTTCCAAAGAATTGACATTCTCCTTTATAGGGTACCTGCGTTCAAAACAAGCCAATAGTCTTTAAAATATAAAATTGGTAAGTAAAATTTCAAAGTTTTCCTTTGTTTCATGTTGAATTGCCTACAGCTAAAGTGCTTCAGCTTTATTAGTTAACATTACCAACTAGAAATAATATTGTAAAATTACACTCAAGTTAGTTTTTTTTTAAAAATTAACCTCATATTTTAGCTGTTTAAAATTTGAAAGAACTAATTAAAGTATTTCTCTCTCTTTCTCTCTCTCACACACACACACCCACACCCACACACTGTAATTCACCACTTATAATGTTATATAGGTCATTGACCCAAATTGTCAGGCTTAACCAGACAGATCATTTTAAATAAAAGATTATGACTGTTTTTGACCAGTCTATTTTTACAGAGTCAAGGAAACATTCCAGCTCTACTGTGGTAAAAAATTTGTTGAACTTTGTATTATTTGGCATACCCTAATGCATTTTCTAAAATTACAGGTAGTTTACTGACTATTTAAGATGCCAAAGTAGCTCAATGGGGTATTATCTTTCTCCCAAGTCTTTCTGCACCACCCAATATGGGTCATTTAATTGGCAATTAGCCCATGCATGTATGCATAGCAGCTGTCAATAACTGCCCCAAGGAATCTTATAATTTTAGGGAATGTATCCTCCTGTTTGTGGATCCCAAAGGCCTATTTGTCATAAAAATCCTTTTGAGCCATGTGCACCTAGCGTTATCTGTAAGAACCCTGGAATTTCATGTGTTAGGTAAGCACAAACTGTTAGGTTGGCAAGACAGGCAAAACCAAGATTCACAGCAGGTGTGTATCAAAAACCATCTAAGCAATAACAATAGTGCTCCCAATTAACAGTCTCCCTACCTTCCAGCTCCAGTAATTTGTATGGCTTTAGGCTTGATTCACACTATTTACAACAATTCTCTCTATATAGTACACTCACATTTAAATAATTTGACAAATCCTAGATTTATTTTTTAAGAGTGAAGCATAAAACGTTGGGTTGACAGTTGAATGTCTTGTAACAATAAAAACAATATTATGGGGTTATTTGCAAACAATAACAAAAAACAGTACCCACAAGCTTTGACCAAAAAGAGAGAGACTTTATAGCGAGAATTCTATATTTGCTAGTCAATTTCCAGGAGCTACTTCATTGATTCCTGAGGAAACCCATACAAGATTAAGTATTCCCATTTTACAGATGAGGAAAAATTACTCCAGATCACTCTCATCAATCAGACCCTATAGAGATGGAGGCTCCAGTGGCCTATCAATCCCCCCTGCCAGTCAGCTGGATGTATACCTATTGATGATACAGCCTGAGCAGGGCCTGAGTTTCCAGATGGGCAGCTGGACACTGGAAAGCGAGAAGGACCAGAGTCATTATGGAGCCAGAGGGTCAGAGCCAGGATGTCAGACCAGGTCTATCTTGGTTCAGAGGTAATCATTCTAACACACTAAATTCTGATCAACTAAAAATCAAATTATTAACCAATTTAATGAGCTTGCAGAATTGAAATAAATTTAAAAGTAGTTATTGATTGCATGCTATAAACCAACAGCTCTGATTATCATATATATAACATAAATTTTGTATATGTATATATTAGCTATTCTCCCCTTTCCAATCTTCAGTAAAGTGTTTATGTGTATATATACATATATATATAAGATATATAGAGAGTGAATTTTTTGAGTTTTTTTCCTCTGTGTATGTACACTCATATTCACAAATAATAAAAAATGGCAGAATGGGGAAACAATTTCCAAGCAACATTTCTTCGGTTGAAGCAGGAGGCAGGAGCCACAGTGACCAAGAGATCGGAGACCGCCTCTCTTTCCCCATCTCCCAGCTTCTAAGAATTTGAATGACTCTTGGGATGGCTGAACACTTACTACAATATTTGGAGTTAAAATGTTGTTGAACTTTATTCAGACCTTGAGGGATAAGTTGTCCAAACTAACCTCTTAATTATAAATATCTTAGAAACATGACAGTTTTAAGAAAATATTTGATGTGGTTTGTTGCTATAGACTGAATGTTTGTATCACCCAAAATTCACATGTTGAAACCTAGTCTCCAAATTGTTGGTATTTGGAGGTAGGGCCTTTGGAAAGTAATTAGGTCATGAGGATGCAGCCTTCATGTATGAGATTAAGGCTTTTATAAAGGAGGCCCCAGAAAGTTCCCTCCCTCCTTCTGCCATATGAGGACAAAGCAAAAGAAGACTGTCTATAAACCAGAAGAGGGCCCTCACCACACACCACATCTGCCAGCACCTTGATCTTGGTGGACTACCCAGCCTCCAGATCTGTGACAAATAAATTTATCTTGTTACAAGCCACCCATTGAGCTGTTCTAACAGCTCAAATGGTCTAAAAGACTTGTACATCATCTATTAATTTGCAATTTAATTGGGATTTATTACTGGATTATTATATTTTCTGTTGCAATAAGCAAAAATTCCCATAGGCTTTACTTTATTTGAACACATTGATAATTCTATCCCAAGGAAAACAGTTCTGTAGGAATATCCGAAAGGAGCTCTATAGACAATATAAAATTTCATAATATTGTAATTTAAGTCTATAAACGATCTGAAAAATAACAAGAGAAAATTTCATTTTTTTAAGTGCAGAATGAAACTTGCAATCTGAATCTCTTAGCAAGTTAGTACTCTCTATGCCAACTAAGCAACATATGTGTGATAAGGCAGACCAGTGATCCCTCCCCCAACCCAAAGATGGTCACGTCCTAATCCCCAGAACCCGTGATTATATTAGGCTTCATGGCAAAAAAAAAAAAGAATTAAAGTAGGTGATAAAATTAAGATTGCTGATAACCAGACTTTAAAGTAGGGAGATCATGCTGGTTTACCCACTTGGGCCCAGTGTAATCACAGGACCCTTAAAAGTGGAAGAGGAGGCAGAAGCATGTTACAGTGAGGCAGTGTGAGAAAGACTTAAGATGCTATTGCTAATTTTGAAGATAAAAGGGGACCACAAGCCAAAGAATGTGGGTGGCTTCTAGAACCTGGAAAAGAGAGCAGATTGTCCTTGAGAGCCTCCAGAGCAGAACACAACCCTACGAACAACTTGATTTTAGCCCAGTGAGACCCATTTTAGATTTATGTTTCCTAGGACAGTAAGACCATACATTTGCATTGATCTGAGCCACTAAGTTGTTTTTTTTTTTTTTTTTTTTTTTTTTTTTTGGGGTACGCGGGCCGCTCACTGCCGTGGCCTCTCCCGTTGCGGAGCACAGGCTCCGGACGCGCAGGCTCAGCGGCCATGGCTCACGGGCCCAGCCGCTCCGCGGCACGTGGGATCCTCCCGGACCGTGGCACGAACCCGCGTCCCCTGCATCGGCAGGCGGACTCTCAACCACTGCGCCACCAGGGAAGCCCAAGCCACTAAGTTTGTGGCAACTTGTTAAAACAGCAACAGGAAGCCGTACACTAAGTGATGTTTATTGCATAATATTGCTGCTGAACATGTATTCTTTGGCTAAAGATAGAGCAATTTGGGTGAAGTTGGAAATCTTATAGAAATATCAATTTACAATTTTTGCTTTTTTATTTCTAGTATCTAAATTTCAGAGATGACCTTTTTGCCACATGGATAGGCATGAAGCATTACCGATTCTTATATCAATAGTTATCTCTATATGTATATATATGCTTTTAGGAAATCTCAGATGACATTAGATTATAGATTTTCACAATTTACATTCGATATGGCCAACTTCCTACTCCATCAACTTCAGCCAAAGACATGGGTCATTAAGCTGTGTTCGTATACCATTTATCCAATAAATATACACTCAGCTTTTAGCATGGACCACTTTGAACTTTGCAATACATAATCAAAACCTAATGTCTCTTCTTAGAAGTTTTATTCTATGCTAGAACTTTGGTGCCTAGTGTAGTGCCTGCAGTGTGATTTTGTCTCTAAATTCTTTATGGACTAAATAAGTGGAGATAACCAGTGACGAGAGCACTAAGGTACTGTTGAGGCATTGTTTGTAAAGGCACCACCAGAGTGCTAATAACTATCTTTTCCTTGGTTGTCCACAACCCATTTCAGAAGCACACAAACCTGTGCGGTTTTTCATTTTCACATTTTGCTGATATAAGTGCTACTCAGGTACTTAAGTTCTCAGTGTCTCAAAGGTTTTTGTGAAAAACTCTCACTTTTCACCCGTCCTTTTCTGAGCATTCTCATCTAAAACATATCCACCAGTCTGTTCAATATCTGGGCTGATCCTGTGCTATACTCACAACCACTTCCCCTCTAATGTAAGATTTTTTTCTTAAAAACAGACTATTCATTTCCTCATCTTAGTAGATCTCTTTTGGGCTTACGCCACTAGTTCTCTAAAATAAAACCATGCAGAGTAAAACCAAATTACAAACACATCTTAGGTGCAAGCTCCCATTTCTTTAGCTTCAAATGTACTCATTATTTCCACAGATAACCTTTAAAAATATTTATGTTGTAAAAGCCTTTAACACAGAGACTGATACAAAGTAGATACTTAATAAATGTTAGTTTATCTGCCCCTTTCTATGAAGAACCATGAAATACTTTCCTACAGGAAAAAACTGCTTAGATTAATGTGAAAATATAATATTTTGAATATTTAAAGCCATAAGCCCCATAAGACAGCTATTTAACATGATATTATAACAGATATGTAGTTAATATGTAATGAAAAGGTATATGAAGAGCAGTGGAAGAATATCAGCACGTAATATCCTGGGCTTTTTAGTCCAATGGTAGAAATCTCCATAATTATTATAATTACGGAGATTGGGGAGATTGTCATTAATGCTAATTCTCTACTAAAGTTGGTGCATCTATAAGATAGCTTTGGCTCTAAATTACAATCACAAATTTGAATTTGATGCTAACAATTAAATTAGTCAAAATTTCTCTAATCAATATTTAAACTATTTTTCTAAGACAAAGACAATACAAATTTGTTTAAGGACTTGATTTTTTTTTTAACTTTTTTTTATTGAAGCATAGTTAATTTACAATGTTGTGTTAGTTTCAGGTGTACAGCAAAGTGATTCAGATATCTATCTGTCTCTCTATCTCTCTATCTCTCTATCTATCCATCCATCTATCTATATTCTTTTTCAGATACTTTTCCATTAAAGTTATTACAAGATATTGAACATAGTTCTCTGTGCTATACAGTAGGTCCTTATTGTTTATCTGTTTTATACATAGTAGTGTGTATATGCTAACCCCAAACTCCTAATTTATCTCTCCCCACCTCAATCTTGCTATCCCCTTTGGTAATCATAGGTTCGTTTTCTATGTTTGTGAGTCTATTTCTGTTTTGTAAATAAGTTCATTTGTATCATTTTTTAGATTTCACATATAAGTGATATCATATAGTATTTGTCTTTGTTTGACTTACTTCACTTAATATGATAATCTTTAGGTCCACCTATCATGCTGCAAGTGGCATTATTTCATTCTTTTTCATGGCTGAATAATATTCCACTATATATACCACATATTTTTTATCCATTCATCTGTTGATGGACATTTAGTTTGCTTCCATGTTTTGGCTATTGTAAATAGTGCTGCTATGAACATCAAGGTGAATGTACCCTTCCAAATTTGAGTTTTGTCCAGATATATGCCCAGGAATGGGATTGAAGGATCATATGGTAATTCTATTTTTAGTGTTTTAAGGAACCTCCATACTATTCTCCATAGTGGCTACACCAATTTACATTCCCACCAACAGTGTAGGAGGGTTCGTTTTTCTCCCTCTCCAGCATTTATTACTTGTAGACATTATTTAAATTATGACCATTCTGACTGGTGTGAGGTGATACCTCATTTTAGTTTTGATTTGCATTTCTCTAATACTTAGTGATATTGAACATCTTTTCATGTGCCTTTTGGCCATCTTTATGTCTTCTTTGGAGAAATGTCTATTTAGGTCTTCTGCCTATTTTCTGATTGGGTTGTTTGGGTTTTTTTTGATATTAAGTTGTATGAGCTGTTTGTATATTTTGGAAATAAATCCATTGTTGGTAACATCATCTGGAAATATTGTCTCCCAGTCCCTAGGTTGTCTTTTCATTTTGTTTATGGTTTCCTTTGTTATGCAAAAGCTTTTAAGTTTAATTAAGTCACATTTGTTTATTTTTGTTTTTATTTCCATTACTATAGGAGGCAGATCCAATAAAATTTTGCTGCAATTTAGGTCAAAGAGTGTTCTTCCTATGTTTTCCTCTAGGAGTTTTACAGTATCTGGCCTTACATTTAGATCTTTAATCCATTTTGAGCTTACTTTTGTGTGTGGTGTTAGAGAATGTTCTAACTTCATTCTTTTAGCTGTCCAGTTTTCCCAGCACCACTTACTGAAGAGACAGTCTTTTTTCCATTGTATAGTCTTGCCTCCTTTGTCATAGATTAATTGACCATTAGTCCGTGGGGTTATTTCTGGGCTTTCTATTCTGTTCCATTGATCTATTTGTCTGTTTTTGTGCCAGTAACATATTGTTTTGATTACTGTAGATTTGTAGTATAGTCTGAAGTCAGAGAGCTTGATTACTCCAGCTCCGCTCTTCTTTCTCAAGATTGTTTTGGCTATTCAAGGTCTTTTGTGTTTCCATACAAATTAAAAAAAATTTTGTTCTAGTTCTGTGAAAAATGCCTTTGGTAATTTGATAGGTATTACACTGAATCTGTAGTTTGCCTTGGGTATATGGTCATTTTCACAATATTGATTCTTCCAATCCAAGAACACAATATATCTTCCATCTGTTTGTGTTGTCTTCAGTTTCTTTCATCAGTACCTTAAGGTTTTCAAATACAGGTCTTTACCTTGTTAATTAGATTTATTCCTAGGTATTTTATTCTTTTTGATGCCACTGTAAATAGGATTGCTTTTTAATTTCTCTTTCTTATGGTTTGTTGTTAGTGTATAGAAATGCAACAAATTTCTGTACATTAATTTTGTATCCTGAAACTTTACTGAATTCACTGATGAGTTCTAGTTGTCTTTTTGGTGGCATCTGTAGGATTTTCTATGTATAGCATCATGTCATCTGCAGTGACACTTTTACTTCTTCCTTTCTAATTTGGATTCTTTTTTTTTTCTTTTTACCTTAAGTCAAAAATATTATGGTTTTGGGGCTTCCCTGGTGGTGCAGTAGATGAGAATCTGCCTGCTAATGCAGGGGACATGGGTTCGAGCCCTGGTCTGGGAGGATCCCACATGCCGCGGAGCAACTAGGCCCGTGAGCCACAACTACTGAGTCTGAGCGTCTGGAGCCTGTGCTCCACAACAAGAGAGGCTGCGATAGTGAGAGGCCTGCGCACTGCGATGAAGAGTGGCCCCGGCTTGCCACAACTAGAGAAAGCCCTCGCACAGAAACGAAGACCCAACACGGCAAAAATAAATAAATTAATTAATAAAACTCCTACCCCCAACATCTAAAAAAAAAAAATTATGGTTTTGAAGAAGTGATCCCCAAATATAAAACTATATAAAAGAAATTTTATTTAATTTCAAACTGTTTCTTCTCTTTTGTAGTTTGTCATTTGACTTAAAAAAAAAAAAAACTCACAGTCAAAAAGATGTTGCCACATGCAGCATTTGATTTTTTATATTCTAGTGTGATTAAGTATACTTTTTGTAAAAATGAAAAGCTGATAACCAGAACATTATAATCATCGAAATTTGGTGTTTTGTAAATACGATTGTAATTTTCCTAATATTTTCAATGACATTTAAATGTGTTTCAAAATTGCCTGAAATTAATCACAAAGAAAAAATAGTAACTTTTCATTGAGAATATGGTGAACACCACCTTAACTAACTAATCAAAGTTAGTATCATCACTAACAGGAAGAATCAACATCATGTGCCTCTGGATATGATACACTGAGAAATACCCAAAATTCATGAGAAAAAGTTATATAAATCCAAACTGAGGGTCATTCTATGAAACAACTTCCTGCAGTCTTCAAAAATGTGAAGGTCAGGACTGTTCAGGTACAACTGAAGAACTTTTCCAGAGTGAATGAACCCAGAGACATGTCAACTAAATGTGCTGTGAGATGCTGAATCTGATCTTAAATCACGAGAGAAAAATAGCTCTAAAGACATTATTTGGACAAGCTGATGACATTAAATTTGAATATGGAGTAAACTTTAGGTATAGCATTGCGTCAATATATCTCTTAATTTTGAAAATTGTACTATCGTCACGTAAAAAAAAAAAGCTTTGGGGCTTCCCTGGTGTGCAGTGGTTGAGTTCACCTGCCAAATGCAGGGGCCACGGTTCGTGCCCTGGTCCGGGAAGATCCCACATGCCACGGAGCGGCTGGGCTCGTGAGCCATGGCTGCTGAG
>NC_041226.1:46259581-46274778 GCF_002837175.3 Physeter macrocephalus | reverse complement strand
GGCCCGCGTACCGCAAAAAAAAAAAAAAAAAAAAAAAAAAAAATCTTTGGTCTTAGGAAATATACATGGGAAAATTTAGAGATATAGGTCACCATATTTCCAACTTAATCAAACAGTATTAAAAAATAAAATGCATATATCAAAAATATACAGACAAATAGTAAAAAAGCAATTTGGGTAAAATGTAAACAATTAGGTGAATCTGGGTAAAAAGGGCAGAAACTCTGTACTATTCTTGCAACTCTTGTTTAAATTTGAAATTATATCAAAATGTTAAAATTACCATAAACATAGGCGCCTGGAAAATGTACATTATTTACCCTTGTAAGGTAAAACTATAGAGTATTTTAAATATTTGATAAACCCACTTTCATTAGAAAACATGTAGCATGGATAATATGTTCCAAGGCTAATTTAAGACTATGTAGTATTATTTTATATGTAGGTGATATCACAGCAAGTGATCATTCTGGTGAAAGCATTATTGTTTGTGATTTTTTGGTTCTTTTACTTATTTCAAAAATGAAGGAAACAGCTCTCTTTTAGAACAGTTCTGAGTCAAGGTGAATTCAAACCAGATGTTTTGAGGGTTTAATTCCACTCCAAAATTTTTGAGACACACAGTGCATAGAGACTGTCGAAGATGTAATGACCAGCCAGAATTTCCCATTTAAGATTGGACATTCCTGGATCAGCCTCCAAGTTAAATGTTTATTTTTCTAACTGCTTTATAGTGAAGTTTGGTTAAAAGACTTGGCACAGTGCTCTTCAGTTTAATTTTAAGCCTGACAGAAATGCTGGCCTCAGTGTGTGTATGTGTGTAATTTAGTTGCTTTGCTACTGGAAGTCTATGGAAGATTAATGAATGGTGAGGCTCGGTGGCAGTTGTGAGGGGATGCAGGATAGAGAAAACCAGCCACCATCTGTTCAAAATGTCTTTGTAGTGCTTTTAAGGGAAACAGTTATCAGCAGCAGACAAAGGCAAACAATGGCTTTAAATATTAATGTTTCTGTTGTTGCAAATAAATATTGCAATTGTACTTCTATTATTTCAACAAATAAATATGTTTATATTGTGTTGTGACCAACTGTATATTCAAATCAATTCTCCAAAAAGCAAGAAAATTACTAAGAATTTAATATCCTTAACAATATTTACCCTCAATTAGGATCTTTGGGGATGTGATATATATTAAACTCAAAGACAAGCTCTGTAAATCATCTTTTCCCTTAGAGTTAACCTTTTTCCTTAGAATCATATCCACCCCAGTTTCATACAATTTATACAATATGAGTTAATTATGTTCTCATAGATTCATTATCCCAATCTTGCCTTCAAATCTTTTCAAAACTGGCCATTTATAACTGAAATGCTATCAGTTATTTATGCTCACTCAGAAAACTCTAGGCCCATGACTTTTCAAACTTTAATTTAAGACAAATCACTTGGGGGCGGTCTTTTTAAAATGCAGATTTTCATTCAGTAAGTCAGAGCTTGAACCTGATTCCCAGATGATGGCAATGGTGTTGGCCCACTCTGATTACAAGGATAGAAATGTATCTTTATGAATTTTTTGCCATTAAGAATGGTGGAAGGGTCATTCATAAAATGCTAAAAATATATATACCCCCCAAATGTTGGTGTCTACTTGGCTCAGCGTTTCCCACTCACCCAGCCACCAAAAAGTAATAATAATAACTACAACAACAATAGCAGTAGTAGAAGAAGAAACCCTTTAATGGCATATTGGATATCATTAGTACCAGTATTGAAACAGCATTGGGTCTTTCATCAACACCTTTGGTTATATCAGAATATCATAAAAGATGTGCATAACAACTTATGCATTTTATTTTAATTACAAAACATAAATGTTAATCCTTTTGCCCCTCTTTGATCTAAGGCCAAGTTATTTTATTTATTTATTTATTTTTATTTTTATTTTTTTTGTGGTACGCGGGCCTCCCTCCGCTGCGGCCTCTCCCGTTGCGGGGCACAGGCTCCGGACGCGCAGGCCCAGCGGCCATGGCTCACGGGCCCAGCCGCTCCGTGGCACGCGGGATCCTCCCGGACCGGGGCGCGAACCCGGTTCCCCTGCATCGGCAGGCGGACGCGCAACCACTGCGCCACCAGGGAAGCCCAAGTTATTTTATTTTTGTATAAGTCTATTGATTGTATTTCCTTGTTATCTTTCACGCATAAAAATGTACTCATAATTCATTACCTTAGATTTTCAGTTTCCATTTCTTTCATGTGGATCAATAAATTAAGTAAACCTACAAAGCACTATAATTAGAAGATTTACAGTAACTTCCAATTTTTTACAATTAGCTTGTCTACACCTAACTCAAGTGCAATTACTTTAGGAAACTTAACTTTATTTGTATTAATCCAGAGCAGTCAATTTCCATAAAAACAAAAGAATGCTCTTTCTCTTACGTGTTGTTATTGCTGTTTACATAACGATTAATTAAGTTATACCTTCAAGGACAAATACAACCAAAATACTGAGCTCATTACTCAACATTGGTGGCAAAACAATGTGTGTAAACTAGGGAGTGACCAACTAGACAAAAGAGTCCATTGTGCCATTAGTATCCATGAGTTTGATTCACAGAGGATTTTGAGAATGATAACAAATTAGGGAAATGGAGGATGGTTAAGAAAGTGTCTAATCTTAAAGCAAATCCAACACAAACCTGCAACACTTAAAAAAAATTAAGGAATTTAACTTATAACCTCCAGAAATATTTCTCATAATCTCTCCTTATACTTCCAAATTCTTCTGTACATTTGGCTGATCTTTCCTTCCCACATTGTCATATTTTCTTCTCTATCACTCTCTCACCATTCCTAGTTTTTTTGTTTGTATGTATCAACCTAGTCATTCTAAATCCTCCCCTTTTCTTCCTAAATTTTACCTCTAATTTTCCTACTTCTGAATTGTAAAATATCTGCGGGGGGGAATGGCAAAAAGGAATTGGTGCAGTTTAAAATTATTTCCTTGGTGATAAATTGACTTTATGTCTTGCAAATATTTGTTAAAATTGTTATTTGCCTGATCAGTCAATTGTGAGCTAAGATTACACATTAATCCTTTGAGTCTCTAGAGTCCCAACAGAATGAGTTAAGGTAACTCTGTCATTTGCTACTAGAGAATGCTTTCTTTGATAAGGATTATTCAAATGATACCTAGGACCAAAAAGCTATCAAAGGACTTTTTTCTCTTAATAGCACTAATATGATTACCTTAGTGACACCAACAGATAACAAGATCATGAAATATGAGCAAAATATAACTAGATTTTCCACTCTTCTTTATAAAACGTGTGATTTTATCATTCTTTATGATTTCCATCAGAGAAAGTAAATAAGAGAGCAAAACTTTTAAAAACTTAAAATACACTATAGTCAAAATTTCAATGAAATCATGCTAGCAAAAAATTGTCAAAAAAGTTGACCATTTAGAAAGAAAATGCATTTTCTAAATTAGCTGAATTACTAGTCATACAAAAAGCTTGGTTATAGTTTCTGTACTCAGTTTTTGCTTCACAATTTTATGATTTAGTGGAAAAAAAATAGGGTTGGAATTCTAAAAATTCTCTTATCAATTCAGGTGTTTATTAAACATAACATCAAGTAAATCACTTTATCTCTTTGAAATTTACTTTTTGCTCTATTTTACAGGGATTCTAATATGGCTTCTGAAATGATTATTGTTGGAACAAAATCTCTTGTAAAATATTTAAAAGCCTGTTTAAAAACAGGCAAAGTGGGCTTCCCTACTGGTGCAGTGGTTAAGAATCCGCCTGCCAATGCAGGGGACACGGGTTTGAGCCCTGGTCCAGAAAGATCCCACATGCTGTGGAGCAACTCAGCCTGCACGCCACAACTACTGAAGCCCGCGCGCCTAGAGCCCGTGCTCTGCAACAAGAGAAGCCACCGCGATGAGAAGCCCGCGCACCGCAACGAAGAGTAGCCCCCGCTCGCCGCAACTAGAGAAAGCCTGAACACAGCAACAAAGACCCAATGCAGCCAAAAATAAATAAATAAACATTTAAAAAATAAATTAAAAAAACAGGCAAGGTGTGTAATCAACACATTAAAAAAATAATTAATGGTTTGTATATTATTATACTTAAGCAGAAATTAAGATACAAATTAGAATGTAGAAAGCAAATTGTCCTAATCATTTCTTTTTTCCTGGTGAATAGCAAGTTATTTTTATAACATAGATATTTTATTTAATTTTTCTTTGTTAATGATTTGAAGCAATTATGAGGAAGCCTCTTCAGGTCCAAAAATTAGACATTTAGAGTATTTATCAGCATATAAATTTTTATGACTTTTGCTGTACAGACACATACACGCACACACACCCCACATGCAAACACTTACAGACAGACCCACCAACTTACACATCTATAAATGGGTAATCGTCTACTTTACTCATTGTTGGTTTGATCTCTTTTAAGAAATCATGCATTATTTACAGGGCACTTGTATTAGCAAAGCTGATTCAATGTGATATTCAGGTTAATTACTTTATTCTTCTGGGGTTTTGGACCTGATTTCTATTTCAGTTGACAAAATACAGTGAAAATTGGGATTAGTGAAACCGTTCTTGCCTGTAAATGAATTTCCAATGTAAATAGCTAAAGCAAATTGTAAGAAACGAAAACAAAGGCTCTCTACTCTAAGAGGTTACTCTTCTCTAATATAGGTATGACATTAAATAAAAGAAACCAACCAAAACTTTTTCCCAGATTTAATATACCTTCTTACAGGAATTTTGTAAACCAAGTCTGCTGTGTAAATGCCCTAATGGAGATATCGAATTTTAATTGATATCTCAGCATAAGAGATAAGAATGGGTGGCTATAGTTATTCTTTTTTTTTTTAGTTATTTCTGAGATATACATTTTAAAGTAATAACTAGAATTATGACTTATAACATTATACCAGAACATATAAGATTTTTAGAAATTTCATGTAATGTCTGAAACATTTATATTAACATATTTCCATACAAATAACCCAATGAAAGTTTAGTATTAGTTGTTTTGTTTGTTTGTTTGTTTTTCTATACTGCAGGTTCTTATTAGTCATCAGTTTTATACACATCAGTGCATACATGTCAATGTCAATATAGTTATCTTACCTTTCCACAACAAAACTTATTGTATAGCGGTTGGATAAAATGAATCTAAAAAGTTCTAAAAATATAAGCTAGCAGTTAGTGTCAATAAACAGCTTAGCTAGCTCATGCTGCTTAAGCTCATACTACAAAACTATGGGCATGAGGCAAAACTGATCTCTGGTACTCTCCTGTCCCTTACAAAGATCAAGTCATCTTGGTGTATCCCTCAGAAGGCTATCTATTTGACCACAGTCACTCAATATCAGTGGGACTTGCTTAAAATTTTAAAACTGCCTATACTCTTGCCAATTTACCCAATAATGTTCTTTAGAGCAAAAAGATGCCTGTAGTGAACAGAATTCCCCTCTTCTTCCCACCCCGCACACACCTGCCTTCAAAGATGTTCTGGGTAATGGCTGGAACCTGTGAATATGTTTCCTTACATAGCAAAATGAAGCAAAATGTGATTAAGGTTAGGGAACTTGAAGTGAGAATGAAACAGGAAGGAAGGGGACAGGGCATAACCATTAAAAGAATGACACAACCATTAAGAAGAACAGGATACCAGAAAAACCAATTAGAACCTCCTAGGCCCAAGATGGCGGAAAATTCTACTTCCAGTAGACCTTGAGCCTCATTATATGCTCATTGTAATGCCTTAGCATACTAAATGACACCCCCATAGGCACCAGGACAGTTCTGAGCCCGACCATAAAAGGCCAAAAAAGTGGATGGTGCCCCAGTTCCTGAAAATCCCCACCCCTTCTCCAAGTGATTTAGAATATTCCTCTGAAATTACCCAACCCATAAAAACTAACCACTCCCACACCTTGGACACTCTCACTTTCTGAGAAAACCTCATGCCCTGGGGCTGGCTCTCGCCTTCCAAGATAGCCCACACTCTGTCTATAGAACGTGTATCTCTCTAAATAAACCTGCTTTCACTTTACTATGACTTGCTCTTGAATTCTTCCTTGTGCAAAGCCAAGGACCCACACTCGACATGGCCCATCCTAGGGACTCACCCAAGACCTGGGACATGATCATCCTCTCTCTCCTCAATTTTTGCTACAACAAGAATATTAAACTGAACGACCCAGGTAAACTCAACCTAATCTCATGAATCCTTAACAGTGGAGAACCTTTTCCACCTGTGGTCAGAGAGTAAGAAATGGCAGCAGGAGAAGGATTTAACTTTGACCACATCCAGTTGCTGATTCTGAGATGTAGGCGGCTGTGTGTAAGGATCTACATTCTGCCAACAACTGAATGAACAAGGAACTGGATCCTCCCCTAGAGCCTTCAAAAAGGAAAAAGCATTGCCAATACCTTGACTTTGGCTGGAATGAACCTGTGTTGGAATTCTGACCTATAGAAGATGATAAATTTAAGGCACTCTAAGCCACTAAGTTTGTGGTAGTTTATATGGCAGCAAATGAAACCTAATAAAATTCAAAATCACATGCTCCATTTAACTGCCATATATCTTTAATTGACTTTATTTTGTAAGTTGCTCAGTCTTCTACTGACTTTCATGACCTTAAACACTTTTGAAGATTGCAGGCAGATTAGAATGCCCTTCAATGTGGGTTTGTCTTAAATGTCCACATGATTAGATTTAGGTACAGTGCATTTGGCAGAATACCACAGAAGTGATATGATGGTTCTTCCCATTGCATTTATCAGATGGAGAATGATTTTGATTTTCGCCACTACTGATGACATTCACTCTGACAGAGTATTGTACTGTCTTCCAGGCTTCTCGAACTGTGAGTTTACTATTGTTCCTTTGGTAATTCATAAGAGTTTTGTAAGGAGTACTTAGAAATATGTAATTATCACATCTGTCGGCAAACTTTCAATTTATTCATTTATTTATTTATTGTTAAGAGTGGACTTTAGGTTTCATCATTATTTATTTAAATGCCACCATAGCTCTTCAGTAGATGTTCTCATTACTGTTCTTGGCTTCTGACCTGGGTCTTCCGGCTGTGAGAACACTCTTCTAACACCCCTTGGGCACCAGCACTCCAGACCATGTCCCCCTGTGGGCACGCCTTTTACTCTTCTTGGGCTCTGATATTCCTCCCCCGCTGACCCTTCATATGGATACCCACCTAATTCTACTGTGCTCTGACTTCTGATTTTCAAAAATATTAAATTTAAGTTAAAACTTCATTTGCTCTTCATGAAACCCAATAACTTAGATTTGAAAATAAATCAGTGATTGGAACATGGTTTCATGATAGCTTGGTATCAATTGTGAAGTGTTATGAATAAAAACTGATTATTAATTATTCACTTTTGTGAGTAGGGGAGTTGTTCTTAGTTTTGTTCATTTGTTCTATAGAAGTAGAGTGGAAATTTTCAAATGTGCATATGTGATAAATACATTAAATGCTAGGAAATTTCATTACTTTGCATTCAGGTAAACTAAGTAAGAAAATGTATGTCAAATTTTATTCACCTCATTAGTTTACTTAAAGTGCTAACATACAACACAGAAAAATCAGTAGAGCTGATGAGTTGAAATGAAAAGTCTTTAAATGCTAAGTCAGAAAGCCAGGTTTCATACATACCTTCTAATTTACTTTGGACAAATTAGTCTAAATCTTTTCCTCATTTGTAAATAGAAGAAGAATAATCTCTACCTTGTTCACTTTACAATCAGTGGGAAGAGAATAAGATTTGGAGTCAGATAATTTTGGATTTGGATCTCTGTTTTAATACCAATAGTTAAATGAATTTTCACAAATTGTTTAATTTTTCTTATCTTGCATTTGGTCATCAGTAACATGGCTATAGTAATGGTTACCTCAGAGATCTGAAGTAGGAATGAAATGGGACAATGATTTTTAACACCTACACCAGTGATTGTTAGGTCATACAGCATCTGACACTTAAGAGTATCAACAATTAGGAAAAAAAGAGAGATGTTATATACAAAATTTTGTTGTGAATTATACAATGCAACTTATACATTATTTAATTGGTTCTCTTTAAAATGATTTACTCATACTTTGTATTTCTCCTTTTGGTATTACCACAAGTGTAATAATTTATTTTCTAGTTATTTTTAAGCTTTATTTCCTATTAGACTATATGGAAAAAAGAACTAACTCTGCTCCTACAATATCCTAGTATTCACCTATAAGATTTTATTAGAGGTATTTGTGTTCATCTGTATCTTCCTTTACTAGAGTAAACTCTCTCAAGAAGTACCTGGCATAATGTTTGACTCCTGAGTGTCAAATGAATGTTGAATGAAGGAATGAAAAAAAGTATGAAATTCACATATGTTAATAAAAGCAGGCAGCCATACTGTGTCTCCTTTTCAACCATATTTCCAGTTCAAATATACTGATCTTAGAATTACCTAATGAAGCCATAGATCAATTGTCTTTTAAAAAATCTGCTTAAATATTAGAAAGTGCGCTCTTTATAAGAACTTCAAACTAGTTTTGAATATGGTAAAAGTATTAATTTCTCATTAAATAAAACTGAATTCACTTTCATTAAGAGAGAGAAAAACAGAAAGTTGAAATTAATGTTGTTCTTCACTTTACTGTAATGTGTTAATTCTTTAACTGAATGTTTAGGAATGGATTAAGGAAGTGTGTCAAACTGAAAACTACAAGAAAGGAGAAGTTTGAAAAGAGAATTTGTGATTTCCATTGATAATTTTCATTAATGTCTTCCATATGGTTAAAACTGTCAAATCTTAATAATTGTGTTATTACTATAAGAAGTGTTTATATTTTCTCTTGCTTGTAAATTTTCCCCCATCAAGTTGTGAAAATCTTCAAATATTTTATTAGATTTTTAACCTGGAAAAAGTATTGTATGTCAAATTATTGAATAGGGACATATAGCATTGACCCAGGAGAATAAATAATCTGAAACTCAAGAGGTAGGGTTGAGGAGAGTGCAGTGTTTGGTATCTAAGTGGATATTGTAATTTTCAGAAATGCAGCTAGACTGAGAACTTAAGACTCACTAATGGGTAAAAGAGGTAAAAGCAGCACTAGAATAATCTTACAAATATTCAAAGACAACCTTTGGCCAGTGGAGCCTTTTTAAATGGACTTTGTAGTCCACCTAAAATAATAATAGTTAACAAAGCTTGGAATTTGATTTAAAAACGGATCCAAAGCAACAGGCGCAAGAAGATGACAAAAGATCCCTGAGCGTCCAGCACTACAGGATGGCGTGTAGTTTTTTAGGGACAGTGGGCTAAAGAATTAGAATGGCCCAGTAATAATTCAAGGCCATTTCTCACTATACCTCTTCATCTTTCTACTAAGACCGGCATGTTAATTATCCTACAGATAATCTAAGCTATGCACTGGTAGTGTTTTTTGGACTTTAGTTACCTGGAAATTACCAACCTTCCCAAAAGGTTAGTACCGGATATTTCACTATTAGTTTTACCTTGGCTTGAATCATTATTGCACAGGATATGTTAGTGAAAGAATTATAATACTTTCAAGCTGTTGTTAGGCAACTGAACTTTAAAAGGAATATTTCTGAAGTACTTTCAAGACTGAAAATGTTAGCAGTGGAGAAAATGAGAGTATGAGGTTTCCGGCGCTCTTTTTACCTACAATTTTTAGTCTCCCCTGAAAAATCTTTCAAATTCTTAAAAATGGAAAACCTGTTAATATCGCTTCCCTGCTTAATACCCTACCATGACTTTTCATTGAACAGAATAAAAATTGTCATCTGTTTTCCATCTACTCTTCTGTTTCCATGTAGCCCTTTCCACACACACTCTGAAAGCCAGTTTCGATAAACTGCTTACTGCTTTCTCTATGCATTTTATGTAATGTTCTCGCAGCTGTAAATGACCCATTTCTTTACCTGGTGAGCAAGGACCTACAGAAAAATCCTCCACTCTAATGCCAGCACCTCTGTGAGTCTTTGGCGGCTCCGGCAGAGTTAGGTGATCTCTTCTTCGTGGCTCCTACGTCTCTAATGACATTGCTGTAGTTATGTTTATATGTTCATCCCTTTCATTAGTCTGTCAGTTCCTCAGAAGGAGAGATCATGTTCTATACCTCCATGATTCTCCAGTGCCTGGATATAGCAACTCTTTTATAAATCACCGATGAACAATGAATGAGTGAAAGACAAGAAGAAAAATATTACTGCTATATTTAAAGTAGATAACCAACAAGGACCTACTGTATAGCACAGGGAACTCTGCTCAATATTCTGTAATAACCTACATGGGAAAAGAATTTTAAAAAGAATAGATACATGTATATGAATAACTGAATCACTTTGCTGTACACCTGAAACTAATACGGCATTGTTACTCAACTGCACTCCAATATAAAATAAAAATTTAAAAAAAGAAATATCACTCAAATTTCAAACAGAATGAAAATTCATTGACTTGATGATTTTTTTTTTAGGGACAACTAATCTAAGTTTCCTTACATAACCGCTTTCCCTTTGCCAGGTAAGAAGAGTAGAATTTAAATGATGCCACTACATCCGATACACCCTTATGGTTACGGTAAGTTGTTATCACTTGAACATAGGGCTTCACTCTCTCTTTTAAACTCTGTCGCACCTTCATATCTATAGCCTGGTCCACCCCTTCACAACTGAAGAACGCTTGAGTGATTTTGTTTTCTTATATATTTTTAAGATCTACCGTTTATAATTTATTCTTTTCTGTCTTGCACATATGTAATGTCATCTTTAATGCTTTTCATCAACTTCTTTTGTATCTAGCACTCGAATGATGTTAACATTAAGGTAAATAATTAATATAATTTTGCCCAAACACTATGGAAACTTTGAGTTCATGGATATACAATTTGTTATCTTTTGCAGAGTTTGACAGAAATATTTTATTTTCATGTTAACACAGTAGACAGTTGCTTGAACAAAAATGACCTTTTCATATCATGAGGTCTTCAAATCCTCTACTGTGATTCAGTTTTGCATACTACACCTGCTGAGTTTCTAATGCAAACTATCACAGTGTGTGGTCCCTTCTACTGTAAACATGAATTCTTTCTCATTGTGATTTCATATCTTCAGCACTGATTATAATGATTCTTTGTCAGCTCAAAGCTGTCAACTTTGTTCTCAAAGAACTGCAATCTTAGCTAACAAAATACAGATAGCTAGTCACAGGAGATTAAATGTGGTCCAGTGCTCTCAAATATAAAAGACAAAAGGGAAACAAATATTTCTCTTCTCTCTCAATGACAAAAAAAAAAAAAACTTGTATAATTTTGGTTGTGTCCTATCATCTTATGAATGAAATTCAATATTTTAATAAAGTAGTTGACATCCCTTTTTTTTTATTTTTACCACAGCAATTTTCTAGATACAAGCCACTTATAGTTATCCTTCTGTTTAATCCTCCTTAACACATTTCCCTTTTCATAAAAAGTGATAAAATACACAAACACTCAACTGCCTGATTACCCAAATACCTCTGCTAATTTGCCAAGGTTAGCAGAAATGGGGCATACAGTATATTGTTGGCTATGCATGGCTGAAGGGTGCAGAAACAGCACAAGGCTCTATATTTCACACTCCATAAACAAAATGGTGAAACACACACTAGAAAGGTACAATACTTATCTAATCTAAATTCAGGCAACATCAGTAGCTTTGATCTCTATTAGGTTAAATCACTGTCTCTTCAAGGAATGACCAAATCATTAACCCAACAAACCAGTTGATGAAAACACTCATATATATGAATACTGAGTAAGCAACATTTCTGATGTGGTGAAAAATAACTCCACATAATTGAACAGAACACTAATGACTGAAGTTGCTCCAAAGCTTTATCCCTTCTTTCATCTATTTGTCCACTCATACAAAAAATATATATATTTAATATCTATGAACAAGGTGCTAGGCACTGAAATAACAAAAATAAAACAACAATTTCTGATACTCTGAAGCTCATGGTTTAGTGTGAAAAGCCGGCCATATAAACAAATAAATAAAACAGAACATTGATAAGACTTGTATCTAAGTCATAACAAATGGTCCCCAAATCGTAGTGGTTTATAACAACTAAGGCTGTCATATCCACAGCTAAGGCTGTGGTTTTCCTCTAGGTCATTTTCACTATGGAACTTCAGCTAAAGGAACAGCCTCTCTGTGGAATATTTTTGACTTTAAACTTTCTGCCTGGAAGGGATACATGTCAATTCCACTTATATTTTACTGGCCAGACCAAATAACATGACCAAGACTAACAACAACCTGGTGTAAAAGAATAATCCTCCTTTTGTAAGGTTAAAGAAAAAAAAATTGAGAATAATCATGCAGCTGTTATAGCACTTTAAAGGAAGAATAGACCACAAGCTTTTGGAAGATAGTGTGCAAATCAGTGCTAACTCTGGAAGAAACTAGTGTAGGGAGGGCTTCACAGAGGAGGTGACAATTGAAGCAGGTCTGGTACATTAATGTACCCTGTCAAATATTACCTTCTCTCACATCATTAAATAGGAAAAATTAATTCTCTACAGAGATTCAGAGGAAGTCTTGGAGGCACAAATTGAGAATAGCATGCTTGGGTAACAGTGAGAAGTTCAGGACTGGAAATAGAATATTTCTCAGAAGGAAAAAATAGTAACATGAGGCCAGATAATAAACATTTTTGAAGACTAGACTATGGGGATTAGACTAGATTACAATTGGCTTTGAGGAGTCAAAGGAGATATTTAAACAAGAAAGGGACATGGACTTAACCAGACCCTCTGGTCTCATAGGGACATGTGATGTATGGGGCAGTTAGAAAGCATCCTCAGGAAGTAGATGTAGGTCTGAAATAGGGGAGACAGAGCAGGACTGAGAAAGGGTGAACTATTCATTCTTGGAAAGTTTTAATTATTCAAACACATTAGTTAACATATGGGACCTTAGCTAATCAGTCATTGGAACTGAAGTAAAAGTGATTAAATACAGGAAAGAAAAGATATTTATTCAGTGACTCCAACCAAGGTTACATGTTATGATATTAAAATATTGTTAATTTTTAAATTATAAAGTATTTTTTTAAATTGTGGTAAAATATAGATTATATGAAATTTACCATTATAACCATTTTTCAGCATACATATCAGTGGCATTAAGTATATTCACATTGCTGTGCAACCGTTGCCACCATATATCCATAGAAGGTTTTTTGTCTTGCAAAACTGAAACTCTGTATCCGTTTTTTTTTTTCCGCGGCATGTGGGACCCTCCCAGACCGGGGCGCGAACCCGGTTCCCCCGCATCGGCAGGCGGACGCGCAACCACTGCGCCACCAGGGAAGCCCTGTATCCGTTTTACAACAACTCCCTGTGACCCACCTCTCCCCAGTCCCTGGCAACCCCCATCCTACTTTCTGTATCTGTGAATTCAGCTACTCTAAGTATGTCATATGAGTGTTTTAATGGTTTTGAAAGAAAAATTAACTAGGAATAATTCTATGAAGGATATATATATTCTACTATATCACTCTAATTATAATAAACAATTTATGAAATTATGAAATTTACTGTCTCAGTGGTCCCATGGCCCCACTAGCTTGTAAAACTTATGTTACTCAAAATAACAATAATACTTAAAATAATAATACTCAAAATAATAATAATACTCATAACTCATATTTATTATAGAAAAGATACAATAAAGGAGCATCCAGGAAAAGATACATAGGCAAAGACTGAAGTAGTCAAACGTGGGCTTTCTTGTCCTTCCTCCAAAGATGTATCTTTTTTTCCTCCACCATCAAAATGCAGAGAATTGTGTGAGCTGTCCTTGCCCAAGAAAGCCTGCTTAGTCTTTGGGTTCAAATTTCTTAAAAGGAGCTGGTCACCTACCTACCATGTGACCAGCCATGATGCAAACCCCAATCCAGGCATCACAGGCACAGCCCTGAATCTTTATGTTCACTCTGAACAGCTAACAACCTGGTCCATCTTGATGTACCGCTTTGGGTAAACAGAATAGCATCATCCGCCAGTAACTACAGGAAAATTCCAGTTGACTACTTCTCAGAGTTTGACTAAGCGTGGTCACCATGGCTACAGGGATAAGCAAGAACAGAATAAAACAGGCCTGCTGCATTACATTTTTCCTCACATGTACATATTTTATTTTTAATATTTGCAAATATTCAACATCTAACAGCTTCCTGATTTCCAATTTCAGTGTAGTCATCTATATTAAATAATAATGAATCAAAAATCTTTGAAATAGTTTTTTATATATATTAGATCTTTAGAAAAATCTTTGGCATTTCTAACATTATATATAAGGTACATGTAAGTCAATGGAATCTCAACCACTAATTAGAGACAAACTTTTCTCCTTAATTTATAGTTATTCCAAACAAAAATCTTATTGTATAGGTCAACGTTCCCTGTGGAATTTAGAGACTTGCAAAGAGGCAAAGTGCACATAAAGAACAATTCTGGGTGCAGAAGTTTAGGTGAGTAGTGTTGGCTTAATAGTCCTTGGAGCCTCAAATTTCAAAATTATGCCACCGAATCTTCCCACATTACTCTACATAAAAATTGCTTCTCTTTTCTAACCAGCCTACCATTTTAGCTTCTCCCTGTAATACCTCCTTAAGGTGAAATAAACATCCACTTTCAGCAAATTGGCTTGTAATTTACTCACAAATATAGGTTTTGGGGAAAAATTAAAGTAGAATACTGGATTGTACTTACTTTCTCCTTTTGTAGAAGCTGTTTAATTTAATTCTGGTTGGTAAAACATATTTTATACAATTTCAGTCTTTTAAAATATATCCACGCTTGTTGTGTTGTCCAACATGTAGGCCATCCAGTTGAATATGTCATACACAATTAAAAGAATGTATATCGGGGCTTCCCTGGTGGCACAGTGGTTGGGAGTCCGCCTGCCGATGCAGGGGATGTGGGTTCGTGCCCCGGTCCGGGAGGATCCCGCGTGCCGCGGAGCGGCTGGGTCCGTGGGCCATGGCCGCTGCGCCCGCGCGTCCGGAGCCTGTGCTCCGCAACGGGAGAGGCCACAGCAGTGAGAGGCCCGCATACCACAAAAAAA
>NC_041226.1:46210121-46259571 GCF_002837175.3 Physeter macrocephalus | reverse complement strand
AAAAAAAAAAAAAAAAAAAAAAAAAAAAGAATGTATATCCTGCAGTCTTTGGGTGAACTATTTTAAAATCAGTTTTTACAGTTTATCAGTTTGGTTAATAATGTTGTTCAGTCTTCTGTATCCTTGCTGATTTTTGCCTAGTTTTGTCTAGGTGTTTTCTAAACTATTTAGAGAGGAATATTGATGAATTTCCTATTTCTACTTTCAATTCTATCAGCTTTTGCTTCAAATATTTTGGGCTCAGTCGTTAGATGCATAAACATCTATATGTTCTTCATGGGTTTATCCTTTTGTCATTATGAAATGACACTCTTTATCTATAGTAATATTTCTTGTCCTAAAGTCTATTCTATCCCATATTAATATAGCGACTCCAGCTCTACTATGGACGTTCTTGGCTATATATCACATATCTATCTCTATCTCTATCTCTATATCTAACCATTCTTTTTACTTTCAACTTACTGGTGCTTCTGAATCTATGGTGTGTATTTTGCAAACATCATATAGTTGAGTCTTGGTTTTTATCTGATCTGAAAATCTGTCTTTTTAGTTAATTTATATTGTTGAATTTACATCTACCATTTTAGTATTTGTTTTCAATTTGTTCTGCGTCTTTGTTGTTCCTCCGAGCTTCTCTATTGCCTTATTTTGTGATTAAATATTTTTTGTAACAATTTATTCTTCTGTTGATTATTTTACTTACATAATTTTGACTTAATTTTTAGTGGTTCCTCTAGCAATTACAATATGTGTATTACATTATCACAATTTATTTCACAATAACATTAACTTGTTTCTGGTAAAATATAGAACCCAGGCTCCAGTGCAGCTCCATTCCCTCCCCCTCCTCTGTTCTATGATTGAAATCCCGGATCTTAATTTTTTCAGGATTAATGTTATCAGGAGCCACTGAAATGTTGTGAACAAGAAAGAGGTTCAGATATGCATACCCTAGCTTTTCTTACCCATATTAACAGGAAATCATAATTATGAAAACCTTGCCTGCCCAGAAGAGCAGGAATATGTGAATGGGGGAATGTTTCCACCCCAGCTCTGATACTGCTTTACAACATGCAATGTTGTAGAGTTAGTCCATCCTGTGATAAGGAGTTTGCGTTCCTGGCCTTTTCTAGCTCAGCAATACTATGAATCAGCTTATGCTACATCTCAAGCTAAGATAGAATGTCTCCATCCTTTTGCTCCTAATGAAGTTAGAGCCTGTGTCCCAGTGTGCCCATCAAGTGCTTCAGCTCTGGTCTGTCAGTCTGTGTCTGGTTTTTGCCCCTAAACCGTCTTCTTTTCCCAGTTTTTATACAGTGTAGAAATAGACTGAACTAAATGTTACCCTTGCAACAGATGTTTTTGAGCCTTAAAGGTAATCTAACTTTAAGACAAATGTCCCTTTCCAGAAAAAAATGTTATTTCTCTTATATAAGTATTAGTAATTACATTTCAAGAAAGGCACAACTTGTTGAATGGCAATGTGCTACCACAAAATATGTTAATTATACTCACAATTCCACATATGACTCTGAAATATCTTCCTTCTTTTTATTTTCAACAAAATCAGACTATGTATGGCAGGTGCTGCATTGCTTTTTTCATAAAGGAACTTGGCAGAAACTGAGTCATGGGCTCTCCTCCCATAAAGAAGAATTATGTGTCAGACCCAAGGACCACCAGGACATTGAAGCAGACGATGAATTAGGGTCAGATCACTCAAGTGATGTGCTGTGTTTAGAAGGATGATAGTTGATCTAAAATTCAAAAGCAAAGTAGGATACTACAATGGGTTTATCAGAAAGAGCAGACAGAAAACAGAAAAAGGAGGGGAATAAACTCACGATTCAGACTATTTTCATTAAATATCATGTTCTTCCTGCTGAATTTCCTAGCCCTAAGTATGTTTGGACAGATCCTCCTGTAGGGAGAACTCAGTGTTCTGAAATGCTGCATAATTTAATACATTTATTTTGATTTATAAAATAGAGTAAATTTAGACTGACTCATCCAAACTTCATATTTAAGAATTTAAGGATTGTATCTACTAAATGTAGAAAGTCTCTTCTCTCCACAATTCTGTTATGTAGAGAAGGAAACCATGGTTATGAATCATGTAACCAACTGAGGTGGCTTGGAACTCTATATTACCATATTTAAGTTCTTATTATGGACACTAAATAGATTTTAGAGAAGAAGTTTAAAAAGAAAGAAAGGAGTTGTAAAGTGTTCACTCTAACCCCCTGATATTAGGGCGATGGGTGGGACTGAAAGAAAAGAAAAATACAAGAGCATACACACTGGGATGCAGATTATTCTAATTGCTTCAGTAGCAAGCATATGCAAAAGGATGCTAATTCTGAACTTCCTCCTTATACCTCCCTCTTCCAAGTTGGAAAATATACTAAGAAAGATATTTGAATTCTAGCCAGTAAGGAATGAGAACAAAGTAGGAAATGATATTCAAACATTTGGTTACCTTAGGGGAGATGGAGTGTCTATTATTCCTATGAATTCTTCTCAAGTCAGAAGACTTCAAACCTTCTTTCCTGTGCATGCTGTGATTTTCTAGATACGTCAATGTGAGGCTCATTACTTTATAGGCACAATGGATAAAGACATAGGGTAGTTAAAGTTTTTAATTTGAAAAATAAACTAACATTATATCACATAATTTATGGGAAATATGCAATGTATTTTATTGACTGCATGTAGAACTTGGAAATATGATTTATATGAATTTGCTATTTCAGCATGATGAATTGGTTGTCACCTTGAGGATTATGGAATTAGCTGGAAGAACAGATGATTAACCACCACAGCCTTTTGGCTAGTGAAGTTTTACCTTCTGATTTTTGAACATTAATAAATCATACTTCAGCATATGGGACTATTTTGGCAATAGAGCCACTATCAATTTAATCATCTCAAACCAGAAACCAATGTGTAAGTTGCAAATGTTACAGACACGAAAACCAGTTACTAAGAACAATTGAGTATTATTCTTCTAGTCACATTAATTACAGCTGAAACAAACCTTGAAGAGCTAAGAAAACATAGCACAACTTTACTATTTACTAGGGGAAACAAAAAGAATCAATATAGCCATTAATTGCGTAAATAGCAATAAATACTTTGGCTGCTGTCCAGGAAGTGTACAAACTGAGAGAATTTTTCGTACTGCTGGTTTCATTACACAGATCATAGTCACAGTAAAGCGGGCAGTGGACTGCTGTTCAATAAATTAAATTTAATGTTACTCAATTATGATCATCGTGCTCAGATATAATACTAATAGGAATGTCAACCGCGATTACATTTTCAGATTTATGTAAAATGATTCAAATGCTATTTGCTATCCCTCAGATACAAGGTTCATCCGGTTGTTTATGCAGTTGGTCGATATTGATCGTGCACAGCAAGTAGCATAGCAGAGGCCCAATGGCAGGGATATATAGCATCCCTTGTGCCAGCCGCCAGGGTGCCATGCCAAGCACCAAGGGCAGTGTGCCAAGTCATCAAGCGGATAGCACACCTCTGCAAAGCTGCCGTGTTGTTTTTTTACAATATATTTTTTTGAATTGTTCACATGTGCCATGAATAATTCTTGCCAACATTACCCAGCATGAAACAGAAATGAAGGCACAGAAATGTCTTTCTTAGAGAATTCTTTTCAGAGCTAAATGAATCTAGTGAAGATATCAGTGTAGCATCATTATATGTTGTTATGTATGGCTGGGGCTGTGTCATTTAGCAAAGTATCACTCAGTAGGCTGAGCAGCTGGTGTATATGATTTTGTATACCACCTGCAAAAAAGATGCCCAACCACGCAATCAACCACCTGGCCAAGAGAGGAGGGTAGCTAAACACTACTTTGTTGTTGCGCCCACATTTTCAGGAAGTTTGAGAACATAAACAGACATAGGCAGAATGAATATTGTACAAGATAAGGTTTGTTAAAGCTTTTCTGTTCCATAAAGCATATAGTGCCTGCTGTTCAGAGTACTGTTGAACAGATTTGCTTTATTTCTAATGAAGGTGTCTGGGCAATTTCCTGGCACAAATGGAGTAGAATTATGTACTTAAAACAATATTTTAGAACAGTAACACAATATACAGCCACTTCAATAGCACTGCAACAGATTGGAAAAAATGAAAATAGATATAAACTGAAACTCAATAATGACTTAGCGTCATTACTATGGGTGAATCATTCATTTAGGAGAATCTTGCCTAGCCTCAAACAACCCGTATGTCTAGCAACTTCCACTGGATGCCTTTCTGCCTAAAACATGTGTTATTATAATCGTCTCCCCAACCATTACTCGTGGGGAATATACAGGTGGCCTCTTTACTTATTTGGCTGTAAGTGAATATGAGAGTAATTTGATTGTAAACTAATCTTTCTCTCACCAGGTTTTTGATGTCAGCAATGTCAATCTCATTATCTCACCTTTTCACTGGCTCAGCAGTAGCTTGCTTTCTGTGGCCATGCACCTTTTAAAACTCCAGTCCCTCATTGTTTGACAGATTACTGGAGGAAGAACTAATAACTAGATGAGGGTATTCAACGTGAAACAAAGGGAGTTGCTGCTTACAGACCTAGGTCTCTGGCTCTCATCATCTCTGTGGCTACGAGTTTAATCTCATTAGACTCTCCCTTTGTCTCTTTTTAATATAGAAGGACTGATTTGGGGCTTGTTGACTTGATCCCAACTCCTTAAGTAAAAAATGCTAGACTTTTGAACACTTATAGAAGTTCTGCTGGGTAATATTAGTTTTTGACTGAGACATCTCTTCATTTTGAGACAGCTTGGTTATCCCCTATCTCACTTTTTTTCCCGATCTTTCACTTGAAGAGAAGATTCTCACATGAGAGCTTTTAAAATTATCGTTGCAAATTTAAAAATAGGAATTTATTTTATTAAATTAAATAATTTATTTAAAAATAAAATTGTGTGAATATATGGAGGTTTTTGACAATCACTACAAATTGCACCTTTTTTTCCCTTCTCTTTCCTCTTGGAAAAAGAAATCAAAGGGGAAGAAAAAATAGAGCTTTTAAAACCTATTAAAAATGTACTGTGATTTATTGTACTATTCATTACAAGTCAAGATGTTCTTGGAACAAAAGAAATGCTTTCTATATACTGGATCATCAAAGAAAAAAGGGCAGGGTGATTTACGTATTTCACCAACATCATACTGCTCATGAACAAGCTAAATTTAAAGTTCCAAGAAAAGCAAGAGCTTATTTGTGTCTTAGATAGGCTAATTAAAATTTTTCATTATACAAATCAATAATAATGTTATTTTGGTACAAGAATTATTGAATTTATTTAACTTGGATAGAAGTAATTTTTTTTTTTTTTTTTCGGTACGCGGGCCTCTCACTGTCGTGGCCTCTCCTGTTGCGGAGCACAGGCTCCGGACGCGCAGGCTCAGCGGCCATGGCTCACGGGCCCAGCCGCTCCGCGGCATGTGGGATCTTCCCGGACCGGGGCACGATCCCGTGTGCCCTGCATCGGCAGGCAGACTCTCAACCATTGCACCACCAGGGAAGCCCGGATAGAAGTAATTTTGAAAATTATATGCTTTTGCTTCAAAGTCAAAACAATTCTTGCAATAATGATAAATTAGTTTTGTTAAAATTGATGTAAATACTAATGGAAAATAATATTTTGGTATTTGATTCTGTTATGAAACTTTTAAGTATATTTGGAAAATCTTGGGGGATATGATTCTACTTTCTCAACTATAAGGTTTATTATATTTAAACAAATCAAATATTTCTGATGAAAACTTACCATTGGAATTGAGATATACTGTAAGTAGAAAATCATGCTGGATTTTGAAGAGGTAGTAAAAACAATGTAAAATATATGTTTAATATTTTATACTGATTCTGTTTGGAAATGAGAGTATTTTGTGTACATTGGATAGATAAAACATAATAGTAAAATTCATTTCCCTATTGTTTTTTACTTTTTATGTGGCTACTAGAAAAGTCAAATTACATATATAGAGTTCACATCACATTTCTATTGGACAGCATAGAGGTCTGACATATATTTTCACGTCAATAAATTCAACCAATCCAAATCTATGTGTTTTCTTTCATGGGCTTGTATTCTATCAATGAGGCTTGTATTCTATCAATGACTCTCACACAATATTTTGAAATTTTTTGCCAATGTATATTAGCATAATCTTGCATTTCTCATGATGTGTAAATGTTGGGTCCCCTGGGACATGGAACGCTGACATCTGACTCTGGTGAAGGCCCTACAGGCGCTGACAGGTGGGGTGGGGGGTTGAAGGCAAGCTGAATCAGATAAATCCTTTAAACTATCAATATGCTCAATATCAGCCTTTAATTCTTTTCCAGTGTGTGCTCCAATTAGTATTTAAGATAACAGAAGGCTCTCTGAATATGCTGTAATTTCTCAACCCAGAGCTTCTGGTTCTGATTGTCTTTTAGGGCAGTCATAGAAACGTCCTTCTTTCTACTATGCCTTTAGTCAAGAACTTAAGATTTAAAGCCTATCCCGTTATAGCAGCTTTAAACTTTCCAGTGGATGAAACAGTCATTCACTCTCATGGTCTTACTACATTCTTCATTCTCAGCATGGTGGTGTGGCAGCATGCATTTGGTCTGCCAAAGGGGAATCAAGATGGAAAATTTAGGCAACTTATTTGCAATTTTCATGTACAAACTACTGGCACTCTACCTGGAAATAAATGAATATGCTATTTTCAAGACCAACCAGGCATCAAGCCCAGATTCCAATCACTAGAGTGGTGTTACCAGTTACTATATTATGTGAGTTTCAGTGACAGAATCTACTCTAGATAGTTTAAAAAGAAAGAAATTTAACAGAGGGAATTAATTAGGTGTTTAAAATTGTTGGGTGATATAGTATAGAATCTGGGAATGACTGCCAGAACAATGTCTCCGAATTGACTTCCCAAAGGAGCTCCAAGCTCTATCACTTCTGAAATCTGGGGAATCAAGAAGCTATCATCACAACTTCAGACTTCAGGATTACATTGTCACTGTTGTGACCTCAGCTATAAAAGAAATATCTGCCTGAGGTTTTGTGAGCCACCTGCAGTGTTTGTTTATACCAGTTTCCAACAAGAAACTTAGAACCGGATGAGTCAATTTGTGAGCAGAGGGTGCTGAAATTTTGCAGCAAAAGGCTAATAAAAAGAGCATTATTATAAAGCAAGTCAGTAAATAGCAAAAACATTTATTTCAACAGGAAGATATTACAATGCTAAACTTTTATGAACCTAGTGATGTATCCTTAAAACACATAACTCAAAAAGAGATACAATCACAAGGAAAAACAGACAAATGTACCATCATAATAGATAATTTTTTTTTTTTTTTGGTGGTACGCGGGCCTCTCACTGTTGTGGCCTCTCCCATTGCAGAGCACAGGCTCCAGACGCATAGGCTCAGCGGCCATGGCTCACGGGCCTAGCCGTGAGCATGTGGGATTTTCCCGGACCGGGCCACGAACCCGTGTCCCCTGCATTGGCAGGTGGACTCGCAACCACTGCGCCACCAGGGAAGCCCCATAATAGATAATTTTAATGTACCTCTCTTCAGTAGTTGATAGGTCAAGCAGACAAAAAAATCTGTAAGAACAATGTAATTAACAAGCTTGATTGGATATTGTCTCTCTCTGACCTATATATAATTCTGAAAAGTAATAAAATAAAAGTAATAAATAATAAGGATATTTTAAATTAATATAAGATATAGGTAAGAGAGAGACAATATCTCTAACTTCCAACATTGTTTGCTATACAAAAATCCTTTGAAAGATTATCCTGGAATAAAGGGCAGTCAGTGCCTTGCTTACAGGAAGTAAATTCAAAAGACTCCTAGAGAATTTTCTCTCACCAATGACCCCGCTGAAAGATGGCAGTTTCAGATTGTTTTAAAGTCATAGCATCAAATGTAATGTATATGTTGCCTCTGAGATCCTAAAAGACTTACCACAAGTATTTTGACTTTTTCTTTGTCCTTAGGAGCATACAAGTGCACCAACTTGTCTTTCACCTTTGAGGGGATAACAGTATTGCGGTAGTGTTTAGAATTCTATCTTTACCTTCGCTCTTGCCAGAATTCCCAGGCTCGTTGACTTTGGGCTTGGTCACGTAACTTGTTTTGTCCAGTGGAAGGTAAGCTCACTTTAAATATGCTTGTATGGACTTGCCTGGTTTGCCTTGCCCTCTAGCTATCCTGCTCTGCACCTTGAAAAATAAAAACATCATAAATAGCGATTGCTTCTTCAGCTTTAGTCCTGAAATGAAAGCTATGAAGAGCTGATCTGAGCCTGATCTACAGCCTGAAACAGAGATATTACACCGACTCCACAGGGTGCAAGAAAGAAATGTGTGTGTTGTAGACCACCGAGATTTTAGAACTCTTTTTATGCAGAATATGTTGTTATGGCCCAGACCACTGGACATCCAAAATATTTATTTAGGTGCAGATTCCTGAGTTTTCATGGGAATTAGCTCCTATGTTGCTCCAAATAAGGAATTTTTCAGAAATTTTTCTCCCAAACTGGGTGTGACTTTCAGTGCTCAAATCTAGTTCCTTACTTGGAATCTGTGTGACATTTCTCTTCACCTCAGTCATAGCATATGAGAACTAAAACCTGTGCCTGTGAATTGTAGCTCCCTAAGCAGGGAAACTAAATTGCAACCTTAAGACCTCCTAATTAAAAGGGGGAATTCACTAACAATATCTGTTAAAATGAAGCTTTTAAAATTGCTAATCCAGTTCCTGGGTGATTGCTTCAAGTTCTAAAATGAAAATCTTCTAATCTTCCAATTCAAAGTAGAAACATTTTATTTCCAAACTGTTTTCATATGCCCCTTTATATTTAAAAGTATTACTACAAGAACACTATAAAATAATCAAGAAGAGAATATTAGTAGCACCATTTTACATATAAAGAACAATGAGGAATCAAATTATAAACTGATAAGAAAAGTAACATGTTAAAGTTTGTTCCAATGTGAGCATGGGAAATGTTCCTTAGATAACGAGAAATTTTCTTTTTTTAGAAAACCACTCTGTCAATAGATAAAACTCTAATTTTCAAATAACATTTTGAGAAAAATGTCTCTGAGTGAAACTTATTTATGGTTACATAAAAGACTTCAATTTTCTGAAATAACCTCATTGTAACGTATTTTTTGTGATAGCCTGGAGTCTACAAATATTTATATATATTAAGATATATATGTACATATATATATATCTTGAGAATTTGCAAAAGGTTAATAAATATTCATTATGTATGACCTAAAGAGCTCAGATAAAATAAGGATAATTGACTTGTAAATAACTAATGTCAGTAAGGACCCACCTGCTATTACTTAATCATACCGTATTCTACAACAAAACAGCCACGTAAGGGTCATTACTGATAAGAATGTCAAATTGGCCGATTTAATGCTACTCAGGGCTTACTTTATCTATATAACTGTCTCAGATAAGAATTGCAAGCTAATAATAATTACATTAGTGTCAGAAGTGTAGGGGACACCTATGGTTTATTTAGTAGGGAAAGATAGTTTTAATGTTCTAAATTGAATTTTACTGTCTATTTTGAAATAGTTAAAATAGCATATGTAAAATATTCAACCACCCATTAATGGTTGATATCTGAGAAATACAGAAGTGCTTGAAATATTTTAATGTTTACTGCTACCTCAACCCAACTGCTTGTCTAAGGGTATGTGATGGCCTAAATATATTATTGATACATCTAAATAAAGTTACTATATTTTCATGAAGTAAAATTTAAATGTGTCATTTTTTTTTAAAGTTACAAATCATTTATACTTCTGTGGATTTAAAACATTTACTCCTTTTGCTAGCATATTGCATTCTCCAAATTCATTTGTCTAAGGGAAAAAGCTTTACAGAAGTAATTTTGTAATAATAAGCATCAAAATAATGTGTTTTATGTATAATTATCATTTTCAGATAATACACACGCACACACAAAACCTGTGTTTGACACTGAGCCATCAGAATCAATTATGGAACAGTAAAAAAATACAGAAAACTGAGTACAACCTCAAAACTATTTTTAAAAGTGGAGCCTTGCCATCCGTATATTTTTAAGTTCCCAATTTTTCAAAGGCGGTTAAGAGTCTCCAGTATATGCGTTACTCTAATGAACTAAGAAATAAGCACCTTAAAAATATCTGGGGCTTCCCTGGTGGTGCAGTGGTTAAGAATCCGCCTGCAAACACAGGGGACATGAGTTTGTGCCCTGGTCCGGGAAGATCCCACATGCCACGGAGCAACTAAGTCCGTGCGCCACAACTACTGAGCCTGTGCTCTACAGCTGGCAAGCCATAACTACTGAAGCCCACATGCCACAACTACTGAAGCCTGCGTGCCTAGAGCCTGTGCTCGGCAACGAGAGAAGCCACGGCAATGAGAAGCCCTCGCACCGCAACGAAGAGTAGCCCCCGCTCGCCGCCACTAGAGAAAGCCTGCGCGCAGCAGCGAAGACCCAACACAGCCAAATAATAAATAAATTAAATAAATCTAAAAAAAAATCTGTCATCACCACAACAATAGTAATTTTTTGGTTTTGAAACATGTCTTTAAAGTGTTTTTAACATTTTGTTATAACAATTTGTTATTACATCTTCATTCATAGTAGAAACAGCAGCAAATATTCAAAAAGAGACTTCATATAAGCATGTGATCAGTTGATCGTTCGCATGAATCTATGCTAACTAATCTAGCATAGCAGTGAGTAGGAATTGTAGAGCACCTTTGGAGAAAGTTTCTCTTTTCTATATGGAATGAAAACTTTTGGAGTTGATGACCAAGGGAGACTTTGTTCCCATTGCTACATTAGATAATATGTCAATCGTTAGAAAGACTAAACGCAAAGATGTCTAAAGCAGTCCATTTTAGCTTTATATCTTTTGTTTGAAGCTCAGCTTTTCAAATCTGTTAGAACAACTGGTCAAACTGACTGGAATATGCCTAGCCAGGAACCACCAAGTAACAGAGCAGCATATGGACACTGTGCTTTATAATTCACAAAGCATTTTACCACACATGATCTCATTTCTTCCTCACACCAACCCAGATACATTGGTAGGTCAAATATTATATTCTGCAAGTTCAAAGGCAGAAGCAGAATGAGAGAATTTAAGTGATTCTCACATGGACACACAGTTTATGGTAGCAGATTCAGGATGTAGACAAAAGTTTTCAAATATTAATTACAGACTTCTTTCTGTTACGTGTGCTCTGTGAGAAGGTTGAAAACATATATTTCATCAAGATTTAATGTACATCATAATTTTGTTAAATGTCAAATATGTGAAAATTCTTCTAGATGAATTCATACTGGCTATGAACTTATTTTGCTTTTAGATCAATCAACATCCTGAAATATCTATTCCGCAGGGCACGATGGGGTCAAATGAGTATACAATGGGCTTCCTACTTGGATGGTAATTATGTTAGTGGTATGATAAACCATATAGGGAGTAGGATAACTTGCAGCCTTTTAGCAAACAAATATTGGAAATAGTTCTAAAAGCAAAAAATGAACATGGTAAAAGATAAAGACCTAGGTGTTTCTCTGTAAGTGTGTGCATGTGTATATATTTTTTCTCACTTACATGGTGCCTGATATGCCAAGTTCCAACTGAATCCCCGAAATGCAATAAAACAGTGAACATTACTATTCATTACTACTCCTCCATTCAGGAAGCTTAGAATCTGGTAATGGACACCAATATTAATCAAATAAGCATTTTCTATTCAAGTATTCATTCATTCAGGTACTATTTAAAGAACCCTTATGAATGAGAACTTATTCTCAGTGCTGCAGATAAGGTTGTGTAAATATAGGTGCCATTGCACAGATATGAAGTGATAGAACTGGGACACCATACATCCTGCAAATGGAACACACAACTCCATCTGCCTGAAAGCAGAGGTCTTGTGAACAATTAACCATGTCCCGACCCTTCTTCATCTATCTAGAAAATGCCAACTGAAGCTAGAAATTTATTTGAAGTTTCTTATTTAGTTCAAAAATATATGCAATTTTGCCTTATTTAATAATATATAAATATGTATTTATACCATATAGCAACAATTTATTACTAATATATTGTAATACGATGAAGACATTAGTTTTCATTTGGCCCCAGTGTTTTAAGTAAAATTGATTATTGGAGCAGATATTCTACTGAGACTTGTTTGGGGAATGGTAAGCAATTATTTCAGCTGCAGCATTATTTTAAAATATTTTTTAAATAAAACTAAAACTGGAGATATACATAAGAAACTGTTCTGAAGACCCATGAATGTAACAGCAAAGTAATATTGTATTTAGAGAGGACTTATTACGTTCTTGTTCACATTATTAGAGCTATTAACATCTACCTTGCAGAAGAGTAATGAGATCATCTAGGTAAATGTACCTTTCAGAGTATAGAACATATAATAGGAAATCAACAAATATTAAGATATATATTTTTTTAAATTTATTTTATTTTTTAAAATTTATTTGTTTCTTTTATTTTTGGTTGTGTTGGGTCTTTGTTGATGCGCGCAGGCTTTCTCTAGTTGTGGTGAGCAGGGGCTACTCTTTGTTGCGGTGCACGGGCTTCTCGTTGCAGTGGCTTCTCTTGTTGCGGAGCACGGGCTCTAGGCATGCAGGCTTCAGTAGTTGTGGCACGTGGGCTCAGTAGTTGAGGCTTGCGGGCTCTAGAGTGCAGGCTCAGTAGTTGTGGCACACGGGCTTACTTGCTCCGTGGCATGTGGGATCTTCCCGGACCAGGGCTTGAACCCGTGTCCCCTGCATGGCAGGCAGATTCTTAACCACTGCACCACCAGGGAAGCCCTTAATTTCTATCCTGGCTCTGTGAGGAAAAAGCTGTCCAATCATAGAAAAGTCAGTTCCTACCACGCTGATGGCTAAAAAAAAAATATGTTTCTTTATTTGACCATGGTTTAGAGTAATAGTTTTTCCTAAAGCTGGGGTATGTAGTTGTAGAACCACGCTCAAATATGGGGTCATTTTCCTCAACAACACAGGGGCCTTTCATCCTTAAAACTTCTACAGTTAAACTTTCTTCATCCAAAATAATAGAACCCTCTTCTGCCACTTTTACTCGAGGAACCAGCAATGGCCCATCATCCATCTCCTCTTCTATTTCTTCATTATCTTCACCATCAGGAGTACTCTTACCTTCTTGCTCTCTTGTCTGGACTGGTGTCAATGATTTTTCAGTTTTCTCTTCTTGCTCCAGTGAAGAAGTCATTGGATTGTTAACTGGCAGGTAATATATGAAGTCTCTCATAGTCATTTTGGAACGATCTGGTGGCCTCTGCCTTTCATTTACAGCATATTTGTTTTTCGATTTCTTCTTCTCTTTCCTCAATTTTCTTTCAACATTTCTCTCAGTTTCTGGGCTTTATATATTCGGTATCTGTCTGAGCATGGCTGTTTCTCTTTTGTTGGAACAAGGTTTGGCTGTGGAGCTTCTTGACTAACTGTAGGTAAAGGATGAGGTTCTGAAGGAACACTGACACTAGGTTTAACCAGACTAAAAGTACTTGATACTCGCTTTCTTCTCTGTGAAACGGTAGAGGAAGATTTACTGGATTCTTCAACATCCTTCCCACCGTCTGTCTTTTCATCACTGCTCTTGGGAGTCTTTTTTGTCTCCGGGCTCCGCTTTCCCGCAATCCACCGGCGGCACATGTGTGGATTCCACTGGCTTCGGGACAGAAGCCGGTGCAGGCTCTGGCGGCCTGGGAGCCTCTCGTTCACGCTGTGGATTGGGGGCGGTGGAGCCCCTGGCGCCTGACGCAGGCCTGACACTGGGCTTCACGCTAAGGTGTGCCCTGCGGAAGATGGCGGAGGCAGGGGGCCCGGGGAGGCGACTCCAAGGCCGCTCTCAACCCCGAGCCCCGGCCGCTGCCCGGAGAGGGCTTTAGGGACTACGCCCTTCCCACAAAGCCACACCAATAGCCCAGCGGGCAGCTACCGCAGTTTCACGCCCCCGCCGCCTCCTCCGATCTCCCACCGCCGCCTCTTCTTCATGACCCTGCTACACTAATAGGTAAGTTTCCCCCGGTACCTTGTTCAAGATATATATTCTTGACTGCTTTTACAGTAGTTCAGTTTAGAAGTAATGAGGGCCTTATAACATACTTCTTTGCTTTTCTTTAATATGAAATTGTACTTTTAAGTCAAAGTATGCAATAATTAAAACCGACAGAAAAAAAATTTTCATCACAATCTGTTGCTTTTTCAAATAATATTTTGAAAACATATTCCTTCAGTCAGTATAAAGTTCCTAAAATACAAAAGAAGTTAAATCTGTAAGAAAGCTTAGCAGACCAGATGCTGTGGTCAGAACTCTGTACATTGGTGGTTATGCTTAGGTACATCACACACCATTCACCTCATTCCTGCCATCTTGCCCATGGTAACCTCCACTGCATCCACCACCACCTAAGCCATCAGGAACACTGTATCTTCCATTGTAAATTGTTCATCATTCCCATTCTCCCAATAGATACATAACCTCCCTTTTTATACACTCCATCTCTGCCATAGCATCCCATTCCAGAACCTCCCATTCCAAAGCCACCTCAGGACTAGAATTCAAGAAGAATTCAATGTATTGATGTTGTATGTTATTCATATCTTTAGACATGGCAAGCTACTGCAACTTCATGTGTCATAAAGTGTACATCTGCTTCTCTGGTTGCTCTGCCATCAGCTCCAATATCAGTATAAACTAGTATTGGATTTAATGCTGGGAAGAAATTAGCAATGTCATTTTCAGTTGAACGAAAATGTAATCTTCTCATATATACAATATGACCACCATGAAAATCTGAACTTACATCAGCAGCTCCACCATAGCCTGGAACTCCCATACCTCTTCCATCTCTCATTCTATCATCAAAGCCATCATGCCCATAACCAGAATTATTATAGCCACCATAGTCATCACAACCTCCATAACCAGGGTATTAGGGAAGAAAAAGCCAGGACAGATGCTAGAGATAAAACAAATATATTATTTTCATCATCCATCGCCCACCCCCGGTGCAGTATGAGAGCTTTGATGAATATTTGATCTGGAACAAATCACCCCTTTCATCTCACTGGTAATTTTACATAGCCAGAAAAAGCTGCTGAAATGTTAAAATATGAAGTATGAAAATATGACAGATAGAAAGCAGGATAGTGTTAATGAGATATACAACCCTACAAAATTTTGATACAAATATATAATGGTCTTTGACAGTTATTTTAAAAAATAAAATTGCAATTCTTTACTAAGAGAGAATATAGTTGGACTTTTGAAGTCAGTGCAGCAATCAGGTTGCACAGGATTTGAACTCCTGTGCATCACATAACTCAGTGTTGTAGAAACCTGGATTGAGTCTTGTCTTTTATTTTTTATAATATTTTATATTTTATACTACTGGGATCATCTAACTGACTCATATCTAGGCTCAAGCAGCATTATTTCTTCAATATTTCTCCATCCTTCATATATAAATATATATGGTATATATATACACACATACATATTTTTTATTGGTTTCCCTTCTAACATTTTTAGAACATTGGTATTTTGCTCTCTTCATTTGACTTTCTCTTACTATGTGGCTCCAGATTTTATCTTTAATCTCAAATTATCCTATTAGAGGCGAGAACAAAGAATTCGAATATCTTTCCTTTTTGCCAATTTAGATTTCCAAATGAGCAATAGTTTATAAGAACTCAAGTACTGGAACTTAAGCAGAATCCATTAATTTCTCAAAGAAAGTTTCTGTCATATGAGAAAGCTCTTCCTCTTATCTCTAAAAATTGTTGTCCTCAATATTTTGGAGACCAACATAGAGCTGAAGGGTACAGAGCATTTTCTAAAACTGGGTTTCTGTGTGTGTGTGTGTGTGTGTGTGTGCGCGCGTGGTGTGTGTGTTGTGTTGTGTGTGCATACACGCACGTACTCATTTGTGCCTCTTTGGGGTGGTAAAATATTTTCTTTCTCCTTTACAAATAAAAATGTCTTATTCTAAAGAAGATAAATAACTATCAAATGCAATGTGATGTTTTTGTTAAAATAATAAGCAACAGAAGCAGACAGAAATAAATATTTCTCATGGAGGTAAAATATATACAACTATAAAATCATAAATATACTGGAGAATTAAAATATGAATTTGTAAATTGTATGCAAATAGCTTGAAACCAGGTCTATAAAGACATAAATAAAGCAACAAGACTGAAAGGTTTATATGTTGGCTTGTTTATAGAGTAGCACAAACATTTTTCTTTTTTAATTGGCAATTAATTTTCGGCAGCCATCTAGGTACTTTCATGTCAAATTACTTTTCTTACAATAAACAAGATTAGGCATCCAAGCAGCAAAGCACTTACATGAAAAGTGAGAAACTGACTGTCAAGTAGATATTTTCCACCTATAACCAATTAAAATGTTTCTTTTTTGATGAATGAGTGTGGTAATTTCACATTTTGTATTTTTACCTAAGTACGTACCTGTGTAACATCTCAATTCACAAGGGTTAAAAAAGATGTGTGTTGATATTTCTGCTTTTTCTTTCACACAATTTACCTTTAGAATGAAATGAAGGAGCATTTAAAAAAATACAGAGCTTTCTTATGCTACTGCACACAAAAATACATCAACAGTACATGTATATGTATGTTTAAGTGTATATATATGTAAAAGTGTAAGTATATATACATATACGTTTTTAAGCAATGATTAAACTTCAAAAAATATTTCCATGAAATGATTTTTAGCCCCTCAGTTTCTTGTAGATTATCATTTTACATTGAAATGTAAAGATGCCTGTATTTAAAAATTAGAATCATGACACATAAGGTAAAAATGTAATGTATTATTGATAATCTTCAAGTAAATGACATAAAAAGGAAAATATTGATTTTTTGGAAGATGTCTCATTTTTCTTACTTCACGGAAGACTGATGCAGGTTCATGAGCCTGTCAATATTATTTGAATTAATGCATATTCCTTACTATTGATTGCTTTAACAGTGATTGTCATAGTTGATTTATGGGCACTTATGCCTGTTAAATATTTTAAGAAGTAAATATCAGATTTGTATATATAAGTAGATTGACTTGAATAAACAACGGGTTGGATGTTAACATTACGCCTTTTGATTTAATCCATATTATAATACATTATGCAAGAAGTATTTTTAAGATAGCAGCAAAAATTCACTAAAAGTTGATATTAGATCACGTTGCTAACTAGAATTAAGTGCAGAATTCTCTCTAAGAATAAAAAAAAAATTAAATTTGAGGTAACAATTCTCATGACACTTGGAAATTTATCTAACATCTATGAGAAAAATCAAACAAAAATATAAAATTTGCATATTCTTTTAATATACTGAAAATGGATTTGTTCCTATTGCTTAGAACAGATCAGAATATAGGATTACAAGTCTTAGTTTCAGTTTGCTATGGTGACTGATACCCAATATTTCCCAAATAATTGAGAGAAGCTGTGATGAAGTGGGAAGCAAAGAGGGGATATATATATATCTATGTCATTCTATATTTAGCATGAGTATCTCTGACTTGAGCTATGATGTATAATAACTATAGTTATTTACCAAGGAAACTACTTTAAAAAAAAGTTTATTGAAGTATCATATATGTACCATAAATTCACTTGGTTTAAGAGTACGAGTCATTGATTTTTATTAAATATTTTTTTTTTACTGACAGAGTTGTGCAAGCATTACCATGTTCTAATTTTAGAAGATTTCCATTACCCCCAAAAAGATACCTGGTGCCCACGGCAGTCACTCCCTGTTTCCAACTCCTGTCCCAGAGTTGGAATTACTAATATACTTACTGTCTCTAAAGATTTACTTTTTCTGGACATTTCACATAAATAAAATCATACAAAATGGGGTCTTTTGCATCTGGCTTCTTTCATTTAGCACTTTATTTTAGAGGTTCATCCATGCTGCAACATGTATCAATATTTTATTCATTCTTTATTGCCAAATACTATTCCATGGTAGGGATAAACACAACTTTTTATACATTCATCAGCTGAGGGATGTATGCACTGTTTCCACTTTTGGGCTATTACAAATATTGTTACTATGATCATTCATGTAAAAATCTTTATATGGACATACATTTTCATTTCTCTTATGTAGTCTAGGTGTGGAATTACTGGATCATATGGTCAAATATTGTTACTATGATCATTCATGTAAAAATCTTTATATGGACATACATTTTCATTTCTCTTATGTAGTCTAGGTGTGGAATTACATTAAATTTATGCTTAACTTTTATGAAACTAACAAACTGTTTTCCAAGTGGCTGCACCATTTTACATTCTTACTGACAATGTATGGAAGTTCTAATTTTGTTACATCCTTGACAATATGTTTTATCTGTTGTTTTGATTGTAGCTATCCTAGTAGATGTGAACTGTTAAATCACTGTGGTTTTGATTTGCATTTCCCTAATAGCTAACATTGTTGTGCATCTTTTCATGAGCTTATTAACCATTGCACTTCCTTGTTGAGAAATGACTATTCAAATCATCTGCCTGGGTTTAAATTGCACTATCTGTCTTTTTGTGTGCTTGGTATTATATCTAAGAAATCATTGCCTAACTAAGAAATCATTATCTAATCCAAGGTCATAAGAACTTACGTGTTCCTCTAAAGGTTTTATAATGTTACCTTTTACATTTAGATCTACAATCCATTTTGAGTGAATTTTTTTCCTTTATGGTGTGGGGTAGGAGTCCAAATTCATTCTTTTCCATGTAGATATTGTCTCAGCACCATTTGTTGAAAACACTATTGTTTCCTCATTGAATTGCCTTTTCTTCCACGTGTACATGTCACATTTTCTTCTTTTTGGGCATGCCTCATAACTTCTCTTGAAAATTGGACATTTTAGATAATATATTGTAACGATTCAGGATCTTAACTCTCCCTGCCCCTGAGGGTTGCTGTTGTTTGTTTAATTACTATTTATTTGCTTAGTAAGTTGGTGGAACTAACTCTATGAAGTCTATTTCCATTGCAATTTGCTGTCTCTGACAACCCAGCTCAGGTGGTTTTTATCTTTTTTACCTGATTACACAGAAATTGTCCCGGGTTGGCATAAGTCACTTATTGGTCAAAAGATGTGCTTAAGTCCCCTTGGCCTGTTAGACATTTGCCTTTTGCAATTCAGTGCATGTATGGTTAGAGGCTGCTTCCACAGTTCAAAGAGTTTACATGTTGGCACCCCGACCTGACCTCATTCATTCCAGAAGTAGTAGCATGGATTTTCCCTGTATGATCACTTTTTAGACCACTTGGGCATTCACACAGTTTTCCAGTCTGCCTAGGATGGGTGTGATTTTATTTTTAAACCTGGTTTATTAATAATTACTTTTTGTCATAGTAGTTTACTGTCCAGCCAATGTTTGGTTAGAGGTCATGCTTCAGCCCCTAGTTTCTGTGAGGCTTCTGCCCTTAGCTATGTGTGTGACTTGGGGAATGTTTTAATTTCTGTCTTCTCTTCTGCTCTGATTGCCCCTTGGTTGGTTCAACCTGAAGTGTGTGCAGAGTGTTGCTGTACCCTGGGGTTAAACATGATCCCTGGTTCTCTCTGTTAAACTTGTGACTGCTCCACGATCTCAACTTTTTGCTACTGATAAAGCTATGTGCACCCTTCTAGCTGCTCTCAACCAAGATCACTGTTGTTTGTGACATCTCCCCTTTCTCTCACAGGCACAGGATTCTACACATTCTTCCAAATAAAATCAATTCCTCAGGCAGGACTGGGAAGTTGTTTTGTACTATAGTGTGTCTGATACCCTGTAGGGTGTAACCTTTGCATAACTGCACAAGATCTGGGACCAGGGACAATGACCCATTTCTCCTAGAGTTACACCCTTGCTCTAAGACCAGGTGCTGGGCAGAGAGTGGAGAGTGTTCCCTAGTCTTCTTGGCTTTTCCCTTCCCTGGAACCTCCACCCTAGAAGCAAGGTGAGGTGGGGGTGAATGGGGCCCAGTATTCTGGTTTTCTGGTGCCGGTGCTTTTGCTGAGAGAGTGGGAACTTGGTGATAGGAGGGAGCCTTGGCCCTCTTGGCCATGTGGGCCCAAGATACAGCTTCAGCAATGTAGAGTTGGGGGAAATGAGAAACACCAGGAGTCTAGCCGTCTTGTGACAATATAATTTCTTAGACTGGGAACCAGAAGGAGAGGGAGCCCTGTACGATGAAGTTTTCTGAGTGTGGGGAGGCAATGGGTTTTGGCTCAAATGCCACAGACTCTCACTCTTATTACTTAAAATTTAGTAGATTTTATTGAATGAATATTTTTCCACTTGCTATATGCCCTTAGGATAATTTACAGAGACTTAAATTAGTTTTTTTTTTAAATAAAATTTTCTCTATATAAATGGTTGTTTTGTTGGGTAGAGAGTCTACTGTGCTTCTTATTCTGCAATTCCAGAAGAAGTCAGTCTCTCAAGCAACTTACTTCTAAAGATAACTACTTTGTTTCTATTTTCAAAAGCCAAAATATTCATTTAGGGGCATAAACACTTTAGGGACTCATATTACAAGCTTCTGTAAATATTACTAAATACATTCAAATGCTTCTGTTAAAATTACTATCTTGATGATTAAAATTGCAAAATGACGGCCCTTTATCAACCATTATAAAACACATGATGCCATTATAGCAATTTTTTTTTCTAAAGAGTCTTCATTTAATTGTTTTTGATAAAATATCATTTGCTATCACCAACACCAAAATCACCGTGAGCATAAATTTTAATTGATAATTTATAGTCTAATTGCTAATCCCATTCTGCACTAATTTATAATTCTACCTGTGTCATAAATATGAATGGATACTTTCCAATCGTATACTATCATGCATTTTTTAAAGGACTTCCTTTAATTACTTCCATTATTCCTGATCCTGTGGTGTAGGTGGGAGAAATTTGGGTAACCCTTTGGATGCTACCACTGTTTTATGTGTCAGAATTGGATTAGATACTATGCATAATGCAAATAACCATGTAATTATTTAGAATTTACAATGTATTTACTATGTAATTGCATAGTAAGTACCATATAATTACAAGATGATTACATGATTACTTCTGCCTTTTACCCAGCTTTAAAAGCAAAAGTTTTTGTTGCAATTACTATTGGCATTTATTGGTAAGTATTACATAGTAGGGAACAAAATATTTATCATATAATCAACCAAGCCAGCAACTGTTATTGACTCTTTTCAGTTGCAAAATTATATCTAAAAGTTATTGCAGTGAACCTAAAAATGTTCTAAAAAATGAAGTTCATCAATTAAAAAATGTTATTGCACTTGAGGAGTTAAACATGAATACAGTGCACAGTCTGCTATCTCTAAAACAGCTGATTATTGTGTACACCATTCTGTTTAACTATTGTGATTGTGCATTTTTAATTGAAGCTTTGACTTTCAGGTTGATTTTTTAAATATTCCAAGAAAATCTTAATTGGCCAATATGAGGAGAAACTCAAGAAGTAAAAGTGAATATAATACCTAAAAACACCCATACATATCGTAATAAAACATATTATGACTTTTAAAAATTCATGACTCATACATTTCATAACATAAAACGTAAGTATTTTATATTAAAGCAGTATTAGTGTTAACAAGAAAATTGGGGAAATAGTACAGAGTTTCTACACACCCTACATACCCAGTTTCCACTATTATTAACATTTTGTGTTATTTTGGTGCATTTTTTACAATAAATGAACTAATAGTGATACACTATTATGAACTAAAGTTCATAATTTATTCTGATTTCCTTAGTTTGTACCAAATGTTCTTTTTCTGTTCTAGGATCTCATTCATGACACCACATTACATTCAGTAGTCATGACTTTTAGGCTCCTCTTGGCTAAACAAGTTTCTCAGATTTTCCTTGTTTTTGATGACATTGACAGTTTGGAGGAGTGCTCGTTAGGTATTTGTAGACTATCCCACAATTAGGATTTGTTTAATGTTTTTCTCATGATTAGACAATAACTATGTGTGTTTGGAACAAAGACCACAGGGGCAAAGTGCTAATACCATCACATCATATCAAGAGTACATAATACAAGCGTGATTTATCGGTGTTTATGTTAACCTTGATCGCCTGGCTGAGGCTGTGTATGTCAGAGTTCTCAGCTATGAAGAGACAGCGCTTTATCAACCAAAACTTTATCAACTTTTCTCCTTTCCATGAATTTCTACTGTTGGAAAAAATTCACTATGCACAGCCCATGATTAAGCATAGGGAAGTTATGCTCTACTTCCTTGAAGGCAGAATATCTATATAAATTATCTGAAATTCTTCTGCATGGTAGATATATCCATTCTCCTCCACTTAGTTATTTATTCAATCATTTATTTATATCAGTATGGACTCATGCATATTTATTTTGTACTTTGGGTTATAATCTAACAATGCATTATTTTATTGCTCAAATTCTTCCAGCTTTGGCCCTTGGAAGCTCTCACAGTTAGCTCCTGGGTTCCTTTGACATACTGGATATTGTGAAAGTTTCAAGCAATTATGTATAAAGTTGCTATATGCATTTGTATGCAGATTTTTATGTGGACATTAGTTATCAGATCTGTTGGGTAAATATCTAGAACAGTGATTGTTGGAGTGTACGGTAAGACTATTATTAGTTTCTTAAGAAACTGACAAGCTGTCTTCCAAAGTGGCTGTATATTTTATATTGGCACCAGTAATGAATGTGGGTTCCTCTTGCACCATATTGTTGTCAGCCAATGGAATTGTAGTTTCTTGGGTTTTGTCATTGTAATCAATATACAGGGGTATTTCATTGTTGTTTTAATTTGCAATTATTAATAACAAATTATATTGCACATCTTTTCATATTCTTACTTCCCATCTATGTGTCTTCTTTGCTAACGTATGTGTTAAATCAGATGTGCATTTTTAAATTAAGTTGTTTATCTTCTTGTTGTGTTTTAAGAGTTGCTTATATAATTTGTATACATTCTTTTATTAAACGTGTGATTTTGAAATAGTTTCTCACAGTCTGTATTTGTATTTTGTTTTTCTTAACAGGCTTTTGCTGAAAAGAAGTTTTTAACTTAAATAAATATAAGTGATCAACTTTTTCTTTCACAGATGGTGACTTTGGTGTTGCATCTGTTTTATTTTGTTAGGCCTATTCTAACACTGTACCATAACCTGAGTGGCTTTAACAACAAAATGTTTTGTCTCACAGTTTTAGAGTCTAGAAATCCAAGATCAAGGGGTCAGTAGGGCCACACTTCCTCAGAAAGTGTTGGGGAAGGATGTGCTCCAGGCCTCTCTCCTAGTTTCTGGTAGTTCTTTGGCTTGTGGTGGCTTAACTCCCATCTTCATTTGGCATTCTCCCTGTGTCCAAATTTTCTCTTTATATAAGGACACCAATCCTATTGAATTAGGGGCTCACTTTACTCCAGAATGACCTCATCTTTACTTAAACAATTGTATTTTCCACACCCCTGTTTTTAAATAAGACCATATTCTGAGGTGCTGGGGATTAGGACTTTAACATGAATCTGGGGGGACTCAGTATAACCCATAACAGTCTCTGAAACTCATCGCCAGTCTCATGGTCACCTAGAAGTTCTCCTATTTTTCCTCCAGGAGTTTGGTAGTATTTCATTTAACATGTAGGTCCGTGATCTATTTTTAATAACTTTTTTGAAAATTGTAACATTTATTTATTTTTGCATGTGGACTTCCAATTATTACAGCACCACTTGTTGAAAAGATTAGTCATTCTTCATTGTCTCCTTTGTCAAAATTTAGTTGACTATATTTGTGTGGATGTTGTGGGTATTTTTCTGGACCCTCTATTCTGTTCCATTGATCTTTGTGTCTATTCTTTCACTGATGCCATGCTCTCTTGATTGTGATACCTTTAAAGTAAGTCTTGAAATCAGCTTGCGTAAGTCCTCCAACATTTTTGTTTTTTAGTATTATATTGGCTAGTCTAAGTCTTCTGTTTTTCAGGATGAATTGTAGAATCAGGTAAATTTTCCCAAGTACATGGTAGGATTTGTTGAAAATTTCAGCAATAAGAACTGAAAGGGCAAGTTCTTGACCTTGCTCTCTCTCTCTGTGGCTAATATGTAATTCCTTGTCTGAGTGACTCAGCTATAAGACATGGAAACTTCTGCCTTCTAAGGGAATAAGGCAGGAGTGGCTTCCCTCTCCCACAGTTGATGTCTTAGATAAGAAAAAATAGAAAGGACCATGGTGCAAGCCTTTTTAGTGAAGAGCCCTGCTTCTGCTGACAGAGGCTGCATTGTTCACTGAAGTATTGTCTTTTTCTGTAGCTGTTGAGTGCTACTTGCTTACACCTGGAGAAGCTTGAAAACCTAGGCAGTGCATTTCAATATTAAGGTACATACAAATCGCCAAAAGATATTGTTGAAAAGTGTATTCTAATTCAATATGTCTGGAGTGGACCATGCTTTTGCATCTCTAACAAGCTCTCAAGTAATGCTGCTGCTATTCTATGAACCACACTTGGAGTAGCAGAGAGCTAGAGAAATTTTTCTCAAACTTGAGCATATACAAAATGACTTGTTAATATAAAGAGTCTTGGGCTTCATCCCCAGACTGATTCATTAGGTCTGAGAAGGGTCCTTTGAAGTTGAATTTCTGACAAATTCCTAGGTTATGTTGAGGCTGATGATCTGGGAACCACAATTTGAAAAACACTGACCCAGAATTCTAACATACAACCACTCCAAAATGGAAAAGTACCAGAGTTCTAGCCTATTTGGTAGGTTGGAGAAAAAAAAAAAAAAAAAAATCTTCTCCCTACACCTCACCACTTATTGACTCATCTGTTGTCCAGGTGGTCCAAAGTGTGATTTATGAAATGTAAACAAATCAAGAGGAAAAACAAAATAAAATAGATTCCATCTTGGGGGAAAATGGCTATATTCTTCTGCAACTGCCAATTGGCTCCTGAATACTTCTCTCCGTCTTTCACATTTTATACACAATTATTCACAAATCCACTTGGCACTGAATTCCAAATACATACAGAGTTTAACCACTCCCTACCATCTCCACTGCTAATACCTTGACCTAGACCACACATTCTTTAATCTGATGTTACCATACCTGCTAATATGCCTCTTTGCTTTCCCTTATGTCTGCCCACAGTCTATTCTCAATATCACCTCAGAGTGATCCATTTAAAACATCAGGCAGATCACATCACTGCTCTGTTCAAAAAATGTCAGTGGCTCTTTACCACACTCAGTAAACTCACTTCTTATTAAGTCCCACAAGACTCCCTACCACCTGGCCCCCTGTTACTTATCTAACCACCACCGTTCTACCCTTCCCTCTTGCTCATTCTGGTCCTCAAAGCAGGTAGCCATGCTCCTGGCCTCAGGTCTTTGGTGTTTCCTTTACTTGCTTCTCCAAAAAATCCACAAGGGTTGCTCCCTCACCTAATTCAGGTCTTTGATCCAATATCACCTTTACAATCAGGCCTTTATTGACTGCCCTTATTGACTGCCCTATAGTAGTAACTAGCTCTGTCTCCATACTTCTTTCTTTCCCCTAATTTATATTTTTTCATAGCACTAAATATTATCTGACATGAAATGTATTTTTCTTATTTCTTATCTACACTATCATAATGTAATATAAGCTGTAAGAAAGAACTTTTTTGGTGGGATGGGACTTTTTTGTTCATTGCTGCTATATGACTAAACCCTGTGGGAGTACTTGACAGTTCCAAACAAAACTCCAAGGGATTGGGCATTATCAGTGAGAATAAAAAATAGGTATGAAAGAAAAATCCAGAGAGTCTTACAATTGAATAATAAAAGTTCAATGGAAATGAAAAGACTATAGAAAAAATAATCAATAGATATATAAATACTGTACTATAAATGAATGTATAAACTAACAATAAAGAGAAAATTCTAGAAGCTTGTTGTCAGACAAAATAGGTTACCTACCAAGAATGAGAACCAGACAGCCATTGCTTTTAAACTGAAATTTAAAGTACATGGACCAATGTTTATGGACTTATAGTAGAAATGGTTGTATCTCTAGAAGACTGTGCATGTTTTTGTGAGGGAAACAAAAAGCATCTGAGGGAGTCCCCCACTTGTGGTGGAGACTGCTGACTTCTTCCATGGCACTGCGTTTATATCTGGGCCCAGGACTGCTCCGTCACAGCACACTTCCCTACCACTCGGGTTAGCTGAAGCCTGTGACTAGATTGTCGACCGTGAGATAGGAACAGATGGGAAATGTACTAGGTCCGCGGCTTAAGATGCTTGGACGTGCTTTGTTCACCGCACTCTCTTCCTTTCTCAGTTTCTACCACCTCGAAAACTCAATGCCCAGGTGTATTTAAGAAGAAACTGGGTCACTGATCAACTTTGAGGAGCAGAGATGCCTTACAAACCCAGAAAGTTCACATCAATGCAATAAAGAAAAAACCTGCCCCCAAAGGAGGGGTTCTTGCTTCTTAGCTTAAATGGGCAGATCTAGTTCCAGGCAAGATCAAGGAAGAGAAACATATATGGATGCATATCTAGGTATATTTCTGAAATTTAAGGAGAGAGTGATAAAACAATAAAACTTTTAGTTTTTTAGCCACTGTATTTTGAGAATCTTTCCCATTATAAAGTATACTCTTCCTCCAAAATAATGCATTACCCATTTACCTTTCCTATAAAGTTTACCTAGTCAAGTATTTCAAGGGAAGAAATAGTAATTTTCACTTCTTAATATACTTCTCTAATGTTGTAATGATGAGTTATTTTTTAGTTTTTTTTTTTTTCCAATCATTATATTGATTGTAGAAGAAACTGAAAAAGCCATAATTCAGTATGGGATGTTGAGTCAAATAATTAGCTGAATTGGTTATTAAAGAAAGAGAAAACAGCCCAAAAAAATCAATAATTTTCAGAATGCTTCTTTTTTGGCCCTAGAATACTTTGCATAGACTGTTCCCTCAATCTGTCAGCTTGAAATGACTTTGCCTTCTTTTTCTTTTTGTTCTACATATATTTTTCTCATCCTACAAGACCCAATTCAAATATCACCTTCCACAAAATTCTGTCCAGACTTCATTATAACTTATATAGCACATGATTTTATGATAATCTATCTAAATGTTACCTTCTCCCTCTAGGCTGTGAAAACGTTGAATACAGGAAATGTGTCCTGTGCTGTTCTTTAATGAAGAAATACTATTTATAATTATATCGACTAAGAGATGGACTTGACCATGTGCAGCTAGCCAAAATTAATAAGATAAAGGGTAGATGGAACATGTAAATTCTTATGTTTGGGCTCAAAATAGCAATATTACAAGGGCAGGAAGAGAGAGGCCTGACTTAACCACAGTTCATATAAAATAGCTTATGAGATTTTGTTAACTACACAGTATGTGAGTCAACAAAGTAACATGGCTGCCAAAACAAGCAATAAACACAATGAAAATGTTTCACTTTGCCAGGCTCAATAAACATTATTTTGCTGTTCTGATGGTCTCTAGTTAGGATAATTAAGAACTGAAGTGTCAACATTTGCCCATCTACTAATTTCCTGATTGTTCCTGGACTTTAGCAACTCCGCATTTTGTTGCTCTGCATTCTACCACTCTGGTCTTTTTACATTGCCTAATAAAGATCTATGACTCACTCTTAGCTGCTTTGATGTATGTATTAGACAGTTTGCATCAATGCCCATGTAGACGATGTGATAAGATATGCAGTCATAAGAACTAGAAAGAGGTATTAGGAATTTTGCCTTAATAGCAGTTGTATTTTCAGCCAAACAGTGGCCTTTAATACTTTCTGATAAGCACTAAATTTGATATAATAAGTAGAAAGTATTTATAGACAGGCTAAAATGTTGTTGAAACAGGGCTTAATGGAAACGTAGGTAATGAAAAGTCTTAGAAAATTTCCCCAAAATTACAGGTTGAAAAGCAAATTAGAGAGATTGCCTACCTGTGACATTTAAGCATAGGAAATCTACACATTTACGTATGTATCTCAAAAGTGACAGTATCTCTAATGTCTAATCATTGGTTAGATTGCATAATGCCACTCAACTTACAAATCATTTTTCTATATAAAAACAGTTCATTATATTATTAACATAATCTTTTATCATGAAGATAAAGAATAACTCTTCCAATTTTATTTTTTCCTCAAATTGCAGGTAAATGTCTTATCTCAAATCTAGGTGGAAAGTGTCTCATCCCCTGACTGAGGTTCAATGTGTGCCTGTTTCCTTCACCTGAGCCCACATGCAACTTGATGTTCCTCTTATCATTAAAAATACAAATCCTTTATTTCCCCAGATCTGTTGCCTCCATCCCAGATGCAATGTCTTAGATCAAGTTCCTGAGAAGCAAAGCCTGAGGCAGGGGTCTGAATGCACATAATTTATTGAGGGAGAACTTTTCCTTTAAGGGAGGAAGTGGACTAAGATAAGGAAGGGGAAGGTGCTACATAAAAATGTGGGTTCGGGTCAAGCCTAGTCTTTGCCTGAACTACTTGGTGGAAGGAGGGAGGCTAGGAGAACAAACTGCTCTGCTACACTCTCTACATTTGAAGCAAGAGTTTCAGCATTTACGCTCCCATATTAGGAAGTCACTCACTGTGAGCTTCCCTCAGGTTTGGCCAGGTGTGTATAACTTCTGGTGTAAGGTAGCTCCAATCAGACAAGAACAATTTTCCACAGAAGGAGTGGTGTCTACTATTTTGTAGCAGTTAATACAGCAGCTAGAAATGAACGATGAACACAAAACTAAGAAAGGGAATCTGGATGGGGCATCATCCAGGCATAGCTTACCTAGAATTCTCTGGTCAAAATTCCTGAGACAACTTACAATAGTAGAGTTACTGGGAAAACTACAGTCCACTGACATGGATCCTGCAGTTAGTACCAGGGCTGTAACTAGCACTATCATTTCGCTTTTTTACTCCTCCGTCCAGATTCCCCTCACTCTTGGATAAAACTTTTGCTGGACTGGAGACTGGCAAAATAGGATGACTCAGACCCCAATCTTGCAGATTTTTGGTACCTGGGCCTCAGGTTACCATGCACTTATCAGATGTAGATGCTGTAATTGCTCACTTACAGTTAAAATTGGCCATGTGAATACCACCAGTTGCCTCAATGGCAACTGAATATCGAGTACATTTCTTCCTCCCCTAATTATAAAACAGCAATCCTACCTAATAATCAGGGTCAATTATCTCTGCCAGACTGTATGCTGACATTAGAAGCCCAAAGTTACCCTATATTAGTCCTAGATTTAGTCTTACTATATCCCTTGTTAGAAGGATCATTCCTCTGAGAATGAAAATGTCTGGACTCACAGATCCTAGAGTTTTAGGGAAAAGCCTCATGAATTATCAAGTGGATACCTAGAAGGATAGGTAAATGGGGTGTTATGGGCTGAATTGTGGTCCCCCAGAAGTCCTAAGCCCCAGTACTTCAGAATGTGGCTGTTTTGGGCATAAGGACTTTAATAAGGCAATTTTGAGGCTGGGGCGGGAGGGCCCTAACCTAATCTGACTAGCATTTTTCTAAAAAAGAGGAGATTTGGACACAAAAAGAGATAACAAGGATGTGCATGCCCTATGAAAAAACTATGTGAGGACATAGCAAGAATGTGGCCACCTGCAAGCCAAGGACAGAGTCCTTAGAAGAAACCAAACCTGCTCATAACTTGGTCTTAGACTTCTACCATCCAGAACTGTGAAAAATAATTCTCTATTTTTTAAGTCACCCAGTCTGTAATATTTTTTTACCACAGCCCTATCGTGGGCCCAATTTTGCTTTCACAACTTGTGTTCCAGACACACATATTCTATCTCTTGGGTCTACAATGACATATAATGCTCATATTTTAAGGACTATACGTCATTCTAAAGATTAGCACCTTTTCTTTGCAGGGTATTATTTCTTCATTTTTAGGAGTTTAGTCTACTGTTCTTTCACGCAAGTATCTTCAGGATAAGGTGGTGGGTAGTGAGACCAGCGGATCCCATGGTTGTGAGTGTACTGCCATGTTAACTTCACTGTAAAATAAGTCCCTTGGTGCAAGGTGACATGATGTGATGTACCGTGTCAATGAGAAATAACACTTGCAGAATGGTAGAATGAGGAGATCTGCAAAATATCTCCCCACAAAAACAATAAACAGGACAAATTTCTCAAAAACAACCATTTTAGTTCTCTGAAATTAAAAAAATACAACAAATTGTGAAACACGTATTCAAGTTAAGAAAAATTACCAAAACTTATGTAAGAACAGTGGCGATCTATGGGGTTTTGGCGTAAGACGGATCCCACTCCCCTCCCACCAAATCCCCTAACCCTGCTCCTAAACTATCAGAAATAGTGTTCCGGGAGCTGAGAAAGCCATGAAAACTATCAATTTTATTGCTAGACAGCACCAACTTTATTAGTAGCAGAGCACACAAAATCTCCATGACCAAGATCATTACTGAAAACTTTATTGATCTTGATGGCAACCAACTTTGCAGCTACCTGAAGCTGGGATACTGGTGGGGTTAAGCAACAGATGAGCAGACATGCTAGGAATTTATCAAGGAGATCTGGAGAATGAGACAGCCATAGTGGGCTTGATAAGCTACCACATAGCCTAGGTGGTCTCAAAGGCTGTGCATATATATTCACAAGGATGCGCAAAGACTTAGGAGAAACTGGAGAGGGCTCTAGTTATCTCCATGTTCCTGGATGAACGTGAGGCCACATGCAGGTGCATGGAAGACATGACAAGACCCAACAAAAGGTAAAGACTGGGACAGATTTGTAAACTGCCTGAAATAGGAATTACAGCTCAATCTTTACACACATGTGTCACAAAGAGTGGAAACTTTACTGAATCAAGGTGTTTAAAGCACTATCTCTGGCCAAACATTTCTTGACTATTAAGTTATACTAGCCCACATGTGACCACTAGGATCTCAAGCTTAATAAGAAAAATAAACAAATAAATAGATAAATTAAAAAGAGAAATCACTGGTTACATACTGCAGAACAGGCAAACTCTGCAGAATTAGTTCAGGTAAGTGGATACAAATATTAACGAATAAACAAGAACCGGCAGGTTCAGTAAGGATGAGCACCAGAATCCAGAGTTGCTATAACATATTACTTAAAATGTTGAGTTTTCAACGACATATTGTAAAACATGTGAAGAAACAGGAATATGTGACACATACATGAGAAAAAAAGTCAATATAAACTATTATTTATACAAGTCTAGATGTTGGACTTCACAAAGATGTTAAAGAAGCTGTTATAATATGTTCAGGGAACTAAAGGAAATCATGTTTAAAGAATTAAAGGGAAGTATGACAATCACTCATCAAAGAGTGAATACCAATAAAGTGATAGAAATTATAGAAAAGAAGCCAGTGGGAATTCTGGTGTTAAAAGTGCAAATATTGAAATGAAAAATGCACCAGAATGCACCAGTCACTAAACTGAAGACACAAAATTTGAAAATCAAGAATGAAAGAAGAAACTCTAAAGAAATGAAAATAATTATAAGGAAATAATATAAACAAGTTTAAAATTACTAGAAAGAATAAAATTACCAAAACTGACTCAAGAAGAAATAGAAAATCTGAATACATCTGTAACAAGTAAAGAAATTAAATTAGTAGTTAAAAATCTCACATGATGGGATTAGTCCATTTATAAAAGAGGCCACAGAGAGCTCCCTCCCTCCTTCTGCCATTTGAGGACACAACAAGAAGATAGCTATCTATGAACCTGGAAGTGGACTCTCACAAGACACCAAATCTGCTGGTAACTTGGTCTTGAACTACCCAGCCTCCAGAAGTATAAGAAATAAATTTCTGTTGTTTATAAGTCACCCAGTCTATGGTATTCTATTATAACAGCCTGAAGAGTTAAGGGTGTGGCCAGGCAACCATTTGTTAAGGAGATTAGTGTGGGTGTGAATCATGGTCCTAAACAGCCATCTCAACAGAAGCCAGGTTCCATTCTTCCAGATAAGGGAATAATGACCCAGAAGGTGATTCAGAGATCATTGGGGCTACCACTTTCAGTTTAAAAAGGGAGGACTATTGATCGCCTTGTTTTCAACAGGCTAGGTGACTTCTGCCCTAAGCCATAGTGGTGAGGCTGCTCAGAGTCTTTGTGCCCAATCCCTGCCGAGAAAGCTGAAGGAATAGGACACTTAACCCAGTGGGTCCAGAGGGTGAGAGCATCTCCTTTAGTGTGTCCAGAAGGCAGGACCTTGACCTGGATGGAAAGGCGGAGCATTAAGCCAAAGAGGATTATTCTGGAGCCCTAAGATCTCATATGGCATTTGCCTTCTGGTTGGACTTACTTGGGACCTGTTACCCCTTATTTTTTTCCTATATCTCTCTTTTGGAATAAGAATGTCTATCCTATGCCTGTCCAACAATTGTATTTTCAAAGCACATAACGTTTTATTTCATAGGTTCACATCTGGAGAGCAAATTGCTTCAGGATGAACCCTACCTTGAGTCTCACCCATATCTGATTTGGATGATATTTAGATGAGACTTTGGATTTTAGGCTTTAAAGTTGATGCTGGAATGAGTTAAGATTTTGGGGACTATTGGGATGTATTTAATGTGTTTTGCCTGTGAGAATAACATAAATTTGGGAGATGGATAAAATCTTTGTGTCTCCCCAAAATTCATGTGTTGAAATCCTAATCTCAATGTAATAGTATTAAGAGGCAAGGCCTTCAGGAGGTGATTAGATCATGAGGATGGAGCCCCCATGGATGGGATTATTGCCCCTATAAAAGAGACCCCAGAGAGCTCCCTCACTCCTGCCATGTAAGGCCACAGTGAGAAGACAACCATCTGTAAACCAGGAAGCAGGGCCTCACCAGACACTGAATCTGCTGGCACCTTGGTCTTGGACTTCCCAGCCTCCAGAACTGTGAGAGATATATTTCTGTTCTTTATAAGACACCCAGTTTGTGGTGTTCTGTTATAGTACCCTGAAAGGACTAAGATACATCATGTTTTACTGTTTGGGATCTAGAAGCATTTTTTCCAAATCCTGAAAAACTGCAAGAATCTGATCTCTATCATTCCTTTACTACTTTGTTTCCAAATTAAACAATTCTCATACAAGCTTTTTTTTTCCTTCTAATAACTACTGACTAACCAAACCAATGTCATGTGTTCAGATTCTTATTTCAGTATCACCCAACTTTAAGGTACCAATGTTTATTACTTAATGAAGGTAGTACTAGCTACCGTAACAGATGAATTCCTAAATTTCGGTGGCTTAATGCAATAAAAGTTTCACATGTGCTCACAATAAGTCCATAGTATGCAGTGGAGAAAACTCCATTCATTTCTAGGGACACAGATTGGCAGAATCGGACAGCTTCATCATATTTGGCAAACAACTAAACTGTCTCTGCCAGTTTTCTTTCTGAAATGCAAATCTAATCATATCATTTTCCCTGTTGAAATCCTTTCTATGAATCCCTTATTACATTGAGAATAAAAACCAAGCTCCTTCACATGCCATACAAATATTTCATTCTTTTGAATTCTTCTACCTATCACACAAAATATATGGAGTATATTAATACCCAGGAGTACTAAGCTGCCTAAATGAACCTGCATTTTCAATCTTTTTTCCTTATCATATAATGTTTCCTCTTTGGGGGATTCTCTTCTCCTCCATAACTACTAGGCACTGTCATATTCATCGTACAGAATTCAACTCAAATATCATCTCCTCTTGATTGCATCTCCAAAATCCACATAAACAGGTTCTAATCAATTCTTCTTTGTGCAATGTATTGAAATTGCTTTTGAGTTTACATTTAAAATGAACCATTCTATAAGTTTTTATAATACGTTTTTCTTCTTATAAGTTTTCCTCAATACCTAGCACAGTGAGTAGAGTGAAAGAGGCCAAAAAAATAATTATTGAAATATATTACATGCTAGCACTTTCTGAAACACATTATAGGAACAGTGGCTCATTCTGCACTAAAAGTTTTAATATTTTTAAGACCTATGAATTAAAATGACTAGGATTCAGAGTACTTAGATTTATATATAGAAATAAAAGACCATTTGTGTTTTATCTGACCCCATGGTAATTTTTTTTAGAATTCAGTGCCCCTTTCTTGGTTTATTTTTCTGAATAAAGAGGCTTCTTTGTTTTCTTGTTGCAATTTTCTTTCATTTTTCAGATAAATTGTAAAATTTAAACCTGCTCATGTTATAATAGATATTTGTATATGTAGTATATTTTAACATGATTTTGAAGCACTTTTCCTTCTCTGCTTGCTTCAGACAAGTAAATTCAAGTTCAGAATAGGGCTGTGTCACTGAGATTTGGTTGTATTTGAATTTAATTTGATTTTAGAAATACATTGATCTGGCTTCTCCTATGTGTAAAGAGCTATGTTAGACTTTTAGAGGGATGAAATTGAACAGGCATATCATCTCCTGCCTTCACACAACTATAGTAGAGACCGTGTTGGATTAGAGGCTTATGGAACATGAGTGGCCTTGGTCTTTGGTATTTCCAGAGATGACTTTCTGTGGCTCATGCTTTCAATTTTCTACCTCCAGAATGTTAATTACTTGGGTTTTCATTAATTACTTGGATGCCGTGTAGCAAAGATTTTCCTTTAAAACCATTGTTCTGAGGTTGAGCTTCTTGGTTTTTATCCTCAAATTAGTGCCAGTAAAACCAAGACAAACACGGAAAGGATTTGTGGTCAACACTGTGGTCCTTGTCTCTGAAGTGCCCAGTGTCTGACGGTAGGTGATAGAAGAAAGATACATTCTGAATTCAAGGGGCCTGACTTTCCTTAGCCAACTATGTAGTGTCTGAGGGAATGAATCTCTGAACCTCTATTATATCAATGTATATCTTGAAAATTCAATGAACAGTGACTGAATTTCAATAAATGAGAAACTATATAAAAATGCTATACATATATCCCAACAACGTTACAGATTTTTGAAAGTTGACAGTCACTTCAATTCCTTCTTGGAATTAGCATGAATTAGATGTTAAATGGATGAATGAATGAATATTAAATAACAAAATTCTTGGTCACATATTTCTGGTTCTCCCTCTGAACGAGAAATTGCTCATCAATAAGTGTTCTTTAACTTGCAGTATTTTCTGTGTCAATATGCACGATGATAATATACAAACAAATCACACCAAAGTTTCTTTTTTTTTTTCATTTCTTTCTGAGGACATGCTATAGACACAAATCCAGCTATTGAATAACATATCTGTATTAGGAATACAATCACCTGTGAGTAACTATGGTTTATTCTTTTCAAATATATACAGTGTGCCCAATAAAATCCTTTGAAATAACCCATTTGAACCAGAGGCCCTCAATGACTATATTTCCTTTAGATTTGTTTTTAAATATGACATTAAATGTGTAAAGGGAAACCAGGTGATTATTAAATCAATTAATCAAAAATAAATTATTTAATGAATAATCTTTCCTCAGAAAAACTAAGCTTATTTTTCTGTTACACATAAATCACAATGGAATTGATGTTGATAGTACTTAACATTTATGTTCTTCTTTGCATTTTTCAACATATTTCAACCTTTATTATGCTATTTAGTCATCTCAGCAGCCAGGCAAGAAATATTTTCTCCTTGTGGCTGAAGAAACATATATTTAAGGACTCTAAATGATTTTTTTTTAATTATAGAGTAAATTGTAGTATAAGGAATCAAACTCACATCCTCTGATTCCAAGGCGTCAATATTTAAACAAAACAAAACAAACAAAGGACTTCAAAAGCTAACACCAGAAAGAGACTGGTACTCTCATTCCCTGAGGCTTCGAGGATGAAGACTAAGTCCTGCCAATTCTAACTGTCTCATTTATTCAAAGAGCTAGAATAGAAAGCTCAGAAACCTTTGGGGACCCACTCCAAAGTCACCGGATTTGGCACTGGGACCATCCTTTGAGCACAGATTGGAGCTGGAGCAAGGAAAAGGATGCGTTTTCAGTGTACCACTTGTATTTTAAGGCCTTTTTTTATTATGATTGTATTAAAGTGTTTTCAGTAGCTTCAAGGATCAGGACAAACCCAAGAGCAGAGGCCTTTGGGATAGGGCTTATGGCAAGTTGAAGTTTGGCCTATGGACACCAGAGCATCTTCCTGGGTTGTAAAAATAATAAAAACGAGTCAGATGAGGCATCTGAGGATAGTAAATCTAAAGTCTGGAACTCTGCCAAAAGATGCAATAGAAACGGCTACATCTCTCTCAACTCTGCTGTTTGCCTTGTTGTTGCCAAATTCACCAGTGTAATGTCCATTAAAATAACATCTTTGGGAAAATAGCACAGTGTCAACGTTGTCTACGAGAGCGAGAAAAACAGAAGGAAGAAAATGACTCTTGTGACAACCTCTAACTGAGCAACTATGGGGAATCAAAACTTCTAAGAGAAAAATTAATTCATTATTAAAAGATGGGTAAAAGGAAGAAGACTATATCAGATCAAAATAAGTTTAATCCTTGAATTTAATCACAGTTCAAAGACCAAGAATGAAATGGATCACCATTACATTGATTTATGATTCAGTTATTTTCTTCATTCTTCAAAGAAATAATGTAGAAACTATCGTGCATTAATGTGTGATGAGAATTCTCACTAATGACTTGATAGGCTCTCAATTCAGCATCCTCTGGTTTTTCAGCATTGGTCACATAATTTTCATATGTTGGTGGAGTCCTGTCTTACCCCTTTAGCCAATTATTTCCTGGAAAAGCAAGATAAGGAGATTTAGGTTAGTAACTCATAACATCACTGGTGACAATTAGCTCTTGGATCTGCCCTCTTTTTCCTCAGAGCCACCATCCTCTCTGGTTCCCCAGTGACTGATTTTTTTCCTGAGTTTTTACCCTTCAAATTAGCCCTGCTGTGAGATCTCTGATGTGTGCCTCTGACCATCTATCCTCCTTCTCCACAAAAACAAATCTTGCATTTGGACACAGTTTAGGTTTTTGAAAACTGTTTCTACCCAAATTCCATTTTTCAAACTACATTCAGATTATCCCCTAATTTGTACACCTCTAACTGCCCTCCTGTGACCTGATATTGACATATTCCCAGAGATTTGGTTTTCTTCCCAGCCCTGATCTTCCACAGGGTGACCCCTCTAGATAAGCCTCATTTCTGATCCCCTATTATCCAGGTGATGAATAGATGTATTTTTCTTGCCAGGTAAAATAGTACATGTGATGGTTAATTTTCTGTGTCAACTTGACTGGACCACAAGATGCCTAGATATTTGGTCAGAAATTATTCTGGGTATTTCTATAAGGGTGTTTCGGATGAGATTAACATTTAAATTAGTGGACTTTAATAAAGCAGACTGTACTTACAATGTGGGTGGGCCTCATCCAATTGGTTGAAGGCCTCAATAGAACAAAACTAAGACCTCCCCTAAGAAAGAGAATTCTTCACCTGACTGCCTTTGAACTTCCTTCATCTGCAACATTAGTTCTTCGTGTACGGCCTTCAGTCTCAAACTGGAACATCATCTCTCCTGGGTCTCCAACCTGCTTGACGTTTTGGACTTTCTAGTCTCCATAGTCATGTAAGCCACTTCCTTAATAAATCTTTTTTCCACATCCACGCATATCCAAATTTTTCTGTTTCTCTGGAGAACTTTGACTGATACAGTACAATTTGATAGCCATCTATTCATAAAGAACAATACTATCATCATTAAAGAACAATTCTATAATCATATGGAAAGCCTTAAAAATTAAAACTGTACAGACCCTTTTATTTTCATGTTCACTCCCTTCTGGCTTTTAAATCTTGGTCCATATTGATATATTTTTATGAAATTGTCAGATTTCTTGACAATTTACATTGTTATGTTGTTACAGATGACTTATAAGTATTCCACTCAACATTATGTCATGATAACTCACATTAGATAGTTTTATCACAATTATAGTTTATTATAACTAGTAGAATTAACTTATAATTTTGAAAAATGTTAATTTAAAATTTTAAGTTAAAAAATTGACAATAAGCATGTATACATATATAATCCAATAAGTGGAATTAATAGGTGAAAAGTTATAAGCATGAATAATTACCTTCTAAAAACTGTTATATTGTATGATTGTGTAATTAGAGATGGTCCCAACTGATAATGGTTTAAAGTAAGATTTTCTCTTTACAACTGTGTGAAGGCAATAGGCCTCCAGTGGAAACCGTACTTCCCATTCTGAATTTTGATATTTTCCTGGGGTAGTGATGTGCAGTACTATATATACTCTCTTGTGATGGCTGGCAGCTGCAGCAAGCCTTAGCTCTTCAAGTCAGCCAGATGATCATGAGGGTAAACAACCAATACACTTACAACCATTCTGTACTCATACAACCATTCTGTTTTTCACTTTCAATACAGCATTCAATAAATTACCTGAGATATTCAACACTTTATTATACAATAGGCTTTGTGTTAGGTGATTTTGACCAAGTGTAGGCTAACGTAAGTGTCCTGAGCACCGTTAAGGTGGGCTAGGCTAAGCTATGATGTCCAGTGGGTTAGGTGTATTAAATGCATTTTGATTATGATATTTTCAACTTATGATGGGTTTATCAGATGTAATCCCATTGTAAGTTGAGGAAGATCTGTATATATAAAGCTATCAACAGGATATAAATACTTATGTCACATACAACACTAGTGTATATAGTATATTGTCACCTAGAAAATTCTTTTTATTAATTTAAAATTTTGTCTTTATTATATTAGGGAATGTTGAATTTTGTCACAAGTAGGACGTAAAACAAATTCACAGTTTTACTCATTGATATTTTCTGTCATTCTCTACTTTTTGCAGGTTCTCACCCACTCATTTCATTGATTTTCTTTTTTATAAAAAAGAATTGTATATATTTAGGTTGTACAATATATGTGTTGATATAGTATATATTGTGAAATGATTACTAAAATCAACTTAATAACACATTCATTGCCTCAAATAGTTACTCCCCCTTTCTTTTTGTGGTGAGAACACTTGAGATCTACTGTTAGCAAATTTCAAATATATAATACATTACTGTTAACTATAGTCATCATGCTGTACATTAGGTCTCCAGAATTTATTAATCATATAATTGAAATATGTACCTAATGACCAACATCACCCCTCTACCCCCATGGCCTAAACCCTGGTAACTACCATTCTACCTTCTGTTAATGAGTTCAACTTCTCTTTTTTGATTCTACATATAAGTGAGATTATACAGTATTTGTCTTTCTATGTCTGGCTTACTTCATTGTATATACACCACATTTTCTTAATTGATTTATCTGTTGGTGGACACTTAGATATCATGAATAATGCTGTGATGAACATGGGAGTCCAAATATCTCTTCCAGATAATGATGTTATTTCTTTTGGATATATACCCAGAAGGGGTTTGCTGAATCATATGGTAGTTCTATTTTTAAGTTTCTGAGGAACCTCCAAATTGTTTTTCATAATGACTGTACCAATTTACATTTCCAACAGTGCACAAGGGTTCCCTTTTCTCCACATCCTTGCCTACACTTATGATCTTTTGAGTTTTTGATAACAGCCATTTTGAGAGGTGTGAGGTGATATCTCATGTGGTTTTGATTTGCATTTCCCTGAAAATCAGTGGTGTTGATCATCTCTTCAAGAACCTTTTGGCCATTGGTATGTCTTCTTTGGAAAAATGTCTATTCAAGTCCTTTACTCATTTATTAATTAGGTATTTGATTTTTGCAATTATATGTATTCCTTATATATTTTGGATATTAACCCCTTATAAGAGATATAATTTGCAAATATTTTCTCCCATTTTAGAGGTTGCCTTTTTAGTTTTTTGATTGTTTCTTTTGCTGTGCAGAAGTTGTTTAATTTGGTGTAGTCCCACTTGTTTATTTTTGCTTCTGTTATCTGTGTTTTTGATGCCAAATCCAAAAAAAATTATGTCAGGACAGTGTCAAGGTGTTTTCCTCCAGGAGTTTTATGGTGTTAGAGTTTCAAGTTTTATTTCTATTTCTGTGAAAAATGCCATTGTAATTTAAATGGGGATTACATTGAATCTGTAGATCAATTTTGGTAGTGTGGACCTTTTAACAATATTTAGTTTTCCAGTCCATGAGATGTCTTCCATTTATTTGTGCACTCTTTAATTTCTTTAATCAATGTTATATAGTTTTTAGCGTACAGATCTTTCACATCCTTGGTTAAATTTATTACTAAGTAAATAAATACTTTACTTTTAGTAATTGTTGTTAGTGTATAGAAATGCCACTATTTTTGTATGTTGATTTTGTATCCTGACATTTTACTGAATCTGTTTATTAGTATTAGCAGTATTTTGGTAGAGTCTTTAGGGTTTTCTGTTATAAGATCAAATTATCTTCAAAGAGACAATTTAATTCTCCATTTAAGATGGACTTCATGCCTTTTCTTTGCCTAACTGCTCTGGCTAGGGCTTCCAGTACTATGTTAAATAGAAGTGGTGAGAGTAAACACCCTCTCTTCTTCCTAATCTTAGAGGAAAAGCTGTACACTTTTCACTTTTCACCGTTGAGTATGATGTTAGCTGTAGGCTTGTCACAAATGGCCTTTTTAACATGGAGGTACATTCCTTCTATACTTAATTTGTTGAGAATATTTATCACGAAAAAAGTTGAAATTGTCAATTTTTTTTCTGTGTCTATTGTGATGATCATATGATTTTTATTCTTCATTTTGTTAACATGGTGTATCACGTTTATTGATTTGCATGTGTTAAACCAGCCTTGCATCCCAGGAATAAGTACAATTTGACTGTGATGTAGGATGATTTTATGTGCTGCTGAAATCAGTTTGCTAATGTTATGTTGAGGATTTTTGCATCTAACTTCGTGAAAGATATTAGGCTGTAATTTTCTTATCTTATAGTGCTGAGAAATCTGTGGATATCCTTATGGGGGTTCTCTTGTGTGTGATGAGCTTCTTTTCTCTTGCTGCTTTCAAATTTCTTTCTCTGTCTTTGATTTTCGACAATTTTATTATAATGTGTCTTGGCGAAGTTCTTTTTGGTTGAATCTGTTTGGAGATTTATGAGTTTCATATAACTGAATGCCTGTATCTCTGCCCAGTTTGGGGAAGTTTTCAGTCATTATTTCTTTTAATAATTTTCCTGAAGCTCTCTTTCTCCTTCTAGAACTCCCATAATGCATGTATTTCTCACTTGATGGTATCCAACTCTTTTTATTTTTTCATTCTCTTTTTTTCTATTTGTTCCTCTAACTGGATAATTTCAAATGACCTATCTTTGAGTTTGAAGAATTTTTCTACAGGTTGATCAATACTCTGACGTTGACAATCTCTATTGTATTTTTCTTTACATTCATTGTATTCTTTAGCTCCAGAATTTCTTTTTGGTTCTTTTTTATAATTTTTATCTAGCTGTTGAAATTCTCATTTTATTTCTGTATTGTTTTCCTAACATTGTTCAGTTGTCTATCTATGTTCTCTAGTAGCTCTCTGAGCTTCCTCCAGCAATTCATAGATCTCCAGTTTTTTGTGGTTGGACTGGAAAATTATTGTATTCCTTTGATGGTGTCATGCTTCCTTGATTTTCATGTATCTGTAGCTTTGCTTTAATGTCTGTACATTTGATGCAGAAGTTACCTCTTCCAAACTTTACAGACTGGTTTCAGTGGGAAAAGATCTTTTTATACAGGTGGGTGTGAAGCAACAGCTGGGTGGGGTGTGGCAGTTCTGGCTCCAGGGATAGTGCAGCAGTGTAGTCTTTGTGCAGCTATAGCTCTGTGCATCTGATGTGAGCTCAGCATCAGTGAAGATTGCAGGGGTCCTTGACAGTTAAGACTGCAAGTGTCTGCAGCAGTGGCAAAAGCTATTAGGTCTTCAGTGGCAAAGATTGCTGGAGTCCTCCTGATCACTTTTTCTTCCATGGAAGCTGTCATGGCTGAGAAGCTTCCACTTGGAGCTGGGTCGAGCTTGCAAGTGCACTTGCAGTGGTATCAGTGTCTGATGCTCAGGCACCTGTGGAGTGGCCATGGAGCTGATATCTGGAGTGTGAATGCCCTTGGTGCAGCCATGGAGCTGGGGTCCAGAATGTGGGCACACACAGAGCTACACACCAGGGTCCATGAGCATCCTCAATGCAGCAGTGGCTCTGGTGGGTGTACTAGGCATGGGTGTTCACAAACCAGTCATGGAGGTCTGAGCTATGTGCAGGGTTGTGGAGGTAGTGATCCTGGTCCTTGGATGTCACAACAGCAGCTTCTTCTTTGGGAGAAGAGTGGTGTGACAATGTCTCCCTCTTTGGGGGTGGGTAGTGATGATGAATATTGATTATTTCAGTGGTAAAAGCTTTTGGTGTCCTCTACAAATGAGCTGATGGAGTTCACACTGATGAACACTGTAGGGTCCTCTGCTATGAAAGCTGTGGGGAGTCCACGGCTGCCATCTGTCATGAGGGCTGTTGAGATCCTCAGAGGTAAAGGCTGAGAGGGTCCTCTACACAGCAGGCCACTGGAAACCATGGTGGCACCTTCTGCATGGCTGATACTGATAGCCGCTGCCTTTTTTCTTTATTTTTAGCTGTCTCCAGACATCTCAGCTCTACCAGTCTCCCAACAATACTTTGTATGAGGTTATTCTTTGTTTTTCGCTCCTCTGTGTTGCTGCAGAGTCTAAATAGACTCTTGAGCTCTCCCAAGGGTATTTTTTGTTTGTGGATGGCTGTTTGTGGATGGTTTTCTTAAGGGGAGAAAGGCTGGAATTGCCTACTTCCCCATCTCGCTGACTTCAACTACAGAATTTTTTTATAGATATATGACAATAAAATGCATTTAAAACATTATCTAAAATATTATCAAAATATCATAATACCCAAAAGGTTTTATTTTTATATTTAAACATTATCTTATCTATACTTTAAAATAGACATTTGAAGTTAGATTAACTCCAAGATTTTATGATCCTAAACAGTTTTGTTAAACGTTTTTTAGCTTCTGATAAATTATAATAATTTTTCTTCTGAGCAGTAATTTGCTTATATTTGATAAATGATAATATATAGTTATATGATTCGTTATTTGATAAATATCCCTTTCTTCAAGCTTTGATTTTTTTTTAAATCTAGAAGTAGTCTTACTTTTTTGTTCATTTCTAAGTAGAAAGGTTTTTATTTGCTTCTAATATTTACTATGATTTATAATTGTGTTGCATTGATTTATTATCTAAATTGTTATCTGATCAATTTTTTAGGTGTTCAATGAGTGCTTTATACTCTTAACATTAACATCAGGACCATAATAAAACTAAAACCAAAAGTGAACTCAAAACCAAAGAAAGAAGATAAAACTGGCTTAATTATGTTTAAACAAACAACATAAATGCACAAATATCAAACATAAAACATGCAAAATGTATGGACAGAGATAGGGTATTATTAAGAGACATTAATAATCCTACTTCACAATGTAAGCCCACAAAACAATAGGTGGATAAAAAATAAATAATGGTGAGGAGGATCTAAATGATATAGCCATGCAACTAGAAATGATGACTCACCAAAAACTCTCACTTTTTGTAGAATAATTTCTTAGTTGTTTGTGTTACTTAATAATTTGAGACATGTAAAACACCATAAAACTAGTGCCATGCAGGTGTATAATAAATGATGCCTAATTTTTTTTAAAGTAAGAAATAGTGTGTCTTTGTCAAATAAAGACTAAATGATATGCTGATGTACTGCTTCAGGGACGGTTCAGCAGAAATTCAAATAAAGACCATTTCTGGGAGAATTAGGACACCAGACAGTAAATAGTTACATAATATAGACTTAGAACATGGTAGTATAATATAGACTTAGAAAATGGTTGTATAATATATACTTAGAACTTTCCACAGCAATGTCTATAGTGCACAGTTCCTCTCTTGAACATATCACCAAGTGACAATTTATTAATAGAAGGTTTAGCAATATGTTAACAGGGAAAAACATTGGGTAAATTATGTATTTTATTTGTCAGTATTACATTTATGGTGTGATGCTTAAAATAAGAACTATCATTCAAAAAATACTGAGTGTTTTCCAAATACCAGATGGTATATAAAACAGACCAAAGCCCTGCATTTCTGGGAATTATATTCAAAATTTGGTGAGGATGAGGGGATGAAAAGTAATAAATATCAGATTTGAAACACATATTGAATAAACATGTATTTGTCTTTAAATTAACATGAATTATTTCCTAAACCCTATTTTAATTATATTTTATTTATTTTTACCTATTGAACCTTCATTAATAAATTTTAGTCAACTTATGAAACCTTTGTTACTACTGGGAAATAAAGTTCCTGAAATTAGTTTGCCTCAAAGTTTTTTCCTCCTTTCTCACTCTTACTTTTTAAATATTTTATATCAATTTATTGAGCCCTGACAATTGGTATAAATTATAATTATTTCCGATATCTTTAGGAGACATTTTGAATGGATTTTAGAGGGATATTCCAAATTCCAAGATTTTTCCTGATGCTTTAATTATTTGGATTTGGATTTCCACTTTGTTTTCCACAGGATACTTTTCTGTGACTGAAAGCAAAAGAGTGACTTCAAAGGTCAGTATTTTAAGTATCAGGACAGGTGAAGCAGATATATTTTAAGCATTTTGATGCTTTTCAAAATGCACAACACCCTGCTATATTATGGACAGCCAAGATGGACAAAGCAGTTTATCTTTGCTGTGGTAGCAGCTGTAAGTACACAGCAAACCCTTGTCATACTACTGAACTATGACTGCTGTGATTTTGTGAACACTCTAGAATATTCAAATAACAAAAATCTCACACACCACAATCTCTTGTCAAATGCTTTTTCTTTAATAAGATTTCCTAGAAAATGCATTTTGTAACTATTTAATGAAATATGTGACAAGTAAAATTTAAACACTAAAATATAAACTTGTGAACTTATTCTATTTTAATGGAAATTTATATATATATATACATATATATATATAAAAAACACATAACAGACATAACATATGTTCTATATTCTCTCTTAGATGTTTTATGTATTTTAGGTATAGCAGACCAATGCTAATTGTTACATTTTACAGGAAACTTCTTATTTATAGTTATAATTGTATAGATCACTTGAAATTTTATAATTGTAAAATAAAATTTGCATTGTGTGACAAACAAAAAGACTGAGAACAAAATGGCATATAGCTATAGATATACAATCTAAATTAATATTTTACTGGGTTTTTAAAATATATTTTGGTTTGTTAATTTTCCCTAGGAATTAGATGTCCATGTTTAAATCTGCAACTTAGGAAGCTGGAATTTCTTCCCATCAGAGATACAGTAATAACTTTGTAATTAGTGAAATCATTGTCACACTGCATAATCAGCTCATTGAACACATACATTATAGTAAGAAAAAATAATAAAAAATCCTTGATAGTAACATAACTGTCCCATTAAAGTCTTGATTAACTTCATAACAATAATGTAGTATCATTTTACTTTTATAAATTAGCAGACAAATTGGAAATATATCAAACAATGTTCCTGTATCTTTACAGATGGGAGGGATGCTTAATTAAAATAATATAATGCTGGCAATATTAATTTCTTATTGTTGGGATTTAGCAACTCATTTCAGGATGTGAGGCCAAAATTTTATTTCAGCAGTTTTATGTTAAATGTTTCAAGGAAAGCCATACGGCCCCTGGACAATGTATGACATACAGTAGTATCAGAAACAATTGATGTGTGTAATGACAATTGCAAACATCCTTTCCAGATGAACTGGCCCACCCTGATTCCACCCTGCTGCTCCTGTTTGGTCAGCAGGTACCTTTCACCATCTGTTTCTCTCATAGCAGCTGAATTGTTTCTCTTACTGTATACCTAGATGGTGAAGCATGTTGAATATGAAATATAGCTTGAAATATGAAATATAGCATGGTATAGTCAAAGTATTTCTGTTTAATTTAGTAAGACTAATTTTAGCTTTGATTGCATTTTCCTTTGGTAGTAGGAAGAGAGATTTTGTCCTGAACATAATCAGACTAAGGCATGTAAATTTTTAATAGGGACCATACATATAATTACAGAGATTGCTATAATTTGCTGTTTGTACTATTAACATCCTTATGATGATTTAATAATCATTTCTTCAAGCTAAGTACTTTGCATGATTACTAAACTGGCCATGAAAACTATAGAGCCTCAAAGAAAACATGTAGAGTCAGCCCTCCGTATCTGCGGGCTCTGCATTCACTGATTGAACCACTGATGGAAAATATTTGGAAAAAAAATTCCTGAAAGTTCCAAAAAGCAAAACTTGAATTAGTCACGCACCAGCCAGTAACTATTTACATGTCACTTACATTGTATTAGTTATTACAAGTAATCTAGAGATGACAAAGAATACAGGAGAATGTGTGTAGTTTACATGCAAATACTACACCATTTTATATAAGAGGTTGAGCATTGTTGGATTTTGGTATCCATAGAGGGCTTGGAACCAAGAAAACTGTATACTCTGTTGACTTGAAATCTAGACATAATTTTTGCATTGTTCTTTGTCTTTCTTCACCAAAGATCCCAACGTACATTAAGGTTTATTTTTTAAGCTTTTATTTCAATTTGTTAGTATTTTTAATGTTTAAATAGAGCCCCCAATATTAATATTATATACAGGAGATTAACTTATGCTTCCTTGAAGCAATTCTGTTGCTCTTAATTTGGGGGAATGAGACTTAAGATATTCAGTCATGCTGGGAGCAAGTCAAAACTGGGATTCTTTTAGGGAGAGACTGGTAGGGGCCCAGGCAAGAGATGGGTAAAGAAATGGCTCATTCTTGAGAAAAGAAAGAGAGTAGCTAAAACTTGAGCCTAGTCATCATAAGCAACATTTCCAAAACTATTTAAGAATCGAACAAACTAACATGTCTAAAATGTTATTTTCATTGTTACTATTTATTTGGTTATTTAAATGTAATGATAGGGGCGGAGGTTCAAGATGGTGGAAGAGTAAGACGTGGAGATCACATTCCTCCCCACAGATACATCAGGAATACATCTATATATGGAACAACTCCTACAGAACACCTACTGAACGCTGGCAGAAAACCTCAGACCTCCCAAAAGACAAGAAACTCCCCCACGTACCTGGGTAGGGCAAAAGAAAAAAGGAAAAACAGAGACAAAAGAATAGGGGTGGGACCTGCACCAGTGGGAGGGAGCTGTGAAGGAGGAAAGGTTTCCACACATTAGGAAGCCCCTTCGTGGGCTGAGACTGTGGGGGGTGGGTGTGGGTGGCCGAGGGGGAAAGCTTTGGAGCCACGGAGGAGAGCGCAGCAACAGGGTTGTGGAGGGCAATGCGTAGAGATTCCCACACAGAGGATCGGTGCTGACCAGCACTCACCAGCCCAAGAGGCTTGCCTGCTCACCCGCCAGGGCAGGCGGGGGCTGGGAGCTGAGGCTCGGGCTTCGGAGGTCGGATCCCAGGGAGAGGACTGTGGTTGGCTGCGTGAACACTGCCTGAAGGGGCTAGTGCACCACAGCTAGCCAGGAGGGAGTCCGGGGAAAAGTCTGGAACTGCCTAAGAGGCAAGAGACTTTTCCTTGCCTCTTTGTTTCCTAGTGCGCGAGGAGAGGGGATAAAGGGCATCGCTTAAAGGAGCTCCAGAAACGGGCACGAGCCACGGCTATCAGAGCAGACCCCAGAGATGGGCAAGAGACGCTAAGGCTGCTTCTGCAACCACTAAGAAGCCTGTGTGCAAGCACAGGTCACTATCCACACCTCCCCTCCCGGAAGCCTGTGCAGCCCGCCACTGCCAGAGTCCCGTGATACAGGTACAACTTCCCCGGGAGAATGCACAGCATGCCTCAGGCTGGTGAAAAGTCATGCCGGCCTCTGCCGCCGCAAGATCGCCCTGCATCCGTGCCCCTCCCTCCCCCCGGTCTGAGTGAGCCAGAGTGCCAGAAATAGCTGCTCCTTTAACCCCGTCCTGTCTGAGAGAAGAACAGATGCCCTCAGGCGACCTACACGCAGAGGCGGGTCCAAATCCAAAGCTGAACCCCGAGAGCTGTGCGAACAAAGAAGAGAAAGAGAAATCTTTCCCAGCAGCCTCAGGAGCAGCAAATTAAATCTCCACAATCAACTTCATGTACCTGCATCTGTGGAATACCTGAATAGACAATGAACCATCCCAAAATGAGGAGGTGGACTTTGGGAGCAACGATATATATATGTATTTTTTCCCTTTTTCTCTTTTTTGTGAGTGTGTATGCATATGCTTCTGTGTGTGATATTGTCTGGATAGCTTTGCTTTTACCAGTTGTCCCAGGGTTCTGTCTGTCAGGTTTTTTTTTTTGTATAGTTTTCAGTGCTTGTTATCATTGGTGGATTTGTTTTTTGGTATGGTTGTTCTCATATTTCTTTCCTTCTTTTTAATTACTTTAAAATTTTTTAAATAATTATTTTTTGTTTTTAATAAATTTTATTTTATTTTATATTATCTTTTTCCTTCTTGCTTTCTTTTTTCCTCCCATTTATTCTGAGCCATGTGGATGACAGGCTCTTGGTGTTCCAGCCAGGCATCAGAGCTCTGCCTCTGCGGTGGGAGGGCCAAGTTCAGGACATTGGTCCACCAGAGACCTCCCAGCTCCACATAATATCAAATGGCGAAAATCTCCCAAGATCTCCATCTCAACGCAAAGACCCAGCTGCACTCAACGACCAGCAAGTTACAGTGCTGGACACCCTATGCCAAACAACTAACAAGACAGGAACGCAGCCCAACCCATTAGCAGAGAGGATGCCTAAAATCATAATAAGGTCTCACACACAGCACAAAACACACTACCAGACGTGGACCTGCCCACCAGAAAGACAAGATCCAGCCTCATCCACCAGAACACAGACACTAGTCCACTTCACCAGGAAGCCTACACAACACACTGAACAAACCTTAGCCACTGGGGCAGACACCAAAAACAATGGGAAATACGAACCTGCAATCTGCAAAAAGGAGACCCGAAACACAGTAAGTTAAGCAAAATAAGAAGACAAAGAAACACACAGCAGATGAATGAGCAAGGTAAAAACACACCAGACCTAACAAATGAAGAGGAAATAGGCAGTCTACCTGAAAAAGAATTCAGAATAATGATAGTAAAGATGATCCAAAATCTTGG